>NC_090946.1:61061276-61364306 GCF_040807025.1 Struthio camelus | reverse complement strand
TTTCTGATAAATGGCATTTTTAATAGCTGTTATGATGTGGGCATCAGACTACTCATTCTATTTCTGACACAAGCCGCCTCTTTCATATTAGTCTCTGAAAGGCTGTCATGTGGCAACAACATCTGGTCACAAATAATCTATAGCCTGGAAAACTTGATATTCTATTTCCAAACTAGTGGGCCCCTGGGACGTGATGTATTTCACATAAGGATACGGCAGAAAGCAAAAAAGCTCAGATAGTGATATATCTTACAAAACACAAAAAACATCATTTCTGATAAGAGGGTTTTGGACTTGCCTGTTTTTTCAAAGTTGGAAATGGGGAAGAAACTGTACAAATCAAATCTGGTAATATCATATGCTAGTCCTTACAATCTGACTTATCACATTTGTTTTCCCACCAGATGTAAGATGTTACAGGCTACTTTGCTAAAATTTAGGTGAAGAATGAACATCCGTGTCGTTTCACTCTGGTGACCCATTGCAAATTATGGCTGAGGACATGAAAAGGAATTTTGTAATCTCATAGAACACATCACCTGAATATATCACTGATAAGCTTTGTTTACCATTTGAAGGTTTATGAAAATCCCACATTGAGGACACCTCAACTAACCTAGTGTGACAGTAAGGACGGTAAGGCAAATCTTCCTTAGAATTAGATTTTGAGGGAACATTAAGACATGTCAATAGATTTGTAAGGGTAACAACATAGATTAGTATATGACAACATTAAACCTGCTTATTCAGGGTCTTTTAAGCCATCAGTCTTTTTCCACACATCCTAAATTAACACATACTACAGATGAGCCAATATGAAAGTAATGAGATAGACTTCATATTCTTGAACCTCTGGCAAAGTTCCTATCAAGCGAGAAACACAGGCAAGCTTCAGGATTTGTATGTCTTCATATGTTAAATAGCATGTTTGGTCCTGGGACAGCCAGAGTCTATATTCTTGCACTAAAAGGGTTGTTTGAGGAAGTTCTATCCTCTTTACAAATGCTTGGACCTTTGAACGTGGGTAAGTTTGAAGCTGGCTAAATCTTAGAATCCAGATTCAGGGAAAGCTGACACAGTAAAGGAGCAAAAAGAAAGCACTAACATTTTTCTTAGGCAAGTCTCTCTCCCTGATGTCATTCGGATTTGCTTTTGTTTTCAGGCTTTTCAAGAATAGCCCTGAAAGCTCTCAAGTTTCTCTGAGGTAAAATGACACATTTGTCTGAAATTCCTTAAGCACGATCTTGACAAGCTGACTGCTCCTTTGAGGCTACCAGAACCATTCTGCATTTCACTGCATGAGCTGGTTATTGTTACGCACATCAGTACACGTTGAAAGAAGACAGCAGAGAAAATGGTTGAGAACAACACAATGGGAAGCAGCAGGATGGACAGAGGTGATTCAGGACTTTGCGTGAGTCAGCAATTGAAAAACGGACACAACGCTCTGAAAATAGATACACAAAAGGATGTGTGTCAGAACTCAGGTCTCAGCTTTTTTTATATTTTCATGGTTCCTTCCCAGTACTTGAGTTACTATGGCTTAAATATGAAGTGATGGGAGAATAGTTAAAACCAAGCTGAAAAATAGCAAGTGTTTGAGAGGAAGAGGGATGAAGTGTGAAATAAATCACCGTTACCTACAGTTATGTCCAGGTAACCCTCAGAGTAATTACTCAGCTTTATCC
The DNA here is from genome assembly GCF_040807025.1 of Struthio camelus. Lineage (NCBI taxonomy): Eukaryota > Metazoa > Chordata > Aves > Struthioniformes > Struthionidae > Struthio > Struthio camelus. Next base: position 61,362,618 of record NC_090946.1, on the reverse strand, counting down.
ACATGATATTTTGAAGTACAAAATAGCATTCCTCTTTTGTGAGTAGAGCCTTGAGCAAATTACATGGGAAACGCTCCCACAGGAGACAGCTGGAACTACTAGCTGTGTAGTAGAGAGTGATCTGGAATGATACTAATCAGCTGACACTCAGCAATGAAGAGCAAACTTTTTTGCACTACTGGTTACTTCTAAACTGACAAGTAAGAACTATGTCAGGAAATGAACAATCACTGCTGGAATGACCCTGAGCATGCTCTTGGCCGATCATAGCTCATACTCCCAAACAATTCCCGAGCGCAGCTCAGGAGCTGCTATAGGCAGGAAACACTCCTGATTAACTGCAAGGAATGAGGCCTCATCCTCTTTACAGGTTATCTGTGGAATGATCTGGCAACACTTTTGCAGAGGGTCTTAGGCCTCCATGCACTTGCATATGCATCTTAACACATACATAAGTCCATACCCACTCTCCAGGGCTGCAAAGCAAGAGCTGAACTTCTCCACAAAAAACAGCTGGGCTCCAAAAGTGACCGCAGCACAGGCAGGTCACCTCACAGACAGGGCACAGTCCCACAGTATCCAAGAAGGCTGAGCAAACTGGGGCAGTGATAGCAACAGGTTCAGGGGTCCAACACACATCAAACAAAGGGAAAATAATGAGTCTGAACCAAGATCAACCCAGAAAATTAAAATAGCAGTTCAGAAAGAACAGGGAACAGAAGAGAGACAGGTAGACCTACAACACAGCTCAAATATGGACTGGGTGCCCAGACCTGAGCTTAAATGGAGCCTCAGGCCAGTGAGGAGAGGGTGTGGGGGTGGGTAGTCAGGCAAGGCTAGTCAGGGCAACTAAGGTATACTGGTGCACTCAAGGCCCTAACATTTATTTTTCTCAAGGCATTAGGAAAAAAGCAACTTATGAAATAGCAGAAATGCCACAGAGAAATGAAAGACAATCCTCATGTCATCTATAAAAAGGTAGGAGGTGAGGACCAGTGAAAATACGGCTCTGCCTGGGTTCTCTGAATATATATGAAACAGTAGTAAGGACACTGAAGAAGAAGGGCTATTGGTGGGTGAATGCATGCAGTCCCAGCATGAATTTAAAGAAAAAATCCTGTGTTTTCAGGCTCTGGATTGCAAATACTGGCCCAATGGAGTTCAGCAGAGCAGTCTTTACCATGTAAAATTGCTCCAGTTATTCAGACAGTGAAGCCACTCATCATCCAGGACTCAGCTGAGACGTTCTGGGCCTGCTTTTCCCCTAAGACTTTATCTGGCACAATGAAGTAGACAGCTTTTCCTATATAGCCCTGCTATCATTTTTGCCATCAGGCCCATAATAGACTCCAGACCGGAAGGAAACCATAGTGAACTCTACTTATTGCTATGTTCGTCTTTCAGACACAGGAAGTAGAGGGAGAAGACCAAAATGTACTCAGATGGGGTGACACCATGAAGCCACAGAAACAGGAAATGTAGCTTTCAGGAACAGGGGAAAAAGAGCAGAAAACCATCTTTTCAGCTGAGGGTCTCCCACAGCAACTGCAGCAGACAAAACAGCAGCTACCAGGGAAAATTGTCTGCACAGCAACCACCAATACAACAGAGTATCAGTCACCTCCCATATAAACGTGTGATCATCAAAGTAAACATCATCGCATCTTTCAAGTAAAAATGACTGATAAGAGCATAAACATGCCCATGACCTTGGCATCTTCCCACTCAGGAAAAGAACTATTTTCAGCCATGGTGCTGTGCACTTAAATCCCACAAAAATTCAGAACTGATCAAACTGGCATCCAGTCTGTTCCTCAGGGTCATCTCCCTTCCATCAGACAGTTGACTGAGCTTGAAAACCCTTCCGGATTGCAGGGACTAATGAAGCCAGTACTTGGCCCATGGTTGCTGCCAACAGCCATTTGATTTAGGATTGTACCAGGTAACTGGCATCTGACACAATGCACAGCAGTGACATTCAAATCCCACACAGGCTGATATGAACTAGTGAGAAGAGCACATACCCCTGGCCCTATACATGGAGAATGGGGTTTTCGTACACTGGTAGAGTGGGTCCTGTTAAGTGCAGCACACCTACACCTGTCCTGAGAGGTCTCCATGAATCTCCCCTGTAGTCCACACAGGAGGGACTGAAGTTGGGATGCAAATCCCATGAAGTGACCTTGTGCAGTACTGTGGGGGAAGATACACTGGGAAGTGGCGTTCACATCTTCATAAACATTGCCAGTACAGGTATGGGTAGTGCCTCAGAGTTTGCCCACTTATCAGTAAAAAATCCGGGGAATTTTTCAATTTTCAACTGAAATTGGAATAAATGTTCTATTTTAGACTAGAAAGTTTTGACCTCACTGAAATTCTTTGTTTTTATTTCTTCAGTATAAAATTTCAGACACTGGAACATGTTGATGAATTGGCATTTGCCAGAGGAAAAAGCATCCAGTTGTGTAGAACTGAGGTCAGTTTCGCATAGACATACCTCAAGATAGCCATCATATTTCCCTTTCCTAAGCTGCCACATAACAAGTGTTTATTCAGAAAAAAAAAAAAAAAACAATTCCTTGGCCTATGGCCCTCATCACTACGTCCAAAGTAATAGACATGATGTTATAACCTCATGGGCTGACCAAAATTAGAGGAAGTGCTGTAACTGCACCCTAAATCTGAAAAAAGTTAATAAAGGCAGAAAGTGCCTTTGGAAGGATGGCACAAGTGAGACATTGCAATATATAGGGGTAAAATAATGGATAACTGTACCATAATATGTTTTTTTCCTTGGATTCATTTAGTCAGTTTGAGGTTTTTTGTTGTTGACTGCAACAATAAAGAAGATGGAGCATATAATAGGAGCCTGAGGGGCATAGTAATAAACCCGCAGTTATTAATGGTCTGTCCTGGTTCTAGCAATGAGACCCTGACAGCTGTCAGGTTCCAGGCACATTTCACAATAGGCGTCTGATGTAGTGAGACTATCTGATGCCTGTTATGGTTCTTAGTGTTGCATATGCCTGGCCTTGGGAAGTCTGATAAGCCCTTTGGAATTATGCATCATGCATTAATATGACAGAATTTTTATAGAGGGGGAAAGATTATCTTATCGTGGGACACGTGTCCTTCCTAGCTGTGCAGCCTTCAGCCTTACAGTGAACATGTGTTTGCACACTTTTCTAATGGAGAACTGGGGCTATTGTTTATACTTAGGATCCAAATTTAGGATATTACTGATCCTTTCCTCAATTTAAAATGTAAGGACATTATCTACCCATCTATTTTGAATGTGATAGGAGAGTGCAAGGAGTGCTTTAACTAACTACCTCTGCTAGATTTTCAGTGCCTGTGGAAAGCATCAAATACCTTAAATCTCCCTTTATCTTGGAGACTCACTTAAGCACTAGGCTCCTGCCTCACACAGGTTACTCTAGGGTGAGCGTGAAGAAGCGCCCTGGTTATTTAAGTGCACTCTGAAGGAAACTATGCAGGACCTTCAAGTAAGCGCGTATCTACTTTCTGATGCTTAAAAAGAGCAGAACTGTGGTTCACAATGATGTAACAGTAGGATCATCTCTCCTTGGGATATGCTGAGCACGTTTGAGATTAGTAAGGAGAAAAGGTAATTCAAATCTCAGCCAAGCCGTTACATTGATCAAGAGCCAAAATCTGAAGTTCTTACTTAATTTCCTGTCTCAATAAGGACTGAAACAAATGGAGCAAGTAGAATTTGATGTAATGTAACTACATAGGAAATACATGCACTAAACTGAAATCACTAGAATTCAGAGAAGCAGAGTTTCTACATATTAGATAGAATCAGTCACCAGTTCCCTCTCATCACTGATCCCTTTGCATTTTGATCATACCAGGCACTGCAGATTACAATCCCAGCTTCCAATAGCATTCAGAATTTTTCCTATTTGTCAATTTACTTCTCATGCTACCATGATTATTTTACAAAAGAAACTGCTATGCAGTTGTGAACTGATTATTGTGACCACAGGCATACTGCTTTGTTTTAGGTCCCAAGAAACAGAAAGGTAAGTGCTTGCACCATGCTAATGCAAAAGTTATCCAATATAGACAACAAGATCAACAACAAGGGTTGAACTAAAAATGAGCATCCAATTTATGGTCTATACCAACCGATCAAGAGAAGGACTGGCAGCAGAACTGGTTGTTATAATGCTGGAACCAGCTGCTAGAAGGGCAGGATCCCTGGCACAGTCACATATTCACTTCAGCTCATACCAAAAGTCATTTTCAATGCTCACTGAATATATTCCATGCTTATAAGGGTTGTTAGGAAAACAAGCACAGTTTTTGTCAGAAGGTTCTCAAAACAGTCCTTTCCATTGTGAATCTGTTCATGATGAAAAACCAGGCTGCAAGCTTTGTTAAAAGCTCAGCATAATATGGACATTTTAAAATAATCCACTGAAACAATCTATTTTTAAATAATAGATTGAAATAGATTTAAATAGCAGACTGAAAACTTATTTTTTTTGTCACTGCTGTGGTTCCAACCAAAACACTGCAGCAATAAGTTTATACTTGAAGAGCCGAAGGTGAAAGCGAAAACTCTAGGTGCAATTTCATCCTATCTACACTACCCAGCACAATATAATTCTGGTCTGTCTGCAGCTTGTCATAGCCCCCCCCCCCCCCCCCCTTAATGCCAGCAAAAGAAGGTAATAAAAGAGTAGACAAACATAAGGAAAAGAGGAACTTCTATTTCAGCTAATCAGCGCAATCTGGAAAAATTTAAAAGGCTATTTGTATTGGTAAAAAACAAATTAGACAATCAAAAGCCGAAAGTAATAATCTAAGTGGCTGTTAGAAGCCTAAGGAAAGGGATTTTAAAAGTTATAATTTTTAACTTCATCATTCAGGCTATAGCAAATCACTTCTGTTCATGTGGGAAACAGCAGAGTATGTAATAGAATTATTAATGTGTTTGTTTACAGTATATATGTGAAAGATGAATTATGTCTACTTATTTGTACAAAAAAAGTAACACAGATCTTTATTTAAAAAAAAAGGTGCAAGTTACTGGGTGCCTATGCAAATTAATTTACGAGGATGCCTTTAAATATAAATAAAATATACATGTTTCAAAGATTAATTGAATTAAACTAAGTATGTATTTTGAGGATCTCCTCAGAAATCATGGGGAAAGTGCAGTTCCAGATGTTATCAGTTATAGTGTTCTCACCAGATATGTGAAAGATTGGATTCCATGGTAGTAAATCCAAAGCTAATTCTTTAGCATATAGACCACACACAGAAATTTGTGTTCTTCTCAGACCTGTAAACAGAAAGAGTATTATTTAGTGTCAAAATGTCAAGGTAAAATCTTGTCTCCAGAATTTAAATGGGCATTTTGCCACTGACATGTGGTGGAACAGGATTTCACCTTCCTGAGTCTTCTGCAGTCGTGATGGTAAAAAGCACCTATCTCAGTGAAGCAGAGTGAGAACAGGAGAGCTTTACTGGAGATCAAATATGAGGAATATATTGAAGATTGTGTGGTAAATGACAACACACAAAATGAAGTCCACCTGCCAGCACCAAATGAAGTATGTCTCGGTGACAAAAGACAAAGACCAAACAGTCTAACACAGGAAGTATTTCTCTCAGCCTGAGAGCGCTGCTGGAGAGGAGGAGTTTGGATGATGAAGTGAGGTGGGAGTGAAGTGCAAGGAAAGCAGATGGATGGGAGTTTTGAGAGAATAGTTTGAATGTTTCCTGCAATGTCTGCTAATATCTCCTGGGACAACAGCCCAGGACAATCCCATAGCTTTAGAATACATCTGTAGAAAATGGCTGTCACTAATATCTAGGCTAGGTCACGCAAGTCTGGCCCTTCCTCTCCAGGAGAGGAGCAGTTCAAATGACTTCTTGAAGTGAGGAGTTCTATTAAATAAAAAAACCTTTGAAGATATCTATGCAGAGTTAGACACGTTCAAGATTAGGCAGAAGTTCACTGATATTTCTGATGACCTACATTTTGAATCACTGACCAACAGTGCCAGTCAACTCAGTTCTGAACAACTCCTTCATGGACTGATTACTCACCAGAGATTACAAAGGACAGGTCCCACAGACTGAAATGGAATTTAGGAGGCTAATTCTCATGATCATTTCTGAAAATCACCTCACCAATTTTGTAAATCCTGGTTTAAGTTTTTCTGTTGGATTTTTTTACTAGCTAATGTTGGATCCCAACAACTTATCCATCAAATCAAAAGCATCAGTATATGATCACCCTTTCCATGTCTGCCTCCAGATACCTAGACAAAACTAGTAATCTTAATTAGTTGAACTAAAATAGTAAGATATATACAAGCGCCACTCTTTAGACCAAATTTGCTCCTAAAATGACAACTGATGCAAAAATAATTAAACCAAGACAGATGTGGGGGAGGAAAAGGAGAAATAATGAATTTAGAATTTGAAGAGAAGTAATCAGTTTTGGCAGGTAACTTATTTATGCAAATTGAAAAATTAGCTGTACTACACACAGGCAGCAGATACAAATGTCTGCTTTGCTGCCTGCTCACAATAAAAGAAGGAGAAAAAAGTTATGGCAAAATAGCTCACTGCATTTCAAAGGAGGTAATACTTCCTCAGACAATACATAAGAGTGTTTTCTGAAATGAAATGTCCCTGACTACGGGCTGAAAATAGTACGCCAGTCCTACTAATCTTAAAGTTTATGATTTTTTGTTTGGACATTTGATAGATTTCATTCATTCTAGCAGTTTTAAAGTTTTCGCATCAGTGTTGCAGCAGAAGTTTTTCATACAGTTCACAAAATAAACTGGAGTGTGAATCAGTTACATTGCTTGGTGACTGGATTAGTACTGCCATGTGGAGCAAAATAGATGTTGTAAAGTAATTTTCTTTTAATTTTTAATTAATAAGATTTTTTTCTTTTCTAATATTTAATTTTCCGTTGATAAATTTTCCTCTGGGTACATGACTGATTCCAAAATGAGAACCTCTTGGCAACAGGTACTACTCTGTCTGTTTTTGGATACACAGTACCATTTTAGCTAACGTTAAATAAGCAAAACTTGAGAGGCTACTGCTAACCCATTACACAGTCTTTTAGTGGTTTGTAAAATGCCATTCACTAGCTTTCCTCAGCCTTCCTTCCCATCTTTCACAAGTTCTCTTCAAGCCACCTACACACATACAAAGTAGGGTTGGCCATTTATTTAACATGTATACTTTTAAGAACCCATGCCATCATCTTTCCAAATTCATCCCTATCCTAGCAGCTGCACCTTAGCAGTTTTACCTATACTTTTCATCTGCTTATTGGAAAGGAAAGGAAAAACAAAACTAAACAAAAAAATCAAAATACAACTGAAAACTACCACCTCATTCGTATGACTGGCAGAACCACTCCACTGAAGCCAGTGGAAACTCCTCCGTTAGCTTAACTGTAGCGCTTCCGATCCACAATAAACCTCAAAATGACATTAAGCTTCATATGGAAATAATTTCTATAGGACCTGAAACTATTTGCAAGAAGGATCAGAGTTCTTTCTGAGCTACACTGGTGTAGAATAATATTAAAAGGATATGTCTATATTAGCAATTTGACTCAAAGCAATGACAATTCTTTTCTGTAAATTTCCAGATGATTTCCAGTTACTTTTGTGTTGATTCAACCTTTATAATAGGTTTCAACTATTTGGAGTGTTTGGAGAACATACACATTCAGATTATTGCAAGAGTCTGCTATCAGCTATGTACACACCATCACCCACACGTTATTTCCAGCCTGTATGTGAACACTTACACACCACCACTGTCAGAAGGTATCAGACCCCCTGGTGCAGGGGTTAGACCCCTTGATCTCCTAGGATCAAGGCAGAGTCAAATATCTTGAATGATCCTGTCCCTTTGCCAGCAGATTATGCATACGTCCTCAAGGTTTTCCAGGCCTGAGCTCCAGAAAATATAATTTTCTAATGATAATACAATTGTCCAGTGAGCCAAAATGTCTATAAATCTCCCTCATACAGCCTGGCATGGCAACATATAACAACATTAGTGGCAAGGCCTAAGGACCCTTGGCTGGGCTCCAAATGGGAATATAGATCCTCTTAACGACCCTACAGTTTTAGAACTTGTGGAGGGCAAAAGCTTACAAGATTTCAATAGTGTTACGTCCAGGCAAGAGGGAACTGAATGGAGGATGGTCTCCAAGCCCTCAGATATGACTTTGCCTTTGCTGGAGTTTCCCATTTCAAAGTGGCTCATGACTGTAGAGATTAAAGGTGCCAGGGAGCAAGGAAGGCTCCCTAGGGTAAGAGTCACTCTTAAATAGTTTGGTTTCGCAAGCATCCTGCAAGGAAAGGAAAGACAGGGCATCAGCTCCTCTCATAGAGCCTTGAAAGCAGCCTCTCCATATCCAAAAGTTGAGCGCCCATTTCTGATCACCCTGTAGTCCACGACTAGTACGGTTCTCTCAGTTTTCTCCTATTAAACTATTAATAGCAAGGATAATCGCAAGAGGTCCCCAAAACATTTCTGGATCTTCCTTTCTTCCACTGATTGAGGAGTAGGATGAGCATCAGTTTATGCAAGGTACCTTGCCAGTATTGCAGTTTTATAACCAGGTCTGTCATTAGCACAATGCAACGTTTGCAGTACAAATTTAGATATTAATTTAGAATGTGGCCACAGAGCAGGTACCAACCTTGCAGATCCCAAGTGCAGGAAGAGTTTCTTCCACATACAACCCAAGTATGGGTGCCTTAGGTGCCGTGGCTGTAGATATGTTTATATTACCAGCACGAGGCAGAAAAAGAACAGCCTACTGCTCCTTAGAGAGTCCTGTCACAGTTGAAACAGAGGTCTATGTGATAGCTTCTCTTAAATTTCAAACCATCCATGCAGTAAAGATGTGCAACTGTTTAATACTCAAATTTAATACTGATTCTAAAGTAAATGTCCCATCCCCAAAATCCTAACAATATGAGGGACCTTAGCTGTAACTGCTTTTGACCACTGATCGCTTCCGCCCCAAAGGAAATTTGAGTAGCTACAGCGATCAATCTGAGAAATGTCATGAGATCAGAGACTTCAAACATATCTTTTTAATAAAACTGTGTATTCTCTTCCTCCAGTGTGTTTGCATTTACACACTCCTCCAGGATACCTGCTTATTTTACAGAATACATCCTAGCATTTTGAGGAAAAAGAACTATGAATGACATACTGCAAGAGTGGTATGTTTTTCATCTGAGGACAGTGAACGGATTAACAGCAAGACCAATGATCATTTTGATACCTAATATTAAAAAAAGAAGCACCTAAAATCCACGCCGTTTACTTGTCAAGAAACCCAAAGAATTAACCTTAATCAGCCTCTCATTCATTTAATCCAGCTTCCCTCTCTCTAACAGTGGCCAGCACCATATATTTCAGAAGACTGCATGAACAACCTGACATTATAAAAGCAGAGGATAACTTTCTCTCCACATGAGGTGTCTTCTGATCCCTAGCAATTAAAGATTCTCGCAGCACTTAAAGAAGATGGCTTAATAGCTCTTCCAAAAATGCATGTTAGCATTAACTATTATATAATTGGCAAGAATATTTAGTTATAAAATATATTCCATCTCGTCTAAAGCTCACTAAATTTTTTTGGCCACAAGAAAAATTTGCATCTCTAAATTTTGCCTTTACTGCTTCACCTCAACGCTTCCACATTTTGATGACTTTGTTGTGAAAAGTATTTCTTTATTTCAGACCCGAATTTGCTATGTTTCCATATCATTACACAATGGCGTCTTGTTTTATTGTCAGGCCAAGATTATGAATTTCCTAACCCATCTTCTCTCATCCAAATCATGTCTGAATAAACTCTTACCATAGAATTAGACTAATTTAGGTTGTCATTCTCAGACATCCACAGACACTGGTAACCAGTAATCAGATATGTCCCTCCCGAATACCCACCTCAGCTGCTTGAGCAATTTCACCATTTCCCCACTGCTACCAGCACTTTTAGTAGTCAGTGGCTAAACTTAGTCAGGGAGATGTTGGGGCAGCAGGCAGCAATGTCGCTTGTGAATGAGCGAGAAACAGAACCAAGCAAAGCACAGGACTAGAAAAAATGGCAAAACTGACATCACCTGCAAGTCCTTTTAAAGGGACAGCTGCAGGTGTGGTGACAAGCTATTGCCCTTTGTGTGGAACAGACAAAAAGGATACTGTGGCATTTCCTGGAATGGCTTGCTACTGGGACTGCTGCCCTAAAAGCAAAGAGGAGGAAGGAGAGGGGAGGGAGGAATCAAAGCATATTAAATTTCTGACACATATGCACAGTTTATAGATACACAAAGCAATTCCAAATAAAAGCAGAGGAGGATTCAGGACCTTGAGTTGCCATTGGTAACAAATGAGCTCTCTAGTCTCCCATTTCAGTTCCTTCTCCTCAAATTATAGAAGATATCATTTACTAGCAAAAAGGGAGAAATCCTGGATTCTAGTCCCAGTCCTGCCACTGAGGGAATTCAGAGAGTTATCCAGTGTGTATTGCAACATGTAACCTTTAGACTGCACCTTCTGGAAAGAATCCAGAGCTCTGTGTGAACACCACAACTCTCCAGCATCGCATTCTTCACATCTGATGAGAAATACATCCCTGCAAATGTTAACGAAAACATTTAGCATACTCAGCAGTGACCTACCTAGAGCAAGCCAGCAGAAGAACTAAATTATAGAATTAATTTAAATCTGAAGCGAACATACCTTCTCTCCTGAGTAGGTACAAAGGATCATTTTCCCAAAAAGCAGAAGGTTCTGCATACTTAGAAGCTTTAGGGAGTCGAGATCACTTCTCTCACCTCCTAGAGAAGCACCTCCATGTTAGATGGCAGGTTAGCTTTAGTAGCTGGTGGTGTTTACTCTTTCACATTGCAGCTATTAAATGCAAGAGTCAGAATATAAGCAGCTACAAGACTTTATAGTCCAGAGACTGTGCACTCACTCAGGAGGTGGGAGTCTTGCATTTCATTTAGATACCTGAAAGAGAAGGTTAGTTTGCTTCAAATCATTCAGTAACACCTAACATAAAATGGGAACAATGCTTAACACCAGGATCAGAAACCAATATTCCCCAGTTTGACTAATCACTAGGCCCCAACATTGGTTTTGCATAAACACTCTAGGTTTGGAAAGATTAAGACAGAGCTATTTGAGTAGCACTTTCAGACTGAGGGACTTCAGTTCTGCTTGGTTCTGCTTTAAGCACCATGATCTTGTAGAGGATATAGCCTTTCACCTCAGCACCTGCATTTCCTGATTTGCAGACTTAGCAGGCATGCCTGCTGCAAGGCATACTTAACATTTGCACTCCCCAAGGAGATCAGAAGCCCAAAGGCAAAACTCTAAGTGCAAGGTAACAACAAAGAGCAGTTATTACTGCTGTTCACATTCACTGCCTTTGACCCAGAAAGCCTTTCAACCTTTGAAGCACCCCGGAGTTGCATTTTAAGTCATTGCAGTCCACTCTTTCTGCTCAGAAGCACAAAATAAAAGGCAGCAGCAGGACTATAAATTGCTTGATGGATGCTATAAATACAAATAACCCTCACCCATAAAGATGCATTGGCATTAGAAAGATCCAATCATCTGTTTAATGCATGGCATAGCTACTCTGCAGCACTCAGAGGACGGTGATGATCATGCTGTCAGAAGGATTCTGCCTTTAGCATGTGATATGTCCTTTTGACTCAGGTAACACCTGTGAGAGAAAAAAAAATGGGGCAAATATAAGCACCTGCAGCACACAATAGCCTTAGAGTCACAAGAAGCAATAAAAGGACTATTTGTATGTATCAGCATTGAACCTGGATAGCTGCAACCAGTGATTTTTCACTCCTGCTCCCCAAAACTCCCAAAGAGAACTAGAATCACAGTTAGGAAAAATCCTGAAATAAGTTAATTTAGGAAGTCTTCCATCGGGTTTAGCTTTACCAACCACAAAAATTCTGACAGTTGTATTTCAGCAAGAAGCTGTGAAGCCCAGTGCTTTTTTCTTCATCAGCCTCTGCTTTATTTAATGACCATATTGGGGCACTTGATCATTGCAAAGCAGAGGCTGCCAGGTACATAGGTTACAAAAAACAAAGAGACAAACAAACAAAAACAAAAAAACTAGCATGCCTAAGAAAACCCTCTGCAAGCACAGAGACTAAAACGGTAAAATAAGATTGAATACAGCTGTATGTGTAAGTCTCTTACATATCACTCAGCAAAACAGAAATGGACTTGAAACTAAGTTGTTCTGTTAAGGCTTTTAAATTTTGGAAGAGGTCTCTACTTTGTTGCTCCATGATCAGATTAAGACAATCTAAGACATTTTAGTGTGCCACAGAATGTGATTCCTCTTCTCTTTGGAGAAAAGTGGCACAGTGCATTCTTCCCTCTCAAATTAGATATATCCTGTACCTTCCTGGGAGCAGTGAGGAGATGTCACAGATCATCTCTGTGTATCTATATTTTGAGAGTGGATGGCAGTAAAAAGATCTCAGATGCTAGTCTGTTCATTTGGATGCATATTCAGCTCTTACTACCATATTCTCCATCCTCACCTTTCCAGTCCACGTTCTGTCCTGGTTATAGTACATGCTTTATTTATGAGCTCAGATTAGCATGTTCACCACTCCTGGAAAAACTTGTTCCCAGGTTTAAAATTTTCATGTGGAACTAATATGATGGCAAAATGAGTATCATTTAAATGAACAACACACCACTTGGCCTTCAAGAATCAAGGTTATACAACAGGGAGGAATTACCTTGTTTACTCTCAGTTCTTATTCCCCTTTTAAAAACCAGATATTTCACTCTATTTTTCAGTTCAGAGGAAGATCTTTAACAATCTATTGAAACAGTAGCGTCTGTCTTCTGGACAGAGTTGGATAAAGGTCATGTTTTAAGAGTTAGTACTAGAAATGGCGTTACCCTAGGAGACTGAATAATAAGAGCTGTGACAAGTGCTATCTTTTTCCTGTCTGAGACTGATGGTTTTGGCAAAGTGGGTGGTACAATATCATGGCTTTAGAAAGACATTTCCAGCCAGGGTATGTGGTCCCCATCTTACAGGGTGATGATACATGTCACTTTTAGAGCGCCCTAGGGAAGTCATCCTTTAAAGAAAAGATACTCCCCTTTGGTTTTCCCACAGTAAAACAGTTATTATAAGACCTAACTACTTTACAGTAAAAGAAGGTTAGGTTTTCCAAGTGCAAAGAAGCTCCAAGCCAAGAAATTCTGGCTCAGATCTACACACAGAATTAGACACTTAACTGCTGTTTAGATGCTTAGGCACTTAGCAGCTCTAGCTCTATACTGATGTTTTGTGTTTATGCGGGATGAAGCACTCTTTAGTGCTTTTAATTAATTTAATCAATTAAAAAAAAAGTTTGTGGTCCAAGAACAAAGGCCTTAAATCAGTATTTTACTACTTTTTTGTTCCACCATTTTGAGCTGGATCTTTGCTGTAATCTAAACAGAGTGTGCTCAGATAAAATGCAAGACTTGGAAAAAAGCAATTTTGTAGAATTCATATGCCATGTTAATAACTGGAGAGATTCCTGTGGAAACTAAGAGCAATGGTCTTTCAGGTATTTGGGTATTTTGTATGAACAGTGCACCAAAGAGGTGCGCATACACCTCCTAGCATCTCTGCTAACAATCAGCACTGACATATCATTATAGTTTCTGGGGCATATTTGTTTGTTTGCTTTCTTGATGAATTAAACAGTCGTGAAATACCTTGATACCTTGTGACACAAAGAAACATACTGAAAGGACGTGTTTGTCCTGTAACATTTTTCTCATAGGTGGTTGGTGCACACATTTACTAGTAGCTTGGGAAGGCACTTAAGCAGGTACTAAGAAATCATGAGGAACATAGGTACAACAGGTACCTCTTTTGTCTCCAAACCTCCAGTCCTTTAGGAGAGCCAAGTCAACTGACAAGCAATAGCACAGGTGTGGGTGCAGAGTGTTAGCTAATATAGCTCTGCTGACTTCGGTGGACCTTCCTCAGTCAACAACTTGGCCTCGTGCCAGCTGCAGCCTCTTAGTTAAGCGTCTTCACTGCTGCCTTTATGCACAACCAAGCCTCTCAAACGAGGAGCCTTGGAAAGAGAAAATAACTTTCCTACCACAATTCTACCAGTCCTCAGTGGGCCCATATGCTCACTAACTTTCTCTTAAGGGATCTTCAGATACATATTTCTTCTGTTCTTTAAATTGTTTGAAGTTATATTCAGTCTCCAGTGAACCTTTATTAGGCAGGAACAAAAAACTAACTATGAAAAAAGTCCTTCCAAAATTAACAAACTAAGCAGTGAAAGAACGGGCCAACGCAGTTCAGAGCGAATCATTTAAGTGGGTTTCCAAAATAAAGAAATACTAACCTAATTAAATACCTATTCCCACTTATGAATGAACAAAACATCTTAAACATTTAAAAAGGCAGCACAAGGAATAGAGACTGAGAGATACAGTACACCCTAAAATCCTGTGGTTAGGACAGTCCTGTGGCAAATGCACTTAACTAAGCAAAGGGCAAGAATGGACAGTTAGATAGCATCCAGGAATCTAATGCATTTCATGGTTTTAGCCTCTGATTTGCTGGTGCACTTAATATCATTCAGTAGTGAATATTCTCCCTGCACAGCTTCCATTGTCCTTCCTTGAAACTGTCATACAACAACCCAAATGTGACATTAGTGAAAGTCTCAAATCAAGGTATTCTGAAAGTGAAATATAACAAATTTTTCATTAACCAGGTGTAAGTAATTTGTTTAGCATCACCTAGAAAGATAGAACCTTTCTCTGGGGAAGAATTCAGCTACCGTAATCAAGAAATCATACTTTATTTTCCTGCTGTCACCAATACCATTTGCTAGCCATCTTCCAATATCTTCAAGGTTTTGCAAAGGAAACTCTTAATATACAGTGCTGTGCAATGAATGAGACAGAGTTCTTACTACAAAAAAAGTGTTTAGGATCATATTCCTGTACAGAAATGCATCTAATCAAAGGAAAGGCATTGCACAGGCAACTTTAATTGCTTCATTTCCCAATTGCTTAGTGATTGCTAGGCTTCTTTAAGTGCCTGCAGCTAGACTAGGTATTTCTTGCAGCATTGCAAAGTTATAATCACAGACGAGGTTCTGATCATCTTTCACAGCGGTACTTTCACTATGAACACAGCCCCTGGGGAAGCCGCAGATTTCTAGCCAGAATTTATATAAGATGTATAAGCATGTTTCCAAAGACTTTATTGTGCATCCAAAGATTAATTTCTTTCTCCAACGCAGGCCAGCATATAAAAAAAACCAACCAACTAGAACATTCTCCCTACTCTCACGCTGAAAAACATTGAGCTATTTAGGATAACATATTCAAAACCAGTATCTGCCTCAAGCAGGCATTTAGCTTGGAAAATTCTGGGGCCAAGTTTCAGTTTGGCAACTGAAAAACTGTATCTTTTAAAGTAGTTGACCTTTAAATATAATACAGTTCTCAGCCTTAACTATTGTGGAGCTGCTACAACTGGCAGCATAATCAGGCCCACCTAGAATAGCTTGCATGCTAATGTTTAATGTAAATTGTTAACAGTTAATTCTATCCCTTGTTTTCTGTGTCGTTATGCTTTAAATAGTTATCACTTGATCAGAGCACTGAATATAAAAAAAATAAGCAAACTTGAATTTTAAGCCTCAGGAAGAAAATGAAATAGGAATCTGAGACATGAAACCCATATTTCTAATATACGCTACTGCAAAAGGTCAATTTGTCTCTAGGCTACCTGAACCAGCCCATGCAAAGCTTTATGTAAGAAGAATGATGATTCAGTGAGCAGTAACATGCTGCCGACTACAAATTATTGCTACTCCAAAGGGTGATGCCGAACTTTTTGTCCCACTTTTTAACAATTGCACACATTAAAAAAAGAAAAAGGTAGCTCTCCCAGAGTGGTTTCCACTACATTTGGATCATTTTTGATTTTTGAGGTAATTTATAAAATGCTAGCTAGTGATTTCTTTGAATCTCTAAGGAATATTGCCTTAACATTCCCTTCTAGAGATATCATTCAGATAAAGTAAAATGTAGAGGGAAGCAAGTTGGTTAGAAATAGCTTTATAAAGGGCCAGAAATCCAAGCTAGAACTTTTACCTAGGCCCAGTCAGGATCCAGATTTAAGCCTCACTCTTGGGAGGCTGAACAAGCCCCTGCAGCTCCTGTGACGAAAGGCTAGCCAGCAGCAACTATGGGTACTGCTCACTGGCAGAGGGAAGAAGAAAGTGGCAGAGAGGCAAAATATGGCTGTAAGGGATAATGAAAGAGCAAGAGTTGGTCAGAAGGGTGTCCTGCTTTCTATGGCATGGGGTTTAGTCAGCATTTAACAAGCGAGCTAAGCTCCGGACACAAACTGAGACCCTCAACTCTGATCTGATGGTTTTAATCTGTAAAAGGGTTCAGCACAGTTTAAAGGAATCCTAGTATCTGCAGTTTCAGTTAAAGAAGGATTTCTGTAGTACAGCTGCCTTATGTCCTATTAAAACAATGTAGCAGACCATGCCAGGGTTAGGCCTGGAAAAAGAGGTTGTTTCCTAGGCAGAAACTCCAGTCCCACAGGGCAGTTCTGGCAAGCTTGCAGAGAAGTAAACCGTTCTCAAGGCTGTATTTTTCACCTCCTCAAAACTGAGGAAACCAAAAAAAAGGGAGGGGAAGGGGGGATTTTGAAAGTAAGTGTAAATAACCCCTCAGTATTTCCCTGCAATCCATCAGCATGAGTGAGTTAGCTTCATTAGCGGAAGTTACCACACTGTTTAACCCAGGTGGCTGCAATGCCAGGGTGTACTGCAAGTCAGGACTGAGCTGGGCATCCTTCCACCTGAAAAAACAGGTCAAGAATTTGATGACTGAACGTAGGCCTGCAGGAAAGGCTGGGACACCACATGAGCCAGTGCTGCCAGTTTCAGTTTCACAGGCACTAAGCCTCTCCCTCCACACCACTAGGCCAGGGAGAACTCTTCCCTTTAAGATCTGTCTACCACAACAATTCATAAAATACCATCAAGAGATGAAGCTCTGCACACACCAGAAAGCTATTATGAGGGCATTAAATGTAGCTCAGAACTGCAAGGCTCTTAAACGATAGTAGCATTTGTTTCGGGACGTTTGCCTGGAAATGTTAGAAGATCTTTTAATAAATGTACTAAATAAGATGCATAATTTAGCTTCTTCTCAGCAGAACGCTGGCTATCTGCCAGCTCTAGTCTCAGACTTGACTCAATGTCAGGGCTACCTGCTGGTCCAGTACAAATAGACTCATTAAAAAACAGTTGCTGCTGTGCTTTCAGGTTCTATTTCTCCCACTAATGGCTCAGTTTATGCCTTTCCCTCTTGAACAAACAGACAAGCATCCTCCAGAGAGGACAATATTCACCCCTGCACACATTCCACACATATGAATACAGGCAACAAGCTGTGAAGTGAAGGAACAGAGAGGAGAAATGAGATCCCCCATGTAGGAGAAGGAAGACTTTCAAGCTGACTGTATCACGTAACGTGAATGTTGACTGATCATACTATTTATTAATAGTAACAGGGAAAGATTGCAGCCTAGATCAGGACTCCACTATGCTAGGCATGCTCAGATACAGATCCATAGGCAGAGGCTGACATCTAAAAAAGCAGAACAGCCAAAGATGGGAGGAGGAGAAGAGACTGTGAGAGGCAACTACCCATGATCATAGCTCAAATCTCTCTATTTTCAAGTCCTAATAAGACAGCTGGCTTCTGGACTATAGCTGAACATTACAGAGCTTCTCAGCAGTCAGTTGTTTTCCGACTTGCTTTAAAAAAATTTGCTTTTCGATTTGCCTTCTGGTTGCTAGTGAAAATAACGATATAGCTAAAACTGGCTTTTTGAAACATATATGTTAGGAGAGCAAGGAGATCCTACTTTATGTTCCACCTAGACCCCTAGCAATGTCTAACATTGTTGCATTTCTTTGACTTGAAGCTTTTGATTCTTCTGTTCTAAGGGCCATACAAAAGGCTGATGCTTGCACCAGAAAGCTCAACATCAAAAAACATTAGCAACATATGTTATTAGAGGTAGCATACAACACAGTAGTTTTAAAAGTGGGTATAGAAGAAAAGGCTCAAACAGTCTTCTTAAAACATTTTCTCCACGTCAAAACTAAAAAGCCATAACAGCCCAGGAATTATGGTTCTGTAAACTTTACAAGCACCGTTAACTCATGAAATGGCTTTAAAACAAACAAGTTCATAACCCCGGCTAGAAGAAATTAAGGAAGTCTCCAAGCTTACACACTGTCAGGATGAGAGGCGATAGGCACAAACTGAAACATGGGAAATTCCACTTGAACATAAGAGAACACTTCTTCACTGTGAGGGTGGTTGAACACCAGCACAGGTTGCCCAGGGAGGTTGGAGTATCCATCCTTGGAAATATTCAAAACACAACTGGACACGGTCCAGGGCAATGCGCTCTAGCTGACCCTGCTTGTGCAGGGGAGTAGGACTAGATGATCTCCAGAGGGCCATTCCTACCCCAACTGTTCTGTGGTTCTCTTGACTGAAGTGATAGTAATGCTCACTCTTTGTTTATTATTTGGAGTGGGGCATCATGTGTAGGTACTGGATAGATCAGAGCACTGCACAACCACATAATGAAGAGGCCCTGCAAAATAAAGAACTCTTCCCACATTTAACTCAGTGGCACTATGTCACAAGACCAGAGCAGGTCTCTAATTCCCAGGCTAACAGAAATCATTATTCCACCCATCTCTGACCCAGTGAATCATGTCTTCTTTTCACCAACCTCCAGAAACATCAACTGTCTTCCTACATTATCACCTTCTACAATAGCCTGTGCCTGCATATTCTCTCCACATACATGTTTACATTTAAAGCAGCCTCTACTCAAGCATTTCTTGCAGCATGTTGGTCTAAGAAGTTAAAGTCTATCAGGCAGGGGGGAAACTGTATCACTTTTCCACTGCAAATGTGAGTGCTTCAATGAGTTGTTTGCACCATAATACAATAATATTGCAATAACTCAAGTTTAACTGATGTAATGTGATGCTGTAAATAGTAGGACATTCACATACAGTAGTCCCTACAGCCAGCATTTACTTCATTTTTAGCCCAGTGTTCACGCAGCATGTATAAGATCACAAAAAGCAGGTACCAGATCCCTAAGTTCTCCACTCCCTCAGTACC
The DNA here is from genome assembly GCF_040807025.1 of Struthio camelus. Taxonomy (NCBI): domain Eukaryota; kingdom Metazoa; phylum Chordata; class Aves; order Struthioniformes; family Struthionidae; genus Struthio; species Struthio camelus. The sequence goes on along the minus strand of NC_090946.1, from coordinate 61,343,307 downwards.
AGCACTTTAGGCCCCCTGCAGTGCATGTTTCATCTCCCTCAAGTCTTAGTACAGCAGCTTCAGTAAACTAGGGACCCCCTCCTTCTTAGAAGCCTACTGTTCATACATTTTCACACGAGATTAATTTTGGGTTTAAACTATCTTAGGTTAAGGCAAGCCTAAAATCCAAGTCTCACACCACCTATTCTTACCACTAGGCTAATTAAAAGAAAAGACAGGCACACAAGTTTGCTCTTGGAAAAGAAGAGCATAATCAGCACCTTTTCTCAGGTAAGAATTCTAAGGCAGAAATCAAGATACCTAGCCCTTAAGTTTCAGGCATACTCTTATACTCAGTATTTCCTATTCACAGCTCTGCGCTGTGCTCTCTAATCTGGATTATGTTCCAAGTTGCTGAACTCTCTTGGAGACTCTGCAAAGAATCTTAGCGTCCAACGCACAAAGCAGGTTTCTGCCAGAATCCAGAACACTTCCAGCTTTTAGATGCTATTTATGAAGTGACACGTAGAGTCAGTAATAGAACAAAAATATTTCTTCACATTTAATGCCTCTTGCTCTCTACAAGCCCACAGGGACATCCCATCGTGCTGGATTTTAGAGCTGGAGTCTGAGTGTACCTTATACAATTTGCATATGGATTTCAAAAGCCCTGCAGTTTAAATCTAGTACCTGAGTCCCCACCCTATTAATTCCAGCCTGACAGCAATATGAGGCTGCTGCACTAAGTTAATACCAGAGTGAACGAGCACGTAGAATTTTAGATGATTTCTTCTCCAACTATAAACCTCCCAAGTGTACACTGTTTACCGTCGGACTTGAAATCTCTAGATAGCCCACTTAGTAATCATTTTTCAGTCCTTTTCCTAGCTCTCCACTTCCTTTCTCATAAAGCTTAACCTTTGCTCACAACATACTTTAAAACCACTGTACTTTCCTACAAGGAAAAAACAAGCCAGTACGATTGTTAGCTTTTTAAGGAAGTTGAACTGGCACACTTGCTAATTGTTAGCATTTTTCTGTCATACCTGACCTTCTCTTATTTTTACAGAGCCTCTTGTTAGTCTCACCCAGTCGTTTAGAAACACGCATGTTATTACAGTAGTTGTAGACTATGGCTTTGCAGGAGATGCTAGATACACAGTTATGTATTTTTTCTAGGTGCATTATTATTTAGAGCATGTAATGTTAGGAAGTACAGTTATAAAGGTTTATAAATACCTCCTAGAAGAAAGACAGGTGAATATACAGCAGGTAACACATGTTCTGCAACTTCTTCACTATCTATTGAAATAGCTTTCCGTTCTACGCAGCTAAAAAAATCTCTCTTCTAAACTGCAGTAGTGTTTTGTTAAAATTGGTTAGCTTTCTTCTTGAATCAAAGAAGAACTCTACAAAAAGAATAGTTTAAGGATGCTGTCCTTTCAAGTATACTGCTATCAACTTTTCAGATAGCACGTTTCATTCCTGTAGGACAGGACTGCTCAGATCCTAATCTTCCTACAATTCGGTAAACTAGTTTATTTACCCTTCTTTACATGAGCAAAAACATACAAAACTAAATAGTTCTGTGCAAATATGGAATCTGGTTCCTATATAGCTCAAACAGGAGTTTAAATTCTGACTAGGTTCCTATCATCACACAAGTTTGCCTGTATACTGTCAGGTACCCATTCTTCATTTTAAGAATATATGGTGCATCGTTTCCCAATTAGATGCTACATCAAAATCAATGGAGTCCTCCTCTGTAGCAAGATAGCAAAGCAAGGTTCCAAAGCTTTATTGATTTTAAGAAGACTTTGCTAGGACAGAAAGAAGTTCCTACACAAAACACCTTGTAGGAGTGGGGGCTGGAGTTTTCAGAATGTCTAAAAGGAAATGCCATTCCTCTGAGGGTTATATTCTTTTGTGAGGGCTATGAATGGTGCTCTGTAGTTCAAACATTACGGCTGTAGCTATCTTATCTCCTTTGTCACTGAGAATTACAGGCATTATACACACAAATGTACAGTGCTTCATAACTGGGATTTAAAAGCTGAGCGTACAAAAGAAAGCAAGCTTATCTAATATGTGCCCAAATATTCCCAACTCTCTGAATATGCTAAACCCGTTTCCTTGACTCTTTCCTCCAAGGGATGTAATTTCTGAGTCAAGTTGTAGAAAATTCCATCTCGTCCAAGTCGCATCAAATTATCCACAGTGATTCTGAGGGTAAAAAAATAATACTTCTGCTGTGCCAGCATCTGGAAAGCAGCCTGACTGGCAACACTAAAGAGCAGTATTTCTAATCACGTGTTCAAACGTTTTAACTGTGCCCTTCTGTAAGGATTAATCATTCTGTTAAGAACAAAGAGCAAAAATTCCCCGTGACAGAGGTGTTGGAAAGGTCATCGTTTACCAATGTTAGGATGTCCAGGCGAAAAATTGCATAGCTTTGAAAACCTCTAGTGCTGCAAAGCTTTCAGATTCAGATTGGCTGAGACTGAACAAATTATTTAATAAGCTATATATGCTTGCACTGATTAGCTGAATAGACTCAGCAGTTCCAGAACATCTAATGTTATGTACTCAAATATTCACAGAAATAATTCACAGCCACAAAACCTATTAAGCCTTTTTCGTTACAAGGGCATCCTGGGTCAACTCCAAAATAAGGGAGCAACAGCATTTTGCCAAGTACTATAGCACAGTCACAGGAAATCGAGAGTTGCATAGCATAAATATCCCCCAGCATACCCCGGGCTCTGATTAGTGGGAAGTGAATGACAGCAGTGGAGTTACTCAGCCTAATTATCGATTTTGCTGCATTCCTAATAAGCTCTTAAATTTTGGAAGTGGGGGTTTTGTCTCCTGCAGAGGGAGTGGTTGACAGAAACAAATAAGATTTCAGTTTGTCGAGCCTGGTCATTTCTCTGACACTTAAGTTTCTCAGTGAATCAATAGGTGAGGGGCAGCACAGTATTTATATAAACTATAATGCACTTTACCACTGGTATTCTGCACTTTTCCAGGGATACAAACCATTTCCACATTTGGTCATGGCTCTGCCAATTCTGAGCTCTCCTCCTAATGCTGAGATATTACTGAGAATAGCTCCATGGTTTCACGGATAGCTGTCTATTAGGAACTAAGCTGGTCAATTAATTTCAGAGAGCCACTGTGTCACAGCTGGATGATAATAGTTTTTAGAGACTGTTTGTATTGTGAGGATCAAAGCTTGTGACTCAACTATGAAAGAGTCAATGTTTCATTAAACTACAGGAAATATTCAGTCACTGTTTTAAGTATACATACATAATTACACTTGCTGTAGTAATAGGAATTAAGCTTTTCTCTGCTCTCAGCTCTACCTCCACTTCCCTCAGGCTCTACTTGCCATAGCTGTGCTAGTAAGAAAAGGCATTTAGCCTTTTGTTCTGTCCAGCTAGGGGTCTTAGGCAGGTATATCCGGGGGCATTAGCCTGCAAACAAGTTAATGACTCTTGATACTGACTAATTTCTGAAGGATAATTGCCTAAGTAATTCACTACAGAAAATGGTAATTTATTACAAGGAAAACGGATTCTGTGACCAAAGGAGAGGTCAGGTGACTGGCTCTTTCCAGAGCCTATGTATTATCTTTGCCTTATTAGACCATAGGAGATCAGTGAAAGAGCTGTTGGGTTAAAGCTCTGTGATTCTTATCCAAATCCACAGCAAGGCATGGGAGGGAGCAGGGAAGGGTTCTAACAGGGCAATCCTGGGGTTAAGAAGAATGGGGGAAAAGGAGCAAGAAACTACGGGTCAGTGCAGGCCATTTATCATCCTAAATTGCGAACTCATGGAGAGGTCAGAATTGCTAAGTACTAGTGGGATAAGAGCCAAAGAAAGATTAATAATCTTGTATGCAATAGGCCCTGTTTACTTTGCTAAAGGCACTTCTCAAAAGGAATCACATTAGAGCAATAAGAGAATAAACTCGACTGGAACAAGAAAGACTCACACATCACATTCACTTATGAACACTTGCTCACTGGCACTTGCTCATGCTTCCTTCTTTTAGAGAAGAACCTTGCTCATGGCTTCATGGTGTGCAAGGGGCAAGCTCCACCAGGTGGTTTGTGGTGTCTTACTGCAAGAGGCAGAACTGTATTTTCTGAATGAAGGATTTAGCTGGGCTACAGAACTCTGATGGAAACTTAACTTACGTGTAAGTTAGACGAAATATGTTTTCCTCATTGAGGAATTACCTGTCTCATAGAATTAGAGCTGAATAGGGAGAAGGCTTGCAACCTGGAAAAAGGCCTGACATTTCAAAATATTTTCTGTTCAAAAATATTTCATTTTGATAACTTCAAATGATCTTTTTTTGTTACTTTACTGTCAGTATAATTGCAATTTACAAATGAAGTAAGTATTTAAAAACTAAAATGGAAACTTTTTCGCCTGCAAACACAGAATGGGGTATTCAAAGGTTTCATTTCTATCTTTAGAAACCAGAACTGACCATTTCCTCCTTTTCAGTCTCAAAGAATTGCCATTTTAAGAATATCCCCATTCTTACAGATGCAGAGCAGAAGCAGAGAAGAATAGCTGAAGACTTGAATCCACCTCAGGACAACATTTTCAAAACTCAGCTTGATCATATGTTTGAAATATCTCATGTCCCATTTGGAGGCAGAGAACATATATAGGAGTCTCTTTTCTTTCCTTGAGCATGCTGCCATTTTGAGGTCAATGTCAGATACTGCAAGTTGCTATGGGATTAGTCGGTCCAAAAGATCATGAACTTACCCGGTTGGGCTCAAGAACTAATTACCTTTTTCAGCCCCTCGCTATATTTTTGCAGCCCTGAGGAGCTATGTGATTAGTTCTTCTTTGTTCCTTTCTTCATCGTGGAATAATTATAAGGATGCACCTGACTCTCCTGACGCAATTAAAGAGTCTGATGTCTCCAATGTGTAGACAGTAGCAAGAAGGAAGCTGTAGCGAAGCTTGGTGAAGGAGACTTGTTGGGCTACTGAAAATGATGTTCTCATTTCATATAGGTTTTTTTCTCCTGGCTAGTAAAAGTGGAAGCAGAGATGTGCCAGTTCCTAAGCTGTGCTGCTCTGGTGACTTCCAAAACAGCCTTGTTGTCTAATAATTCTGTCTCTAAAAATTCAGAATTTTAGGTGCTTTTCTGAATCAAAATTCCAAATCTTCCAGGTTTCACTTTTGGCTAATTTCATCCTTTCACAGCAGTGATAGCACTTTTGTATTATTTTATTTAGCCTTTTAAAGTTGTAGGAAGCCAAAGCACTGTGATGCTTTGATGATTATAAATGCTTTGAAGTTCTTGTTTCCTATTACCACTGCCTTCCCTTCACTCGCTTGTCCAGTCCAACTAGCTGCTATATATTTCACTTTGAAATACAGCAATCACTGAGGAGCACAAGCACCAGCTGATGAGTTCTTTTAATGGGAAGTGAAAGGGTTATGGAACAAGGACAGAGGAGAAAGGATTATTAGCTAGTTATTTTCAACCTGTTCTAGACTTGCAGTACTCCATCATATGCAAAAAATAGTCATGTGGCTACCCAGGAACTCTCGCTCTCTCTCTTCTCCTCTTTTATAATCAAACAGCTCTTCCCAGAATTTGGAGGAATTATAGAGGAAACGCAAAAAAAAAAAAAAAACCTAAACTAGGCTGGAAAATAACAATTTTGAGCAGCACTAGAAAAAACAGAAAGTGACTGTATAAATTGGGGATCAGACATAAAGGGAAAGTGTGATGAAACACAAGGATAGAACTCCTGTAACTGTTGCATTAATTTGTTCTAACAGAGGATATTGACTAGTAGTTCAGATATTTATATTGCTTTTACGAATATCTTGGTCTGATCATTCTTCGGATGGATCTGAAAAGGAGATAGTGGCCTCAAAGTCATCATTACAGTTATTTTATTCCTTTTCAGAAGTCTGATTCCTGTTTGGAATCCAGAACTTCCTTTTAAGTACCTGCCTCTCTCAAGGCATAACATTTGAAGCCCTGGGTCCTGAAGTGTGGGCAAGCACACACCAAACAGGGCAGCCATCATAATATCAGCTCTTCTCCTATTTGCAATCAAAACAGTGTTTGTAACTCTGAAGACTCCAGTTTTCTCTGTTCATGTTACACATCTGAGATTGCCCACCAAAGACAGACACTGAAGTGATGCCTACTTTCTGCAGCCTGATTACACTTAGTTTAAATTGTTCATTTCATTCATCACCACTTTTATGTATGAAGAGAAGAATATCAGATGCCTGGGAAACTGATAAGCTGAATACTTAGGGAGTTTAGAGACTTCTGAAATTAAATGGTAGTTGAACAGGGTTTTCAGGCTGGCATGTTTGAGCTTAAGTTTAGGATCTTAAACTTCACTTTGATGCCTAAATCCTATTCCGGACACAGGTATCTGTGGACAGGTATCTTCTGTCCACAAAATGGTGGCTAGCAAAGAGGTGCTATTAGGTTGGGAGCACCGAATTTAGTAAGTGGCAGTAGGAATAGAAGTAGCTATGGTATCTTTGTTTAAAACTACTTCTGTCTGTACAGCCAGATTGATTAATGTACTTCTCAGGTAAGCTGCAAGCAAGAAATGTGAGCACCTAAAATATAAATTAATCAGCACTTCACCACAGTCCTCTATGCCCTATTGATTAATTATACTACATAATTGATGCAGATTTAATCACTCTATCTGATGGATTTCAAAAGGGACAGCAGCACTGAAAAGCTGCATGTTACAGAATTTATTAACGTTCTACAATCGCTTAAGCTGTTAAAAGATTCCAGAGGTGCTTTCAGTGACAGATTTCTGGAAAAGTCTTCGTCAATAATAAGCAAGTTTGTGTGTCCTCACTGAGGTAGTTTGATGCAGTATTTTCGGTGGGTTTAGTTGGGAGTTGTTAGTATTATAACCAATAAGTTCAAAAATACTGAGATACATCTCCTAAGAGAGAAAGAGATCTTTGCCTAGATCTATCAGACTGTCGACCCTAACTCACTATAAAAATGATTTTATTCTAGGCTGTTATAGAGGAAATAAAACTTTTCAACACAAACCTCTGGAAAACCTTCACGTGATTTGTTGTGCTTTTTCTGAACATTCAGGCTTCTTTATGGCGTCTCATTTTAGGAAACCCAAAACAATGGTCCATAAAATGAACTGTCACTTGAAAATTTAGTTTCTCTTGCCATGCAGCTAGTGATTTTTCAGCTAGTTAAATCAAAATTAATGCCCTGATATTGTACCAGGAACAGCCACGTTTGGCCAGCCAGAAGTCTGAAGGCTGCATCTGATTTACAGAAGAAAGATCATCAAATTAGAGTATTTAAATCCACACTTTGAACACCTTTATAGTATGGGACATTTAAACTGAAGATTTTGCTTTGCTTTGTCTCTACCTGGAAATTACATTATAATATAACACCCACTAGCAAAATCCAGAACATTTGGCCATCATATTCATTCGACTCTTGCTTCCTAATGTAAAAAAGAAAAAATATTTGTCAATAGAGTGATTGTACACCTTTCCTGAAAATACTGTAATGCTCCCTAATAAAATACAGGACTGTCAGAGAAGTTGTCACAACTATAAATGTTGTCACTCCTCATGTCAGTTCTTCCATTTACTGTTGTGTAAAGATGAAGATGAAAAGGAAATGCATTTCAGCATGAAAGAGGAATGAATTAATCTTTTTAACTATAAATCAGCCTATATGACGTACTTTGTACTATAAACATCTCCTCTCTTTCATCCTTCTCTCCATCCCGTCACCCACAAGAACTTGTCTGCCCAGTAATAGACAGCCCAACAGACAAAATGATCATGGTACTACCACATGCCTTTAAGGGACTAGGCTATCCCATTCTTCTGTGAGTTCAGGGAGGAGCACAGAGGCAGCCACACACAGATGTAGCTGTTCTGAGGGAAAGCTGCTATAACAGAAAGCCTTGAGGAAAAGAAATGAAGGGTAACCCACTTTTCTTGGATAACTTTGTACAATGGGTGACACTTCATGGGAAAAACTAAATCAAAATATCAGGAAGGCAATTTTTGGTGAGATACAGATATCATCTCATGTGTCGTCTGAGACGCAAAAAGTCTGTATGTACTCACTGTAAGTAGTGGTCATTCTGTCTTTTCTGCATCTTGCTGTTGGCTCATCCTATAATGAGATGGTAGGTTCTCTTTGTTTTGCATTTTTCACTTAGATTGAATTTGGCAGTGAAACAGTAAAGACGACTCAGAAGTTTATCACCAGATCTGCTGATACCATCAGGCAAGAATTTTGGAAATCTGAATTTAAAACTCTTCTAACGAAAACGGTGAGAAACAAAGGAAAAGTATTCTGAGCACTTCACCAGCTGGTTAATGAATAGGAAAAAAGGGGAGTAGATGAAAGGAAGGAAGTGCGGGCTGTTTCGGGATCTCTGTTTAATTAAGATTTATAACAGTGACTTTCTGATTAAGTATAGAATATAAGCAAGAAACAAAAAAACAACATGGACAGTTAAAATCAGCAAAATAATGACAAGAATCTGATTTCTATAGGATTCTGAGTGTCTGCACCTCTGAAAAAGGCTATGCAATCAATGTAGTAGGGCAAAATCATTTTCTAAATATGCGTTGTGGCTCTCAGTCCTTTCACCTTGTTCTCTTCTAATTCCCTACTCTACACATAGTATTTGGATAGAGGAGCAGGTATTCGAGGTCACCAGACAAGAATTTATCACTTTTACAGCTTGCTCCCCTAGTTTTTCTCTTATACACAACAAAGCCATGGCTATATGGTAGGTACATTTGATTCTTCACAACTACTTGTTTAGTTTAGCTTGTCATGCTTCAGGAAACCAATTCCCTATCACTTAAACTCAAATTCTGCTTCCTATCTAAGAGATTTGGGAGACAAACAGCTTTTGGACCAAGTAAAACAAATGATAGTGATGGGCTTGCGTTTAAATGCATGCACTCTCCAACTCTGTCTTGAGAACACATCCTTTGTAGACAAGGTGAGTTTAGAATATTACACACATTCAAGGACAATGAAAATTCCTAGCCTGTTTGTTCAAACCTTTCTTCTGGGCTTTAACTGTCTCAGAAGCTTCTCATTATACTACTGAGTAATGAGAAAGTCCTCAAAACAGTTCCTAAGCTCCGTTCTGAAAGTGGCAACCTGAAATAAATTTCACTGAATAGCCTAAAATGAGCCCCTAAAATGTATTTTCCCATAATAGGCTCTGTCTTTATTTGCTGTCACTAAATACAATCTGCACCTGTGGCAGCCAAAATGAAAAGCAGCAATGCAGGAAAGGAAAGGAAAGGATGCTGTTGCACAAGTTTTGTATCACAGAGCAAGGAGTTAATAGCTTCTCTGTGCTGTTTCAGTGAAATCACATTGAGAATATGGTATTTGGTCCTGGACTGCTTACTAACACAAAAGAACCGAACAAACTAAAGGAACCTAGGAAAAAATGAAAACTGAATAGATGAAAGACTGATTTTAAGACAAAGATTTGATGAATGGACTAGTATCTGCGTTAGGATTCTTGGAACTACTTAATTATGTGTCAATCAGAGGCAAAAATGTTCCAGAGAATACCCTGACAAGTCTTGCTTTTTTTTTCTCTTTCTGACTTGACAAGCAGATCACGATTTTGTTGAATTAGTTTGCTATTCAAGCTTATTTCCCAGATAAATTTAGTGACTCTTCCACAAGTACTTAGCTGTAAGGATTTGCTATTTGAAATTCCAGCTGTACTGTTCAGCTTTGATTGGCTACACCAAACACATAGCATGTGTTCGTTCCTGGGAGGATATGTGTAACATCTTTGCTGGCAAGCTTGCCTACTGGAATATTTTTGGAAGGCAAGCATAGAAGGGGCAATAACAGTCACAGAACATTGTGTTCAGAAATGCAGGAGATATTTTCAGGGGATGGTTCTATTTCAGGACCGCATTTTCAAGCGGAAACATCTTTTAGCTCAGGGGGTGTCAGCCAGTACAGCAGAAGCGGAAGAATACAAGCTCTAACCCGCATGCAGTAGCAAGTTCCATGTCGCCAAGACATTAAGAGTAGCAGGTACTGGTTATACTGGTATCAGCCATATGGCAGCTAAAGTTGAAGAAAGAGAGTGTATGAAATCCAGTAATAACCACTAAATCTATTGGCATAAGGACTCATTTACAGAATAGAAATAAAGTGAAATTAAGTAAAGGAAAATTAAACCAGATAGATAGCAGGAGAAGTGTCCAAACCTGCAACGTGTTGGGCTATGGCACTAGCATTTTGAAGAAAACAGGCAGAAGTGCCATCACTTCAGAAACACGCTGTGAGGAAATATTCCTATTTTTATCTTTGAGACAGACAGACACAAGATAATGAAATACATATGCATCAGCTTTGCTTTCAAGTATAAGAGGAATCAGTATTTACAGGTTTTATTTTCAGGCTCCTTCTGCACCACCATTATTGAGGGCCAAGAATCTGCATGCAGTAAGCGTGTCTAAATGACTTGCAGCTCATTTCCATTTAGAATGTCCGTTTAAATACTGATTTGACCTCTCGCTGTATTTGGTGTTGGGTAAGATATGTGAAATTGTCACCAATAATTGTGTATGAAGCACAAGTTGAAATGAACATACTGTACCTTCTTGGCTTTTTTTTGCCTACTTGTTTTGTTTTCTCCTTCACAATGCCCAAGACAGAGAAGAGTCAGGCAGCTAATCAGTAAGGCAAAGATGAACCAGGATATTTGCAGTAGAACATTAGTAAAAGGAAAACTGGGTGCTTCTCATTTCATCACTTAAAAAAATGTGTTTTATGATCACCCTCCTGGAACCTAGACTACAATACTCTATTTGGTGCTCAGATATCATGTTGATGAATTGCTTCAACCACCTTGCTTGATACAACAAATAGAGTCTCCAGTAGCTCAGACCTAAATTAGGTTTTGTTAAAAAACTGAAGATTTATTACAAGCTAAAATGTGATATGCTGTGGGGTTTTTTTTTAAACTATTTATAATAAAGCTTTGGGAAAGGTTTTCTGGTTTTTTTAATGATGACTTCCCCTGTAACAGTGGAAACCAGAACATCACAGCAGGGAATAAGAAGTGATTATGTGCACGTATGACCAGTGAAGTTCTGTGAGACATTTACCTCATGCTGAGTAAATAGTATGTTTTCTGGTTTTGTTTTTTATTCTATTTTTAACTCTCCTTCTTTTAAATTCCTTTATTTAAAATCTCCATATAAGCTATGTATCATTGTAAGATGTGTTTATAACTATCTTGCTATGTATATATATGCTATGTATATATATGTTTATAACTATCTTGCTATGCAAATATATAACATTGTCCATATACTATCCAATGCTCAATATAGTATTGTGTAACGTAGGAAAGAAAGAGGTTTCTCACTTGTGTTTAGGTTCAGAATTAATCAAGAAGACTTTCACATCAAATGTTGAAATATAATTGTATTACATGGCTGAAAAATGTGCACATTAAAGGAAAATTTCTATTACTTCCTTTTTAGACTCACACTTTTCAGAAATAGTTGACTTATATCCATAAATAATAATTAGAGTTTTTAGATGAACGGCTACCCAACTGGAAAGAAGCTCAGCATATTAGCTTATGCTCCACTTCTACAACATCTTCAGCAGATTGTCTGGTAAACTGTGTGCTACTTCTGTTTGTAACATTTCAGTCGGGCACTTAACTAGAGGTAGGATATCGTAAGTGGCACAAATCACTGTTGTGCACCTTGATTTTCTTTGTCCGAAGATTGGTCTAGTGATACTCCGTATTACTTGTCAGTGATGTAAAGGTGAATTTGTTAATGTTTGCAACATATTGTACAGCTTGGAGCTATCTGACACTTGCTCAAGCAGAAGAAAGAATGACTATGTACGTTAAGTTAAGGCACAGTTCTTGTGCAAGTTAAAAGTTTACATTTTCTAAATAAAAAAATAGATTAAATTTGTGTGGACAATTTCCACTGTGTGTACACACTAGAAAATATATACAGGGAATATATTCAAAATATGCCAAGTGAAATGTTGGCTCTCTCAGCCTTTACAATACTCCATTTAAAGTTTAGTTGAGCCATAAAGGTTTTTTACCCATAGGAATCAACACCTTCATTTAGAAGTAGAACTAAATTGCAATATTTCCTGTATGAGGAGAGTCATTAACCTTTGCCAGATCATTACCTCCAGAGATCATTAACAGTGATCTCATAGAAAATCTAACTAATAAAGGTCTTGAAAAATAATACGAAGAACAAATGTGGTCTACCTCCCAGGTAAGGGATGCATGTCCCTGGAGAAAGCAAGTTTCTGTGAATTTAAAAGAAGGACAGATGAAACGGAAGGGGATTATTTTAATCTAATAAACCCTCAAGCAGTAGTGATTTTAAAATCAGCTGTGATGTTGGTGTGGACATTTTATCTTGATATCAAGTATACTCCAGGTTACATTAATTAGACAATAATAAAATTCAGTTCCATCAGACAATAATTCAATTAAACAATAATAAAACTTTTCACCAATGACTCAGTGGCTAACCTGTCTGGAACCTGATGAATATTAATTTGCCTAGCTACAGAAGAAAGTTAAAGGCTTAACAGTGGGAAGCCAATGCCCCTGTCTTGCCTATTGACTTCAGTGCTCACCTTATCTCTTTTCCTCTATTACTCATCTGTAAAATAGGGATAAAAACACTGAACTGATTTACAGAAGGGTTGGGAGGATAAAAACATTAAGGAATGGAGTCCAGCAGGTATAGCATACCTTATGTTCTCTTAGCTCCTAGCAGTTGCATGTTCTTTATGAAGTTGCAGGAAGTAAATCACTAAAATTTTAATCACTCCGTAATCCTTCTATGCATTATTTATAAGAATCTAGTAATGTGTCACACTGATTCTTGCTGTAACCCTATAAATAATCAAATAAAATATAAAACTGTATGTGCATCAGAATCAAGCAAATTAAAATGAATATTTACCACTCTCACAGTCTCAAGCAGTTAATTGTGACCAGAGATTAGGAGACCTGTTATCAGAACAATGTCACAACAGCCTTTTCCTTCTAGTGAATTAACTTAAAGAGTAGAAACTATGGTACTGGGAAACACCAATAGCCTACCTCATTTAGTATGGTGTCTCTTGTTACAGCATCTGTTGGCTCTTGAGGGAAAAAATAAATGGAAATTAGGCCATTAATACAAGATAGGTTAATACTTCTTGTCAATTCCTCATCCTGTTATTGGACCCCTTGGGGAGCAGAAGTATGAAACTGCTCACTCCTAGCTACTTGATGAATAACTGTCCTCCCTGTATTTGGGGTTGGTTGTATTTCGAGTGTAGAGCTGACTTCAGCAAGGGGATTAACTAGGCAGCTACAGCATCACTGCTCAATACAGAGTGCGCAGTACAATGCTCTGAGCAGTATTAATGAGGCTGGGGAGGCAACACCCACCTTCCACATATGTTCATGACTGAATCACAGAATTACAGAATGGCTGAGGTTGGGAGAGACCTCTGGAGATCACCTAGTCCAACTCCCCTGCTTATGCGGAGTCACCTAGAGCACGTTGCACAGGATTGTGTCCAGACAGCTCAAACAAAGTCATGCCAACAGAGAACAGCAACAGTCACTAATAAGTCATGCATATGCTGGAAACCAGGACAGTACTCATGCACTTTTAACATAAAGGTAAGTGCTGAGGCGTCTGCCGTTTCCATTCCAAGGAGATCATCTTCAATAGGTATGAGCAAGTCCCTCTGTTACACAGTCAGAAAAGAAAAACCTCATTTATAAACCCAAATAACATGAAATAATGCTTTGTCTGATGACCTAGAAACTTTTATTCTGCAACCTTTCAGCCATTTATTCTTATGTCTTGAGTAAGTCTCTTGGATACTACTTTTCCCTATTTTGTGTGTGGCTATCGCTGTGAGTCTTTTTCTTGATTTAGGCCTTTTTCCTCCGTTTATTACCATAATCACAGAATCACAGAATCGTTTAGGTTGGATGGGACCTCTGGAGATCATCTAGTCCAACCTCCCCTGCTCAAGCAGGGTCCTCTAGAGCAGATTGCCCAGGATCACATCCAGACGGGTTTTGAAAATCTCCAGGGAAGGAGACTCCACTACCTCTCTGGGCAACCTGTTCCAATGCTCTGTCACCCTCACAGGGAAGAAGTTTTTTCTCAGGTTTAGGTGGAACTTCCTGTGGTTCAGTTTCTGCCCATTGCCTCTTGTCCTGTTGCTGGGCACCACGGAGAAGAGGCTGGCCTCATCCTCTTGACACTCCCCCTTCAGATACTTGTACACATTGATCAGATCGCCTCTCAGTCTTCTCCTCTCCAGGCTGAACAGGCCCAGCTCTTGCAGTCTTTCTTCAGAGGAGAGGTGCTCCAGCCCTCTAATCATCTTGGTAGCCCTCCGCTGGACTCCCTCCAGGAGTGCCATGTCTCTCTTGTACTGGGGAGCCCAGAACTGGACACAGGACTCCAGGTGAGGCCTCCCCAGGGCTGAGGAGAGGGGCAGGATCACCTCCCTCCACCTGCTGGCAACACTCTGCCTAGTGCACCCCAGGAGACCATTGGCCTTCTTGGCCACCAGGGCACACTGCTGGCTCATGCTTAACTTGTTGTCCACTAGCACTCCCAGGTCCTTCTCTGCAGAGCTGCTTTCCAGCAGGTCAACCCCCAGCCTGTCCTGCTGCATGGGGTTCTTCCTCCCCAAGTGCAGGACCTTGCACTTGCCTTTGTTGAACTTCAGGAGGTTCCTCTCCGCCCACCTCTCCAGCCTGTCCAGGTCCCTCGGAATGGCACCACAGTCTTCTGGTGTGTTAGCCTCTCCCCCCAGTTTAGTCTCATCAGCAAACTTGCTGAGGGTGCACTCTGTCCCTTCCTCCAGGTCATTGATGAATATATTGAACAAGACTGGACCCAGGACTGACCCCTGGGGGACACCACTAGCCACAGGCCTCCAACTTGACTCTGCGCCATTCACCACAACCCTCGGAGCTTGGCCATCCAGCCAGTTCTCAAGCCACCTCACCGTCCACTCATCTAGCCCACACTTCCTGAGCTTACCTAGGAGGATGTGATGGGAGACAGTGTCCAAAGCCTTGCTGAAGTCCAGGGAGACAACATCCACTGCTCTCCCCTCATCTACCCAGCCACTCATTCCGTCATAGAAGGCTATCAGATTGGTCAAGCATGATTTCCCTTTGGTGAATCCATGCTGACTACTCCTGATCACCTTCTTGTCCTCCAGATGCTTAGTGATGACCTCCAGGAGGAGCTGTTCCATCAGCTTTCCAGGGATGGAGGTGAGGCTGACAGGCCTGTAGTTTCCTGGCTCCTCCTTCTTGCCCTTTTTGAAGACTGGCATGACACTGGCTTTCTTCCTGTCCTCAGGCACCTCTCCTGATCTCCAGGACCTTTCCAAGATGATGGAGAGTGGCCTAGCGATAACATCCGCCAGCTCCCTCAGCACTCGTGGGTGCATCCCATCAGGGCCCATGGATTTATGGATGTCAAGTTTGGTGATATATGGTATATATAATGGTGATATATATTTCTTTATACTGATTTTTATATTGCCTCCCTTTAGCAGGGTAGTGCCAATCCAAAGATAAGCCTAAAAAATACATGGCAGTGATTACTTTACTACAGTAACCTTTCTTGCTAATGGAATATCAGTGATCATGAAGTCACAGCTCTATTAAATCTGATGAAAATGTTCATGTGATCAATAACAGCAGAATTTTTAAGCTCTTTAACTTGGGCTGAAGAGTTTTATTTGGGTGTTTTGGCATTTGCTACAGCTCCAAATAAGAGAAGTACCAAAGAAGTAGTTTGATTCATTTTTGTGCAAGTTTTCACATGTGCATATACTTTAAGCCCAGGCTTACTGAACTGTTCACTTGCTAATTGTCCAGGTGTTCTATGTGAGATCCTCTTTATTCCCAGACTGAATAAGTGTTTACATACTTCTAGAGCAAAGATTTGCATTAACAAGTTTAAAATTAATTTTCTTCTAATGCTTATATATATAGCTGTCTGTCAAAGTACCTTCAGGCCAGTCAGCTGAATCTGCAGGACATTTACAGAAAGCAATGCAAGAAGTATGTCAGCATGTGAAAAGTGAGTGGATTTTAAATGTAAGTGAATATTGGCAGAAAGTTTCTTATGCTATTTTGTTCATATGTATACAGGAGAAAGGGATGTAGTAAGGGAGAAAGTGTTGCCTGAGGCAGCACAAATGTAAATAAAATACTAAATGCTGGAGAGTCACATTGATCTTAACAAATAAGCCTAGTGGTCAGATAGGAGATGCATATGCATGTTGAATTCTTAAAGCTAAAGCAGAGCAACCATGGCAAATTAAAAAAAACTAGTTCTGAAAAATTTTAGTTGATAGTAGAGCACTGCAGAGGTGGCCTCAAAAAGCATTTAATTATTTGCAGTTTTTCTGATTAACATTCCATGCTCTCAGTTTGAAGTGTCCCTTTCCTACCTATTTGCCAAATTACTTTATTGTGCTCTCAGAATTTGATTCAATGGCATATCAACAGATAGTACATAATTACAAGTCTAATCAATATCAGTACTGAAATGTATAAATTCATTAAAGATAACATTCATTAAAGATAAAGAGTAGCTAATGATATGAATGTGGGATTAAGGAAGTAAATTCCAAATTAGGAAGGAAATTCCCCAAAATTCCATCCTGAACCCAGGAATACTTTTCCTAATCTAACTATTATCCAGTCCTCTAAGTTCCTGAGTGAAAAATGCATATTTTGACCAATGAACATTTTTCTGATGACACTCTGTTCATCGAAAGCATGTTGAAATCCATTACCTGTATGTATTATGAGCAGTTATCAAACTTGAAATAAGATCTTCCTCATACGATCAGAACCACTGTCATCCCAGAGAAAGAACCTTCCTGAATTGTTCAGTTCTCAGTACTTTTTCATGATACTTTTCTATATCACCTGCCTAGGTATATATTTTACTGTTGTACTGTACTTTTCTCTTTCCATGAAAAAGCCAATTTGAAACAATTTTTAAGATGTGCAGAATTATGTGTCTGTTCTAACCAGATCACCTCTGGGCTAATGTTCTCAGGAATAAACAGCCAAAGTAAGATGAAGAGAATTCCCCCTGTACATAGGAAGATCTTCTTCAAAAGAAGTGCCACATGATCAATGTGAATGTAACAGAGACTCAACAGTCAAAAAGAAGTAGCACAACAGACAAGGCTATACTGGAATTAAATCACTTCAGTTCACTAGAGCCATCTGTAAAAATCCTAGCTGGTTTGCCAGCCAGTCTCTAAAAGAACCTTCCAGCAGGCTTAGCATGTTTGCTCTATGCTGCTTCTTTCCTAGGAGTGTGCCAATTCACTTAGCTGAGGAGAACGGTCTTCCTGCTTATTCCCTCGATCTGCCCAGACTGGGGACAAGAGTGACTAAGTCCCCAGTCACGTTCTCCCTTCTGCTCCTGGCTCCTCTCCTGGAAGCAGCTGATAGCTATGGCAACAGTCATCTGGCAACAGACACACATGTAAGAAGCTAAAGAAGACCTAAGGCATATTACTTGTCAACTTCTTTCCTGGAGAACCTAATTCAAACCACACTCTCATATGGAATACGGTATTTCTCTGCGTCTTCCAGGAATTCTCTTCAGTAAGTAATGCGACAGCTGAACTACCAGACAGAGGCACTACATCATCAATACAAAATCCCAGTGACTGCATATATCCTGAGGGATAGAGAAAGATTTAGCAACTTTTGAGAGCTATTGCATTCTGTGCCCCAAGATGTTTGGTTCCAAGAATAAAGCTAAATAAGCCTTGGAGACACTTTTTCCACTTCCAAGACATCCCATAATTTTGGAAATCATGGAGATTTCATTGAACCTTCTGTACTTGTAAGTACCAAAGACAAAGGTCTGTGAAATAATAACAGGAACAAAACAAAGAAGACACACTGAAAGAAGCATGATCTCAAAACCAGAGGGTAGGGTAGAGGCATTTTTTAACTGCTTAAATGCACTAGAACATTTGGCAGAAAAGGATAAGAATGTGATAAGACAAGCAGAGTATAGCAGAAACTGCAAATTAGGTAGAGGGCATACATGGATCAGATCCATCAACACCAAAACTTTGCATATCTTCAATTCAGCTGAACTTTGTGCAATTTGGGCCCAGATATTTAAGTTCTGGTACAGATCCAGCTAGGAACAGAAAATTTAATCACATATTGAATATGACTTGGTGAAATGAAATAAGCCAATTTTTTGCAGTCCCTGAAGATTCAAGAGAAAAACTTAGGAAACTTAAAAGGGGTTTTATGCTTAATGCTTGCACTGTCAGCTAACTACAAAGTAAAAGTTGCCACGCAGTTGCAACTAGGATAAGAAAAGGTAAAATACACCTCTTCATTCACCATCATCGGTGTTCTAGAGTTAGTGGTGAATACAAAACAGGGTGTCCTACAAAATGCATTGAAAACTCATGAAGCATTATCTCCAAACAACAACCAATTCGTCCTGAATATTCCCAAAAGACACACAGATAGACCTTCAGACACCACTGCACTTGTTGGAAGAATGTATACAATACACACATGACCACTCTACAATAACTTCTACACACCAAGAGCACTCCTCTAGCAAATAGATTCTTTTTTGAATAAGCCTCTCTTTAGTATTTATAAATGTATTATAAGCCAAAGACCTGACCACATACTACCCTATCCTGGAACATATATTGAAAGCGAATCCTCAGATTATAATCTATCCTGGAAGAAGATCAAAATTTGAATTCCTCTTCCAAATTCCCTCTTCTCTTCAAATAAATCTCTTCCTTTTCAAACTCCTCAGAAACAAATTTCCATTTGGTAGGTGTGTGGGTGTATGGAATAAGCCTAGCCTGTGCCTAAGCAACACATGCAAGCCTTTCCAATGCATTTCTCACACCCTCAGCACAGTATGTTCATCTTGCTCTCATCTCAAAGCCCTCCCAGAACATAACACGTTTTATTCAGTACATTACATGCTACTATAGAAGCTCTGTGGACAAAAGCAAACAACAGCTTATATTGCAGAGTGAACTTCCTCAGAGCAGTCCATAAGTCAGAAATACCCACTTATCAGAAGGGCAACACTATTCACAAATCAATCACTTCATCTGATCTGTCTGTCTCTGACCTGGCAGCCCAGACCTTTAACGGAAAACTACAAAACACCATCAAAAGACAAAACTGGAACCAAAATTCATAACTACTGGTAAATGTATTCCATGCTTTTATTGGGTATTTGAGTTATGGGTTGGGTACTGTTCTTTGGCCTATACATTCCACTCATAGTCTAATAACCAATACTGCTCTGCAGACAATAGTCCCATAGTGTGTAACTATCATATTACTTATCTCTAAATATACAATATTAGCATTTAATGATCAGTACAGATTCTTCTGTGATTTAAGCTAAGTATTCTATGCTCAAGTTTCATTCTGTAGTTGTTATACAGAGAAGACTTGTGTTAGAAAGGTTTGTTTCTCCTCGTTGCATCATTGGCTCTGAATCCTCGTTCTCCCTTCTCCTACACTTCTGGTGCTTTAAGGTTTTAGGAGGGAGGGAGATGAAATCAGAGCTGGAATCCACACTTGAGTTGTGGATCCACAGATCTGTACACCTCAAATGTGCTACTGGCAGCTGAACCATAAGCAAATCCAAATTCAAATAGAGAGCTGGCAGCTCAGTTCAGAATTCATTGGCTTTGGTGGATTATTTTTTCTGATTGCCAGTACTAGTATTCCTAGAAACACTGCTATGTGCTGAAGACTAAGGGAATCTTCAGGGATGCTCTCTCTTGGTTTCTGACCAGGACTCTGGAATAGGAGACATGGAAACTATCTTTCTCCCATTATCAGTACCTTCCAGGTGCTTCCAGATAAGCTATTTCCATAACAGGCTATTTCCATAAACACAGGAGCACCTACTAGGGATGTATCTGGGAACCTACCTTTAAAGTCAAAATGAATCGTAGAATCGTAAAATAATACAGATAGACCTCAGGAGTCATGTAGTCCAACCTTCTACACTGGCATTTGCTCAAGAATAGATTTCTGGACATAGAAATGGGGAAAACACATAAAGAAGCCAGTGCTGGAAAAAGAAAACTTAGTTCAATGCTAAAGTATTATCCCTAGGGAGAAAATAGAAGTAAATAATCATAAATAACAAATCAATATAATATAACTGAAAGAGCAGAAGGAATGAGCCAAATTTCAATTTGATGTGATTCTGTGTGAATGAATGAAATGTCAGTACCCAATAGGGGTTCAAAACAGCAAGAACAAATTTTAAACACTGAGAATAAAACAAAGCAAACCCTCAACCTGGGTCCATTTCTACATGCAGATGATACTGTACATAATGATGTGGAAAACACAAACAGTTCCATCCTATCCTGGCATTACAGTGATAGAGTTAGCATCTGCAGCAAAGGCATCATGATTCAAATAAAACATTTGTAAATGGACTGACCTGGATAACTTGTGCTCCACAGTTGTCAGGCAGCAGCGAGGGCTGGCTGCTCCGCAAGAGAAGGTGAATCGGGAGCCGAGCCCAGTAGCAGGGCAGGCACCAACGGTGACCTCACCAGCAAGGAGCCAGGACGCAGACCCACAAGTTCAGGTCAGGATCGGGCGCAGAGACAGCGACCAGGATCAGGTACAGTTCAGCAACCACCTAGCAAGTTCCATAGTGATGAGGCAGGTCCAAGGTCAAGTCAAGAAGCTGAGCCGGTGGGTCTGGGTCTGGGTCAGGGCCAGGGCCAGACTCATGGAATCAGGAGATTGGGCACAGATGTAACTGCTGTACAGCTGTAGCACACACAGGGGCCAGCAATGGAGCCTCAGCTCAAAAGCAGCTCCCAAGGGAAAGGAGGGGCAGCTTTGCTTTTAGCTTTCTTCACAGCTCATATCAGCAAAGGAGCTGACCTTGGACTTAGCCAGCTAAATTCCTCAGTTTAGCCAACTAAATTCCCACAGAGGGGGATGTGCTTCAGTTCCTGACAACTGTCTTACCAAAACCCATGTGAAGTACCTTCTAAATCGTTAATGCCAATTGGTAACCATTTCTGAAAGTTGGAGAAATGCCAAAGAATGGAGAACTGCAACTAAAATCTAAATTATGACAAAGGAAAATCTTGACCAGGAAGCCTGAGACAGCCTAGGTAAAACACCAGAATGATATAATGCAAAAAAAAAAAAAAAAAAAAAAAAAATCAATAGAAATTTAGAAAGTTTCAAGGAAGATAGGTAGAACTTAACAGATAAAACTTCTATTCCCCACAAGTTTTAGTAGGTTGGTTGCTTATAGGCAAATGAGTGGATATACTACACATAGATTTTTCCACAGCACTTGCTTTAGTATTGTAAGAAATTTTGATTTAAATTTTAAATTTCAAAACTTCACTTTTAGAAGAAAAGTTCATGTAAAAAGTATTGCATGTACACTTAAATAATCTTTAAAAAAAAGGACTTTAAACAAAAATCTTACCGCAGAAAGTTGAATTTGCCTTCAATACCTTTACTGGAAAGAAATGCAAAAATGTGCTCTGTGAGAAGAAAAGGCTGACATACATGAAACATCTCAACTGAAGCTCTTTGGTTAAAAACAAAAATAGACTTTTTTTTCCTTCCTTTTGAAAGATAATGCATTTTCTTTTTCCTTCTTCATTTCTTTCATAGTTTTTTGTATGGATATAAGATATAGTGACCTGAGTGACACTTTTTCCTTTTTTTTACCAAGTTTGGCAGATGCTTATCGCAGGCATGCAATAGAGATATTTGTTTTCAGAGTACTCTTCTGAGACATTCAGACGGCAGCCATGCATATCACAATATCATAATATCTTGTGCATATCATGCAACTCAAGGAGGCTAATATTCAGGCTAATGAAAACAACTGCACTGTATATTTTGTAGCAAACAGATTTCTAGAGTAGGACATGGCTACTACTGGTGAGTGAGGAAAAGGTACATAGAAAGCTACCCTCATTCAATCAATAAATGAGGTCATGAGGCAGGGTTAAGCTGTCTCACCAGTGGGCTAACTAGTTCAATATTCTGCTTCTGGAAAGAGCCCAGGCTTAGTACTTCAGCAGAATGAAAAGCTAGCGACAGAGGCCATCATTATATAACAGAAGATTTGTCTGACCTGTGTAAGCAGTGTATTTACAAATGCATGTTGATCTCAGCAAGAGTAAAGGGCAAGGTTCAAAATGCTTCTGAAGTTACTTCTTTACAGCTGAATGACGTTGTTCTACTGTATGCTTTCTCTTCCCATTTTTCAAATATTTAGGAGTTGGTTATATAAGGCATTGTGGCAAAGGGCTACAGCTCCTACTGAAACAAACAGGAACCAATAGCATTGAGAAATTCTTGAAGGCTAGTCCCTGTTCTCTATTAGCCATATTGTTCTTGACAAGCAAGATAGCACACTCTTAACAGCAAGCTTGGTCCTGTCAACATATCAAGCTAGAGTGCTAATCATTAATAACTCATTATGAAATAATATTGACAGCTGCTTTGCTTCATTATCAATGCCATCTGTGCCTAGCTCTCCATCTTCCCCTCTCTAGTACTCCTGAGCTTGCTCTCTAAATATTTTTCATGATGCAACAAGCAGAATAGAAAAAAGAGCCTGAGCTTCTTGAGAAATAGCAACTCAGTGAGCCCAGGAGAGGAGTAATATGACTGTAGAGTCCCACTGAGTTTTCATATAAGCCTGCTTTATGGATAACATGCTGCCAGAGACTATTTTCTAATAGTGATCACCTCCACTATATGCAAAGAACAATATCATACATGTAATATGATCAGCTGGTCTTATTCTGTTTTGAGCAGCACTAAAGCCTTGATAGGACTGATTAGGAGTAATCTAATCTAATCTAATTGTTACGGTACCTCAGCATACAGGATTAATCATCTGTGATATTACTATGTTCACTACTTAGAGGAATAATATCATTATTGCTTTGATCACAAACTTCTGGAACTTACCCAAGACTATAGTGAACAAATGTTATAAAAAGGCAGCTCCCAATCCTCTGTTGCGGCACTTGGAAATGTTTCATTTGTGAATTTCCAAGCTGTTTGCATTTTAGTACAGGTTGGTAACTTGAGCAGAAAAACACTTGTCCTTTGCTAACCAAACTCTATACCTGTGAATAAACGAGAAATTTCTGTCTTAAGAGATTCATTTAGCATAAGTCATGAAGGAGAAGTCAATTTTAAAACAAATTCATGAAATATTACATTAGGAAAAGTCTGAAGAGAAAAGATTGGGTGTTCACTCATGCCTCTCTTCTATATCAGCTCAGTTTTGAGGAAAATGTAGAGATAAACTGTATGAATAGACATGAGATTTGATTGCTCTATGCTAACATTTTTGGAAGAGGAATGGAAAAGTAGGAAGATTTTTGAAAGAGCCATGGAAGATTTTTAAATGTAGATTTTTTTTAAATATACATGCATTTTTGCTTTTTCAATAATCCTATTTTTGAGCAGATATGGAAGAAGCCAGAAGGTCTAAGGTTTTCCTCGGGAAAAAAATACTGTCTTGTTTCTAAGTGAATTTAATCATTTGCAGTTTTTAATTCAGATGGAAGAAAATGATAAACTATTCTTTCTTCATATGAGCTCATTTTGAATGCAAAGATTTGAATGTAAGTTCCATCCAAAGCAGCAAGGTCTAGAACAGATGGCAGAAAGTCTTGTCAATTCCTGTAGAAAATAAGTTGTCAGTGGCGAACAATGCTACCGCTACCTTCAGCAAATAAGAAAGGAAAAACTCTGTAATGAAGGAGGAGTTTAAGTAGCTTGTTAGAGTACTTGTCAGGAAAAGAAGGGAGTGCTTCCTGGCTGAAGAAGATACAATTCTAACAATCCGAGGAAGAGATTGGGAGCTCAGAAAAGCTTGTCTGCTTCTCCTAGCCTTATCATTGATCTAATAAAAGACACTATTTCTACAAAACTTACCTCTCTTGCAGTCTTAGACCATCAGAGTTTCAGCAGCCTTACTGCTGCCGTGCAAAAGACACAATTCAGCCTTAGGAGAGGGGTTTCAGGAGGCTGATTAGAGGTTGTTACTTTGAGGTAAAACATCTGGCAGCCTATGGTGGCCAGGCTGAAATGGATGATGAAGGAAAGGAGCTACTGCAAGCTCAGTGTATGCAGTTGTCCCACATGGATGGTTAGTCAGGGCTGAAAAGAGGCTGGTAAATCCAACACAGGGAATATTTTCTTAGCCCAGGTAGTGGAGGTTTGTGTCTATGGTATTCATTTCTCATTGAATGACCATAATCTCTGCTTAGTTAGGGTATTGTTACGGTACCTCAGCATACAGACCCTTGCCTGTATCCATTGGTAGTCGGCAGAAAGAAAGCCAGTCACTGTAACCCTGACTCCTGTATCATCCTAGATATAGTCTCAATAGAAACAGGACCTACTGTAGGCATATACAACTTTGGAAACTGGATTTTATGTCTCCACCTATCTGTAATAAGACTGAATTGCACAAAATCAATGGCTGCTTTGAGTTCCTCTGGCTCTCTGGACCACAACAGGAGACACGATGAAGGGTGAATACACAAGCAGCAGACAGGCTGCCATGAGCTCCAGCCTAACAGGTCACATCAGAGCTTCTCTCTGATGTGGTCTGGTTTTTGCATGAGACTGCAGCTGCTTGTGAACAGTTGAGACCAGTACAGTCTGCTTTGAGAAAGGAGCAAAAGAAAGGCTCTTTTTGTGTTCAGTCATTACTCTGTCTGGTGAGCTGTAAAACACTGTTCCCCTGGATCGTGTTTTCGATACCACACACAAAGTCATCGATAGATCTTGTTGGTTTTTATAGGTTAAGGGAACATCTGATCTTACCTCTCAGTTCTCCATCCCTTTTTACTGTTAACAGCATTAAAAAATCTAAAAGCCAGCTCAATCTTTCTCCAGCAACTAAAAGCATGAAACAAATCTAACTGATATTTTTCATAATACCAAAAACACTCAGGAATAAGAATTAAGAAAACTTTCATTAAATGGAATTCTAATTAAGATAGTGACTTACATGTTAATGACCAGGGGGAAATCTATAGGCATTAGTCTTTTTTTATTGTTGTAATTGCTTTCGTTTATTTTAAGTAAAAGCAGGTTTATTTATAAATTCTAGTAACCTCTGGTGAGCATACATTTAGTTATGTTTCCATTAAACTATCCCTTTATTTAATGACATTTGCAATCATCTCAGGTATCATCATTATTCCCTCACTTTAGGCACACTTTTCATGTAGAAATAAAAGGTTTTAGTAATAGTCTTTAGGTCTTTAAATCTGAACCTAAGCTTCTGAAATCATATTGGATGCCATATATGGAAAAGAGAGTGATGACTATATCTGTATCTGGTCTAGCCCAAATGGCACCCTAAGGATGTGCTTATTGTACCTGAAATTTCCCAAAGCACAGAGGTTGGCATAAGGCCCTATACCAGGTGTTAAATGGAACAAGAACTTGAACTGAAAGGATGGAAAAGGAATTTTTCATTGTTTTTTATTACAAAACCAAAGCTCTTTAACTTAATTGAACATTTACCTTAGAAACAGTCGTTGAAAGAGGTGCTTTTTTTTTGCTGGAGAACCTCTCAGGAGGTCAAAGAAAGTCAGGCTATTTTAGTTAAAAAATACAGATCAGATGTTGGCTGAATCATCATCTCCAAGTCACTATGAAGAATATCTTCTCTGTGTAGAGGACAGCTCTTTAATGTAAGGAAAAGCTGAATATAGGCAAACTGACCTTGTTAGTGCTCAGAGTGCTTAGAAGCTCGTCCTATTCTTGAGCAGCTGATGCTGGGACTCTTCTAGGAAAGTATTTGGTGCGATCTGGTCTGCTGGCAAATTAGCAGTGTAATGCCTTTGTGAGAACAGATGGATTAGGCAGAGGTTGCCCGGCTAGGCAGAGGGCTGGAGCATACGTGCATGACAGCGGCACGCACCCCTGAGCGGCTTGCCCTGGGAGTTAGCCCTGGCTTGCTCAAGAGACATTCCTGAGAGTACACCCAAATAACATGAGAGGCAAAAATAACATGGACGGTTGGTCCATCTGACTGTGTGTTTGGCCTTATGGTCAGAAAAGTACAGACGCAGTGACTCAGACTGCAAATAAGGCATACCAAATGCTCTAGTTCACCTAGCAGTTTTGGACTTGCTGAAATCTCCTGGGCTGTGTCATGTAGGTGTATGAAATCTTTACAGTGGTAGAAAAAAGCCCTGGAAGGGACCCCAAGAAGTGAGCTAATCCAAGGCAGGATCAGCCCTCCAGAGTACCTCCTGTTTGTAACTCATCTTGCAAAGGCTTTGAAACTCCTTATCCCTTTCATTTCCCATTCTTTTCATTTTATGAAACCATCTTCTCTATAGTCTATGCTATTAATATAAGCATCTATCACAAAATTACAGTCTAAAAAAAGGTCAGTGCAAATGCTCATATTTTGCATTACATTGTAATATTCTGCATAGAAAAAGAGATTAAAAAGGACAAGATGCCTGATCTAATAATTTATCAGCATTTAGGTTTTGGTATTTGAATATTAGTAATTAAACATATTTTGTACATTGACATATTTTTCATACATATATATGTTTAAATGTCCATGTCTTTTCCCCTCAATTTAATATTTTAAGCTATTTTAATAAGACTCATTAGAAATATCCACAACACAGCCAACTGTAATCTAGGAAGCAGTGAATAGCAAGCTTTGATTTCTGCTTACCCCTGAGAAAAGGTAAAAGCCAATGTTACCTAAGATTGAACGGATTTGTTTATTTCCTTTTTTAACCTCCAAGTCAGTAAAATATTTGGGAAAGAAAGGCTATTAGCAGAGGCTAGAGCAGACAGAAGATGAACTCACGTTTCACTCACATTACCTTCAGCTGACACATCTGCCAGTGCATTCAGATTAAGTATGTTAGAACTACCTGATGTTTCAGTGGTGAATCCCCTACATAGTTTCTTGATTCTGACCTCTTCTACCCTTTGCTTGTAACTGCTTATAATCCCTATACATTGGTCCAACTGAAAAATGAATCTCACCCTGCCACATCACCTTATATATACCAACTCTGCCATACTACTTCTGCCCTGTAACAGTTTGAGTTTCAAAAGCAATAACTGCTGCCCATCACACCCAGTCTGGCTCGCTTAGTGGTGATATTAAAGTCAAGTGTACTGAAATGTGTGGTAAATGATCTGGTCCAATGTTATGTCTTTCAGCTATCCCCTGTAGTCCTAACACTATAAGGGCTTTAATTGCTGAAATTTGATAAACAACACTGCACTGCAGCTGAATGGCCACCTCTCCTATCCACCTGCTGGAGGACAGCACTCCGCAGAAATCATCAGAAAAAAATGTGTATGTGCGTTTCCGAGAATGCAGTTTACAGTCTGGAGAATTAGCTTACACTATCAAGGAACATAAATTTTGTGCCAAGATGCCAGATTGAAGTGCAGCAGCTGAGGTCAAATCTACATTCAATTCTGCTACCCTGTGGAACAATAACCTTTAGCAGGGCCATTGTAGCAAAGAGTTACGGGTGAAGGTAAAAGGCAGCAGGTTAAACCACCACGTTTGCTCAATGAATGTAAAGAGATACCTTATTCTAACGGAATCAGATGATGTAATCTGAGCTTAACCATGAGTTTGCAGATGTCTTCTAATAACAGGGTCAGGCATTGGTAGGACACTCCAGCTGGCACACCAATCTACCTATTGAATCAAGATTAATGTTGCAATGCATCACATACCTGTTCTTTTACACTGGGGAATCATGTATTGTTTGCTATAAAGATGTAAGAAAAGCTAGTTAGCTGCACATTCCACACTTTCCAGGGACAATGGGTTAGGTCAATCTTCTTCTTTTACTGTCGTTATCCTAGTTAATAGTATGCATGTGTATGCATGTGTGCCCGCATGTAGCACTTCCTCCAGCCAAACAGGACTAGAGCTGCCTGTTAGTAGAACCACAATGCCCTAAAATTTCACTAAGATTTTCCTCTAGTTCATATAGACTATTTCTATATTAGCAAGTTGCGCAGCCCTGTAGGAAACAATCTGAAGAAGCTGAAATTGAGGACCTGATGTTGTCCCTAGCTACATTTTGGGGGAGCTAGTTATAAGTAACTCCAGTCTGGTTCTGTAAACTGAGTGGCCATTATTCATTGTACATATAAGGTGCACCTCTGCAATGTGTCTTCCAGTTTAGTTTCCTTCTAGCAGTATGCAGTTTGTTCACCTGAAGACCTCTTCTCAATGTGAACTTTAGTGCAGTAGGTCTACACAATTAGGAGGTTCTCTTCAAAAGGGTATTCATGATCTGAAATGAGACATTAACACAGATGTACCCAAAAGAGTTTTGAGCTTTGACAATTCTCAGTCTCTCAGTTTCTTCTCATTAGCAGTATCAGGAAAATGTACTGGATGGGTATCTTATGGAACATAGTATTTAATACAATGCATAGTATAACATACTTTGAACTGACCAGGAGCGCTGGCAGCACGTTTTGTTCACATTACCCTTTTATGTCTTCATCCTTAAGAGACTAGTATAACGGAGCAGTTAACTGCCTAGGACTGAGATACATGTGAAGTCCAAACCATATTCAAGCTTTTGTTTAACTGTTGAGATTACTCAATAGTAGTTCTTCTAGACCAGCCGGGGTTCTAGAAAAAAAAAGGAGGCTCTGCTTACAATCAGTCATAGCGATGGAGACGCTACTGTATAACTAGTTCCTTCTAACTCAGTTCAACTTTGCTACCATTTGATTACTGTTTGGTGGCCAACCACTGGGCACAACTGGATATATTTAAGCAGGAAACTTAGCAATATGTAACTCCAGCTACCAAGCACTTGAGCTATTCAGCTTATATCCACCTATAGTTCATTAGTTCTCTGTGCTAAAACTCCAATCAAAAAAAAAATGCTATGCCCAGCAAAAAAATAAACCAATCCCAAGTGGAAACCAACCATTATTGTAGATCTGCTGTTGAAAGAAAGGAAATATTTTCACCTTTTTTTTGGAAGAGAAACGGTACATACAAAGCTGGAAAAAAGACTAGGTGGGACCAGCTTCCTTGCCAAGATCTTCTGATTATTCCATTGGCATAATGGCCCTTCTGGTCAGGATGCCAAGTCTGCTATAATCAGCAGAGCTAAGGGCTCTCAACACTTCATAAGATTGGGTCCTAATTGCTGCAAATTTAGTTAATGCCAAGGGGAAAAACACAGGCATCAGGATTTGGGCCTTTGCCCCAAAAGAGTAGTGCAAATAACATCCGTATTCATTAGATAGTTGAAAGGACAGTGCTAAGAACCGGATTGCACAGCAGACTTTCTGCAAATTTGATGAGTTAAAAAAAAATAATGAGCTTTGGGTTCAAAAGGTTTCCTTTAATGTGCATCAAGCAGTTTCATGAAACACAAGCAACTACATAAATTTGCTATTTAGCAGTTATGGGTCATGTCAGAGCTGGATATCTCTTGATCTCCTGTTGAGAGGAC
Source organism: Struthio camelus (assembly GCF_040807025.1). Taxonomy (NCBI): domain Eukaryota; kingdom Metazoa; phylum Chordata; class Aves; order Struthioniformes; family Struthionidae; genus Struthio; species Struthio camelus. The sequence goes on along the minus strand of NC_090946.1, from coordinate 61,313,651 downwards.
AGCATGCATCACCCACCAGTCTTCTGCCAACACAAAGCGAGTGCTAGCAGATTTTCCCTTAATGAGCTTATCACACTGAAGTACCAGTTAAAGGGAGCAGGTCAGAGATTTGTGTTTGTTTAGTTTCCCTGATGTGTCTTGCTTGTTAATTCAACACGTGAACGTTGTGTTGTGGATAGGAAGCATCCCTAGTCTACTGCCCCTGGCCAACCTCTGCACTGACATTTACAAACTTGCTTTCTCCGGAACCTGTTGAAAATCAGCATCAGACCAGGATCTACAACTGAACAAAGCTGATCTGTGCCAGCTCTGAATCTGGCCCTGCACATGTGCACTTTTTCCTTTCATCATCTTTTCTAACCTCTTTCTCTATTGAAAAAATGTCAAGCAAAGTTTGGATTTGGGGGAGTTTCCAGCTCCATTATATTGGTACTCTCAGATCGTATTTCTGTTGAGGCATTTACCTTTCTCTTGCATGTTTTCGTGTGATACAGTCCTCAGTAACAATGAAATCCCTTTGGAATCAGGGTTGATTAGAGTTTGGATTAGAAGATTAGGAGTGAGAGGGGATAGCCCTCTTATGCAGTGAAGCCACAAAATATACTGAAAGACTCATGCTATGTTTACTTCGAGGCACGATCCACATGAGAAAAATCAGGCTCAACCAGTTACAACATTACATGATGGCATGCACAGCCACATTAGCAGATACTAATGTTTGGACAAGAGCATAACTCTTTAATTTCCTCCTCCCCTATGAAACCTTGCCTACTTTTTGCTGTAATGCCCTTCTGCACTACAGAATATCCTTTATGTGAAAGTAGGGGACGTGCTGGTGAAATAAGCAGATCTTCAGAAGTCCCAAAGGCTCTCCTGCATCTTCAAATTTCGTTGTGTTTGGGCACTAGGTTGGCTGCTTACCCCATGACAAACAAGCCTCCTTTGGAAAACACGAGATTTCATTGAAAGTCTTAGTCCTATTCTCCTGCACTTGAAAACAGCATCCATTCCTACATTACGAAGGGAAGACACATGGTAAAATATAGCCTTATATATACTGTGCAATATACCCTGTATCTACATAGCAGCATGTTCACTTTTTTCTTTTTTAAATACTCCATTTGGATTTCATAGAGGAAGCAGCATATGACATAGCTGTACGAACATTTAACTGCAAATGTTATTTTCACGGATATCATTTTTGGGTCCTAGCCCATTTGGCACTTCAAAGCGATGTAGTATTTGAAACTGCAAATGCTTTTATTGGGCATATAGATCACACAGTAGAATCTCCTGGACAGGATAGGCTTAAGCTGTGACTTTAACAGCTAAAAAGGTTCCTGTTCCTCCCTTTCCTTTGGTTTTGTTCATAGTGTTATTTGGGATACCACATTAAAAACTGAATCTTTGAAATATTTTAGCTTAAAGATAACTTTTTCTCTTCTTTAATGAAGACAGCTGTACCCACAGAACACTGGTGTAACCTCACTAACAGTTCTACTGGCACAAAGAGGGGGCAACACGCTGTTGTATAGGAGCACAACAAGCAACAGAGGCAGCATTTTCTTAAGCCATCTCTCAAGTTTGAAGTCAGTGTGCTGCGTAACTACATTTACTTGAAAGCAATCCTATCAATAATTAATTTTCGCAACTACAAATGTGTTCTGGCCAATGATGAGTTTCCCTAAAGATGATCCCCATTATTCTTTTGTCGCTGCAGGCTAACTTATACTCCACAAGAGGCAACTCTTTGTAATGCAGGTAAAGCATAAGAACCTGCTACGCAGCAAGGGTGTCAAAGCTGGCTTTTTTTCTGAAAGCCAGGAAGATAGGACAGGAATGAACTGCAGTTACTGCTGAATGATAAACTCCTTCCATCTCAACAGCAAAAACTTTTCACTGGTGGGAGAAGAGCCAATATACATGCAGCACGCCTGTGGAGCAGGTTTTGGTGGCTACAGAGGTAGCCAGCTATAGATATATAGATACGATATATTCTTATTTATTTTTCTGCTCATCAATCTATTTTACTGTAGTACAAGACTGAGTTCAATTTCTTTACAATAACTTCAAAAATACTAAGAGGAGACCAATGAGAGAGCCAGTGGCATGCAAGCTCTTTAAGAATAAAAGCATACACAGTCTCACCTGGAAGTACATGTAGTACCCAAGAGCTGCTTGAGCACAAGGTTTTTGCCATGTGAGAGCTGTGTTAGCAATGCTACTTACCTCATGTTGCCTCAGCTTCACGCAAGATGCCTAGATCCAAAGCATCTGGATGCTGACTTCACTTTAGGTACAGTATGAGACTTCATTATTCACCTCTACAGTCGTGATCAGGACTATCTCCAGCTACTTACCTCCCTTCCTGCCCCAGCCTTCATTTGCTGGGCTCTCAGAAACATCTCTTCAGTAACTATCAATTTGTTCTTAGCAAAAATCCTCTGCATTGCTGCTGACACCACAGAACATATCTCACCTCTTTCCGGATGTGTTAGCTCTTCTAACTGTATTTATTTGCTGCTTAATTACACAGACTGAATAAAAACAAAAACTTCCACTGCATTCCTCCTCTCTTTATATTTGAAAGGAATAAAAGCATCACTTCCACTTGTATGGACAAGTGTGGAGGTTAAGTCTGCGCTTAATAAATACACTGTCAAGACTTGAGGTGTTCTGTCCTTACTCATGCACAAACGAAAGGAAATTTGGCCTGAGTTAAGAGTATAAACTGAGGATTAAATTCTGTTCTGTTCACTGTCAGTGAGCGGTGCTTGACCGCCAATAGTTCATTCCTTTCAACCTATTACTCAAGGGTACAAGAATACAGGGCTCTGGATCCAAGAAAAATGGCAGATCAAGTTCACAATGAATAAAGCTCCACTGAGATCCATGAGAAATAAAGGTCACGGAGAAATGCTGGATATTATCTTGTCATTCATCTCCTGGTTTTAGCATCTCCAAATTGCCTCAGATTGCATCGTTTTCAATGTATTTCTTTAAAGCAGCAATCCTTAAGAAATATTTTTGCAAATGTACATCCTCCTTAGCTTTTGCATACTTGTTACCTAAATCAATATCCAGGTAATTAATCTTACAATCAAGGTCCTAGACTTCCTTACTGTCTTTTACCTGCAAATACATTTCTCGATCCTTTTCTTTCTCTAATTGCTCCAATGGTCTCAGGGGAGACATCATCCAGCTTCTTTTATGCCCTTAACCTCTGCTCCAGCTGTGTCACTAGACAAAGTTATGCTTTTTTTCTTTACAGACTCAGTAATCAGCCCTCTCCATGATATGCCATCCTTCCTTCTGCTTTCTTTTGTTTCTTGCTTTTGGCACCTCTTGTATTCTGGTAAGTCCCTTGATGAATTCAAGGCTTGTCGGTAATGCTATATGAATATTCTATATCCTTGGAAACAGATAACCCCTTAATTCTGTAGTTTTGTGCTACATGGTTCAAGAATTTGTCTGGAATATATTTACCTTGTGCTTTGAAATCTCATGAGTTTAAAAACTACAAACCTGAACACTGAATAAAAGAAATCCTCTGTATTTTATAAAGATCAGAACCCTGGATTGGGATTTAAAAGGTCTGAGATTACTTCTTGACTCTCAAAAATTCTGCATGTGATCATAAGCTACAGCTATATCATTATAAAACAGAAGTCCCTAATGGGATAATGAAGCTCTTGCCTCTATCTATCCTCTCTACAAATAACTGCCTTGTAGATGAATTGGAGAGATTATCTATATGTCCTGGGGTGTTAATGCACTGGCAGGGTAAGTTTGCACACATTGATATTTGTGTGCTTCAGACATTATAGTCTAGATCTATGCAGTCTGCATGAAAGTTTGCGATCCATACTTGCAGCCTGTTAGAAAGTCCCTGACCTAGTAGAGTAAGATAGAAGATAGTAGACAAAACATTACTGTCTTTATTTCTATTCCCTGCCTTTAACAGGGCAGGGAATTTCTTTTTTCTTCTGTTTTGAATGCTGGCTATTTATATTATAACCTACTCTGGCCACAAAACGCCTAATGAGCCGACGAGTAACAATGATTAGGACTAGGCAAAACGTTCAGACAAGTGCCTTATATTCTGTAAAAGCAGTTAGCGGTTAACTGAAACCACTAAATTCTGCACAAATTCAGTGACCGGTTTAATCTAAAAATATTCAGATGACCTAAAATACTTTGCTTTTTAATATTTTCAGTACCAATTCTCAGTCTTTTATTTTAAGTCACTAAACAAGTCACTAGAGGGGTGCCACAGGTTCTTGGGGCTTGTGCAGCCTCCTGGTGATTAGCGTGTTCTACCTTCCTGCTCAGGGAATTCCTCTTGGTGCACATCAGACAGGTCCACCATGATGTGCCTCAGTACCAAGGGCATATGGTTAAAGCAGGCAGTGGGTCTGAGCTATGGAAATTAAATTATTTCTCTAACAACAAAACCATTGTGGGAGCCAAAACAGCACAAAGCAAAGAGAGGCAATTGGGACATTCATGCTAAATGCAAGACAGCTGCAGCTAAATTAATGGTGTAGACATGGCACATTACTGTATTACATGGTCATGGCAGCCCAACCACAGGACTGCATCCAGCTTAACTGCTTCTAACGTTTTGTGAGGGACAAATATTCTGAGAGAGTCAGAAAGTGGCTATTCCTAGCTGCTAGACAGGCACACATTATGACTAAATTTAACCAATAAATTCAAAATAATAAATACGCCTTCCAACAATCAGTATGGCTTCACCTTAGAAGAGAAAAATTGATATGTGCACAGCATGGTTAAACCAGTGGTCACTCAGCAGTTAAAGGAGCCAACCAGTAAAGTTGCATTAAACTGCAGAATACCCGGAACATTCAGTTCAGGTTTTACTGGCTCCTGTTACCCATTACCTGCCTGAGGAGCATCGCTAGCTGCTAACCAGCTATGGATGGTTAGCAGCCTAATCATCTCTCAGTGCTATTCTCTGTCTGACTTACTTTCAGGCTTTTTCCTCTGCTGAAGATCCAGGTTGATTAAAGCTCTAACAGAGATCACCATCTAACATATTTACACTGTACTTCCATTTGCTACAGAAGCAGATATGCATTTACAACCGCTCAAAGAGCACCATCCTGGCCACTGGGAACATGTCAGGGCCCTGAGTGCACCAATAGGCCGTAATGACCCCGAGTAGCCTCATCTGGGACACCCACCCACACCCCTTCCCATGAGCCAAGGGGCTCCATTTCAGCTGACCCTGGGGCCTTCAGTCCCTGCATGAGCTATGTCGCAAGTGTACCTGCCCCTAGCTGTCTTGCAACCATGCCCATGCCTGACCATGGACCCTGTTGATCTGGACCCCAACCCATGGACCAACATCCTGGCCTGACCTCGGGACCACAGACTTGCCCGGTGATCACTGGGCTGTGACTGACCCTGGTTACCCTCACCCAGCCCTATCCCGATTTGCTAACTTGCATTCCTGGCTTGACCTCGAACCTGCCTCATCACTACAGATTTGCCGAAGGAGCTGGGGTCTGGGCTAATAGCCCAGGCCTGTCCTGCTGGCCTCACTCAGGTACTGAGGGAGTGGGTCTGCCTGAGGGCACTGTCCTGCTGCCCACGTTATCACACTTGGCTCCATCCTTTAGGGAGCAGCCAGCTCTTGCTGCTCCCTAATAATTTGTATGGTACCAAAGCTGAATCAGAGGACTAAGGAGAGGCTACTTCAAAGCTACAGCCTCTTCTAGTGGCTGATCTCGACAGTCTCAGCTTCTCTGGTACCCCAGGATGGAGCCTCCCAGCCCTGGAGACCTGGATGATGGGTTTTGGTGTCCACTCTGTGCATGCCTCAGTGTGCTTTGGTGGGTACAGCTTTTAGGACAGGGCACCTCCCAGCGTTCCTGCTGCTTAGTATACTGGGAATGCACAGATAGCAAAGAGGCAGGGTGGTATCCAGACATAGTCAAACTAGTTTTGTAATACTTCAAAGTGGTTCTTCTTTAAGAGGTATAAACAGGGTTTTTTTTTCCCGCATTCCTAGTCTTTCAGTGACTAGATAACACGTCAGCAAGTGAGTGTTGACTTTTGTGATCCCAACAATCCAGTTCAGGCTTGGAGATTTAAATTAAGGTGTGAGATCTCCCTCACCTTTTTTTTCGTTTTGGGGGTGGGGGTGGGGAGAGCTCTAATGGAACGCCATCCCAGTCAAGGTTCTCTAAACCCTCTTCCCCTCACCTCCATCTGAACAACATGGTTACCATCCCATGGTCATGATCTTCATAATTCTGTCTTCTGTGGGACTGCAGGCAACTGAGTGAAAGCTGACAGACTACTTTATGATGACTGTGTTAAAATATACTCAACTCATTTTCGTTCATATATTTTTGTTCCATAAAAGCTCGGCATTCATATTGTCTATTTTAGCTTACTTCTGTGACTTGATCTTTGTTGCTTTGTTATTCCCCCAGCACCCTGTAAATAGAGCTGTTTATTCAGCTCATGTTTTTTCATAAGCTACTTTGTGTGTTCTACTTGAGAGTCTCCAGTCCATGGAATAAACTGCTTGAACTGTTTTTCAGGATACCAGTATGTCTATTTAAATCTTTTAAAAAGATGTATGAACTCTATCTGCTAAAGCAACTTGGTAATTTTGTCCAGCTCTCAGCACAGAGTTGCTCCATCTCTCTCCCTATGAGAGTAATTTTCTACTAAAATACAGACAATTACAACTCCATTTTTTTAATACATGATACTCTTTCCCCTATTCTCCCCCCATCTTTGTATTTTAATTGCCAGCCTTTTGCTACATGAATATCATCATATTGCTTTGTGGATACCATCAAAAACCGTTAGTAATTCATTTCAAAAGTCAAGTAGTCCGATTCTGAATACACACAAAGAGCAGATCTTTTAAGCAAGATGGATTTTAGAAATCAATACTCAGAGTAGAATCACACTTTAAAGCTTTGGACACAAATACAGGAATCTTTCTCTTAAAGCAGATAGCCAGAAACGTCATGTGAACATTAACACAGGACTAGGCTTTCACACATAATTTGTCATTCTTGTGGCTTGAATTCCACTTCTGCCTTGTGAGTCACAAACAGATCAAGAACTATATCGCTCCGAAAAGTGGAGCCGTTGGTTCTTGTGTGATCCGTACCCTAAAACCTTGCACAGACTTTAATTATTTAAACAACATGGTATTTTTCTACACTTCAGGGAAGCATGCAAAACAGATCCTTATTACTCGGTAATCTAATTTGATATTTCATAAAAAAATAAAAGCTGAAGCAATTATGTTAAAACAGTTAAAACAGTTAATAAACTTGGCTTGAGCATCTTTTACATTATGCCTACCACGGCTTCTTGTTCAAAATAAATAAGTGCAGTTAATTCTAATACTTTGTAGCCTTGATTAACTTGTCAGAATCTGACTAATTTCATATACTGGAATTAATCGTTCAACAAATACAAAAAAAAATGTTTTTGGTCAAAAATACACTACTTCACTGCTTGGTCTGACTTGAGATTTGATGGGCTGGGGAAGGGAGCCAAATGGAAATACACGTTTTGATTTTTCTTTAATTGTAACTAAAAACTGAAAATATGTAGAGTCATGTTTCTTGTGGAAACGTACTCCAATTGCTCCAAAGCTAAAAGAAGGTTAGCGTTTCAATGTGAAAACCAAAGAGCAATGTCAACTCTAGTGAAGGCCGAGGCTTAGTTATTCAGCACTTCTGTTTACAGCACTAGTGATCTTGACACCTCTGTCTTACTACTCTTTAAAAGCATGGTAAAAGTGTAGTTGACAAAGAACAGAAGGAGTGGGAGCTTTAAATCTCAAGTGAAAGCTTGTGCAATGCAACTGAAGTCAAAGGACTGATATACTTAGAAGATATCAAACTCCCTATTTAGGAATAATTCTGAACACTGCATGTTGCCAGAAGCTAAAATGAACTGTATGAAAAGATGGAACACTTCTAGGCTCTGTAAGAGTTTAAATTCTCCACAACTACAGAAAACTGGAAAATGTGCCAACAGCTGTGTGCTGTATCTGCAAGCAATAGGTTATAATAAAAAAATAACATTCAACATACCTTACATTTGACAATGAGTGATCCTTGAAGTCTGATGTATTTTAACAGCTTCAGTTTACCCAAGCAGGGAAGGTTGCTTATACAGTGCTAGTACAGAAACATATGGATTCCCATGAAGAAATTAAACATAGAAGGTACAAAAAGAACACGAAATTACAAGAGATCTTGCAACTGACAGGAAGCTGAAGAACTGATTTTGTTTTTCAGGGGGAACCACCAGTAGGAGAAGACCAGTTCACAATAGCGATCACACATACAAATTCCTAGAAGAGGCAGAATCACCTGTTGTTGAATAAATTGGAATTTATCCAGCATAGACAGCCACCCAGTCCACGATAAGTGTTTTAAGGTTCAGTGGTGCTCTGGTGTTGTAGGCATGAAGAAGATCTTTAAAACAGAGACCAAGTGACAAGTCAGTCAAGGAAGTGCAGCACACTGAGCTACATGCTTTACTTGGAAAAGAAAACCTTTATCTTTGCATCAAAGAAAAGAATACTCCTTTTAGGAGTGTAGGACTGTTAAATTGTCAGTTTCACTGGAAAGTGAGAAAATCAGAGCAATTAATAAAAAGTAATGTGATGCTTTCCATGAAACAAAAATAGCCTTATCAATTCCAGATTTAATATTTTTCCATGTACTTAAAAATCAAGTATTTGTTAAAAATCTCCACTGAAATCCTCTAAGGCTTTAAAGGAATGATATCTGGGAGGTAAGTATAGATGTTTAAAGAAAAAAAATCATCTTAATTATTATATCCTGAAACATTGCATTCACTCCCATCTTAATGGATATAATAACCTAAATGTTAACAGCATACCAATAGCATCTTTAAGGAAGCAGGTGAAGAATCTACAAACAGCTGAAAAATTGTGTGGTAAGTCTCATCAGTGCTGTTCATGAATATTTACGGCACATATTTAGAGTAATGTGAAAGGCTGCTGTCAAGCAGAAATCATGAGTCAGATACCAAGAGTCCATTCAAAGTTCCAGACCACTTTTTCATCTTTTATACTGTTTACTTTGAATCTTTCAGTCATCTTGAAATACAACACTAGGCTGATCTTGCTCTGCCTACAGGACGGATAGGCCAGAATCAGCACCTAAAATTCAGATCCTATTTGGTAGACATGGGATGGATTAGAGGTGATTAGGGCCTTCTTTTGCTGCAGCGGTTATAATTCTGATATGCTAGAAAAGCCTATAGCTTTTAATGACATTTTCATTTTTAAGGGAAATTCTCAATCAATGATTGGTTGATTCCTCAGACACTTCCACCTTGACTTACCCTATTTTCTAGTAAAAATTAGTACCCACCAATACAGTATATCTTTGTACAGCCAATGTGGTGTTCATTTTGCTTGCTGAAATATAGGAGATATCACAAAAACAGTTCAGGACCTGTATCATATCCAAAAAGACACTTGGCAGGAAAGATTCTTGTACAGTCATGCACTATTGCACAGAATTAAGCTGGGTAGACTGCAAATCTAGAGATAACCACATTGAATTCATTAAATAAACAATCTTCCCCTAACTGGGTGAAGATAATTCTGGATCACAGAAGATGAAAAGTTTAGAGGGATCAACAGGACGAACCCAGTCCTTATCACCTTGAGGAAACAGTCTAAAGACACCCCTGTGTGGGGACTGGGACTAGCAGAGTTTCTATTATTACCTCATTAAAAACCCAGCTTATAACAGAAGACCACCAGCTGGCCCTCTTTATCTGATGAATAATGCAGCAAAAAGCAGCAGGAATATCCAATCAGCTGATTATATGGAAACTGTTCTGATGAGGACAGCAAACACACCAGCTAATCTCCATAGGGGAACCCCTTGACAGTGTTGATTCCTAAGCTGCTGGATGATGGCTATCTTTCCATCCTCTTCTCTACCCTTTACAATCATTTTTAAGAAAAGAAGATTACTTCCTTTCTTCCTTTCTTCTTTCTGTTACAATGATGAGGTTAAGTATGGATAAGAAAGGGAATTAAAATGGATCTGTCAAGCATTTGTTATTTTGATGTCTCGTGCGGTATTTCTTCTCTGCAGTGAGTTGATACTCTATGACAGTATTTGAAATTCTTCACTGCTGATAGCTCATAACTAATAGGGTGATTTTCATTGCATATTCCTCTGAATACAGCAAAGATGAATGCATATTAAACTAGGAAAAGTGGCAGCTGCTCGGGCCTGGAGAAAATCAGTGCTTTCTCTATTCAGCACCTTCATGGCCACATGGCAACAAGGGTCATAAGCATTAATAAGGAATGAATGATCAAAACTAGTCAAAACAGCTTCCAGGTGCTTTCTAGCCAAAGAAGTACCTCTGAGCAATCTCTCTCCTAATCACAGCACTTGTTTTACTTTTCCCTGACAAAGGCACTTCAGCCATTCCATTTCCCCATGGGCTCAGCCAGTAAACAAGTTCAAACGAAACCTAAGTCTGCTCCAGTTATTCCAAGCACTTTGGAAGGCCATGGGGTGCCATTCAGGTGGATAACAGGCATCAGAGGTAAAGGGGTGCTCCACTGTAATCCAACTTGCTGTGCAGGAGAGAAGTCTAGTCAGGCATTTAGAAAAAGAAAATATCATAAACAGAAAGGCAATAAAGAAACGAGAGAGCAGGAACGTGTATCTACCTGTCAGTCACCCTTGGATACTGCATCCTATCTAAGCATTTCCCATATGTGCCACATAAATAAGTGTTACTGTTGTTCACATTGCGTTTGTGTTTTCCCGATGAAGAACAAAAGGAAGCAGAAACAAAAGCGTTTAAGATGGTACTTGTTCCAATGTGAGAGATCATGCAAAAATGCAATGTCCTAGTTGATTTGCAGCCTCCTGGCTCTTCAGGAGTCCAGGGAAAGAAGAAGTTTGTTTGTCTCTACTGTCACTTCTATGTGCCAAAAATGATTGTTCATAAAACATTTTTGGAAATCTGTAATATGCATTATGTTGAAAGAGCCCCAGTAGAACTGGGAAAGGGCGAAAAGGGAAAATACGCACAATATACATTTGGAGTTCAGTGTTGCTATAAGTTATGCTAACTTACATAGCTTTTCTAAGCAAACTTTGAAATTCAACATCCCAAAACCAGAATGCTGAAGGCCTACTTTATTTTTCACACTTCTTTCTTCCTAATAATGACATTGTGTAGGAAAGCAGCACTGTGAATCAGCTGCAGTGCCAAAAAAATATGGAACAACTATTGGCATTTTTGCATTTCATTGATGTATAATTGTGTGAAATGAAATGACATATTCTTTCTAGTAAAGCTCCACAAGGGAGAGACTGTATGGATAGATATATCCAAGACTGTCTTCTAAGCTATTAAAAGGCCTTGATGCTTAGAGGAACAGACTCCTTCATGATCTGATTTTGATCCACTAAGCATAAATGCAAAAAAGACTGATTTTGTTAATTTTTAAGTATTTTTTACTGTATACTAACCAAATACAATTTCTTTGCCAAAACCCAGTTATGAAGAAAGGCAGCTGCTGAACAAGCATTGTAGAACACATAGACTTTACAGGAAGGCACAAATCTGAGCTGGGTTTGTTATCTAAGCTACCTGGCACAGCTCTGTAAAAATACACTGCATAACAGTGAGTTCCAGTCTCATTCTCCAGGTGAAGTCTGGGCTGCTGTAAAGACAATGCCAAACATGTCCTTTTCTATCTTTTTACCTGGGAATGATTTAGTTCCTTGGATTAACAACCTTAGAAAGCGACAGCCTCTGTGTACTGTAGAATAAGCATTATCAGTCAAATGCAGCATAGGGATATCTTTTTCCTGGCCCCTGAGAACGCACAGATTCCTACTTGGAGATACCATTTCAAGCCAATAAACAGAATAATCTCTTAGGGTCAATCTAAACACTTTCCTGATAATACTTAAATGCAAACGATACATTTGATCCATCTCAGCACCATATGGATCTAAACAGAAAACCTAAAGGGGGAAGGGTGCATAGCTCTCAGATACAGACCTTTTTCATTCAAAAAACACTCTGACGTACCAGCTTGGGCTGTTTTTCTGTATTTCATGATCAAACACGCTGTGCTTCTTTTGGCAAGTGATGACTTCTGCCCATCTGGCAGAATATGAATCACAGTCAGAAGCATAACCCAGCTCTTGTTACAAATTTAGGACAAGTCAAAGCTACAGAATTAAATGAGGGCTTTCAGATTTCCAAAGTCAGATGCAGTCTCCTAGGCAACGGGGTTTAAGTTCAAACCCATGTTTATTATAGGTGAGCTTAAACGCTGTTAGTAAAAATTGTGGTACTCTTGAAGTGCTAAGCAGTCAGTAGAAATGAGTGACTACAGCAAGCAGAATGGAAAAATCGTTGTCTCTGAACCTATGCAGTAAGTGGAAGCCCCCATTTGTTTCACTTGTTTCTTTAAAGCCAAAACTGGCCCCTAGACTAATGTTTCCATGTTATCTATGTGTTTTATGGACTTCAATTAGATCCAAATGTGAAAATCAATTAGTTTGAACTGAGAGAAACTGTGCAGGCTCCCATTGACTTTGTGATAAGGGTTTAACCAGAAAGAGCAGGCCATCAGAGCCTGTATGTGAGACAACTAACAGCTGACAGGTATCTCCATCAGATATTTCAAATCCATAATGGGTTCATGTTATATTTTAAAAGACTTCTAATCTCATAATAAGAGAGGTCTTTCCTCCTCCATATTATCTGAATGTTAGTTTCCATAAATGATATTTTAGAAAAACTTGTTTGTATTTGCTACTGGAAGTGGCAGGCTGATTTATATGAGAGAAAGATCTGGCTTTATCCACCAAATTTACCCCCCAGGTAACATCATGGACTTTGTAAAAGTTGCATTAAGGAAAAATTGGTCCATCATCCCACTACATCATTGGCCTAGTGTCTTTAATATAAATTTAATTTTAGCCCTCTAGGAAAATTACAATATTGATGCAAAAGCAAATGCAAAAATACTATTATTAGTATGTATATCTGCTTTGGCACATATTTTTTAAACTAAGAAAGTATTCCCAATTCAAGAAAAAATGTAGATGTTAAAAATTAAATATTCAGCAATGACACAGGAGTCAAACAGTATTTATTACATAGTAATTACACCTCCATAAATGTTTTCAGTGTGTTTTGGAGAGGATATCTTGCTCCCACTAGAGCATTGCTCCCCATTAGAGCAAACACTAATGCTTTGGACAGCAGCAGAGGAGGCAACAAAAAAACAGAACTGGGGAATGTTTTGAAATTCCCTGACTGGAAGATACAAGCTGAAATTGTATTCTAACCCTATCCCTATATTAATGGAACTGCTACTGAATACACATTGTGACAGCCGGTAGTCTTTTAAAGAAATAAGACTCAAGTCTAGAAAAGGAAATATGCAAACAGTTACCTTTACATATTTAGTAAGATATTTCCTCAAACTTAAAGTAAGCTCTAAGTGAGAACAGGATTAAGCTACTTTTGAAAGGATCAGGGTTGAATCTTCAAAGTCTAAAAATAAACAGTTTGGAAGACCAAAAGGAGTAGCCAGGAGTCAGACACTTGTGCTGTTTAGAAGCTAACTAGTGAAAAATAAACACTGATCATTATTTATATAGGTTAAATTAATTTCCAAAGCTAAAATTCAATGGAAAAAACAATCATATCCTTGAACAGAAAAAAAAAAATTTGACTCTACAGGACTTTGTCATTGGGACTTCTATAGCCAGACAGACCACAATCTCTAGCCTCAGAAGAGTAAAGCTTATCCTTTACTTACTTACTCAACTAGCACTAAGGTTTAAAGAGTTAAATGAGAAGGCACCTGCTTCCTTATTAGGGACTTGTTTGCTTTTTTTCCCCTCAATAGGATTACGCTCATAGCTTAATCATGCTGTTCATAAAGATTTCTTTTTTCAGAAGTTGGAATAACAGTAAATTTATATGTGGATCTTCAATAATTAATGCTTTAATTTTACATTTTTCAATGAAATGGCTTATGCTTCATTTAAATACATTATTGCCATAGTTTTTACCAATGTGTTATTTGCACTGTGACTCAGCTTTAATTCCAAACCATCCACTATGCTGGATTTTCTGTACAATCTTATTCTCCATGCTCAGATGCTGTATTTCTGACTTTAACAGTCTATTAAAAACAAAATGATTGGTTACTTTTAATGTTAGAGTGTGCCTGAAGGTACAATCTAGTATGAAGTCCAAACCCCTAGGATTAATATGAAGAAAAAAACGTATAGATTGCTAAAATCCTCTGAGCCCCTCCAGCTTTGTCAGATAAAGCTTCACAACAGCATCTTAGTATCTGTAACTACTAGCTGCACTTTCCATTTCTTAGTGTTTTGCCTAGAGATTTAAAAAAAAAAAAATAAGCTGCAGTTTTGCTTTCTTGGGTATCTTTTCCACCTGAAGGCAAGGGGCAGGAAAGCTACTTGGGGAAGCAAGAAGGGGCTGACTCCACCTCACTGATCAGCGTCACAGCAAAAATGAATTGCTTTAAGGACTTGCCTTCAGTAAAAGAAGGACAGAAGATAGACAGGAGCCAATGATGCTGTTTTAAAGTAAAGAGCTCCATTAAATGCTTGAACGGCCCTTACTAACGCACAAAACTCTCCCAGGACTGAGCAGTGAGTCAGGAAAGCAGGCGTTAGGCTGCGGTGCAGCACTAGACCGTGCTGCCGGTTAGGTTACCTTTTTCTGCCTGTTTGAGATAATCACTTCAGTGACCATAATGCATCTTTGTAGGCGTTATTGCCACAAATCAAGAGTTTTAAACCCTTTAGCGGCAGCTAAAATTGCTCAATTTGGAGACAGGAGGGAGAACACTAAGAAAATACAAATAGCAGAACAGAGGCAATTCAATTCTGTTACAGTCTTTGTGAGGAACAAATGGGCTGACCTAGATTAACAAGGCTAATAATATTATACAATGCTTTGTCCTTCTCTAGTGCTTTCCATCTGAGCCTCTCAACAGTTGCTTGAGGGAGCAAAGCATTTATTTCCCTTCTGTGTTTGGGGAGCAGAAGAACAAGAAATTAAGATGATTTGTCCAAAGCTGCACAATAAGTTTAAGAATGAGCTGAATACACAACCCCATTACCCAAGTTCCTTTTCTCTAAGATCACCAATGCTTTCAGTATCGTAGAATGAGATACAGAGGCTTTTGCATGCCATCTGGCTGAATGCTGGCTACACAAACTCTTCAGAAAACTGAACTTTAATCCCACTGAAAATTCGGATCACTCAATTTAGAAATAACAAAATTGGTCTGATTGGTTTTAAGCAAAAAAAACCAGGAAGTTTTGAGAAAAGAACAAAAGTGAAACAACTTAAATGTATTTAATAAAAGTAAATGAAACCTTCATAGTGACATTTAGATACAGAAGAGGGTTTTGTTTGCAGACTTTTGTTGTGTTTTGTGAGGGGCTTTTAGTTGCTTAAACCAAAAAAATAAATCAGTATTTTGCACTGAAGCAAACTGACAAGTCTTTTTTAACCAAAATCATATCTGGTGAATAAAACTATTCATTTTTATATTTCTTGCTACAAAAAGCCTGTATCTCTTAGCAATTTATACTTATTTATTAAAAATTTGCTTCAATTACATCTTTTTTTTCAATAGGAAAATTTGCAACATGAAAATTACGAGTAACTTGTACCAGTTCTTTTGCTAGATCCATGTTGAAAGTATCTCAACTGCTTACTAAATCCACTATGCTGATCAAGCCCAGCAAATAATCCCATTCTGCTTTAAACTAAAGAGAGAGCTACAGAGTGAGATTTCTTTGAGATTGGGAGTCCTTGCCATAAGCCTAGTAACTTGTAGAGTAACATTACCTACAAAAATGCTCTCCAGAACAAGACTCCTACTGCGAGTGAGCCCTCCTCGTTCTGTCATGCCAGTCCTATCCACAAAGTCACAGGAATAATAATGGTGAACTCAAAAGTGTTGGACTTGTCTAGCTTTCAAATACACAAATATAAATGTTTTGCCACAGGGTTTGCTCAAGCCCTTAAAATTTCCTGTCAGAATTGGTAGTTCTCTTTTGAAATCAGCCTAAACTTAGCTGTTCATAGTTCAATATTTTGCTTTTTTTAAGTCTAAAATGACTTGAATACATGCAGGTTAGAGTGAAAGATAAAGGTCTCTGGTAACTCCTGGTAACTATACCAAGCAGGATTTCTGTTCTCACTGTAGGTTAATTCACTAGGGATCAATTCTTACTTTCTTTTTTTTTTTGCTTATATTTAGAATGCCTCAGGTGGTGTTCCTTGGGGAGAGGAAACAATTCCATTTCTCTAGTATGCTTTAGAAAAAGAAGTGCAGGATAAGAACTTGCATTCTGTCCTAGATATTCCCTTATGATTTCGGATGGAGAATTTCACCCTGTGCTTTCATTTCTTCGTCTCCAAAATGCAAATAATAAATTTGACTATGTACCTTGCATGGATTTGTCAGCATATGGAATGCTTTGGAGACTCTTATAGTAAGAATCTATTATTGAAATACATTTTATACTCTACTAAAACCTATTCAACACTTATTTCATAACTGCAGAAGAGCTCTTATGCATTGGTATAAATTCTCTGTGACATGTGCATATCCCCACTGTGCCTGATCAGATCGTTGTAGCCACGTGCTGTCAATGTGGCATCAACAACTCAGTTGATCTGGAAAGTTTTTTTTAAAAATGCCATTTTCTCCTCACCAGTCCTACTGGCTCCCTGCTGTGTGCGTAAACTCTAGTTACTGGTCTTTTGACTTGGCACCTTAGTACCTTTCAGACATGATGGAACATCAGCCGTCCTAGGTTTCCTTTCGCACAAGGACAAGGTGGCTATTTCCTCACAGCTGAAATCTTTGAATGTTCTTAAAAATAAATAATATCCTTCAGCCTCAGAAACGGAGAAAGTATGGCAATGATCAGTGATTCACAGTGTGCGATTTTTAAACACTTCATTTTCATCTTACTTCAAGTATTTTATCTCTTTGAAATAAAGAAGCTAACATGAGATGAACTGCCTTTCTATCTAACAGCAGTGTGTCTTGCATTAATGATCAATTACACCTACATCCAAGAACAGACTTGTGCTAAGAAAAGTAATAGGATTTAAACTTGAAATTATGATGAATAGAATTGTAGCACTTTTGCACCTCTTTTCACTTATATGAGAAGATCTTACAACGGGCATGATAATTCTATATTTAATACACAGCAAAATATTTTTCAAAGAGAAAATGTCATATGGTATTTGTCAAACCCATGCCTTATTGGACATCATCTGCAGAACCCAAGAAACTGGGTTCTGGGGCTTCTGAAAATTGGTTTTTCCTCTGATTCACATTAACTTCCTCATGTCACTTAGTCTTTGTCTCTTTTCTCCACTTCAGAAAGAGGATAGTACTTCATCTCCATCAACACAGACTGCAAAGCCCACTTGATTCTATCTGTAAATCATATTTGATATCTTCAAATGCAAGGCTCTCAAAATGCTTTGTCCCAGCAGTTTGCCATTACAAAGAAGAAATTTAAACTTCACTTCCAGCTACCCTTTAGGATATATAATTTTAGTGGGTTTTTCATTTCTTTCTTCTTCTTTCTTCTTTCTAACGTCGGTGTCTTCATTTCCTCTCTTATTCAACAATACTTGATCCTTGCTCACAACACTGTGAAAAAAGCTAAAGACAGGTTTTGTTAAGATGTTAAGGACATAAAGAAGAATTACAAAAATGACTAGAGGACTAGGGAAAACATTTTTAGTGAGAGTTTTAATGAAACTAAACAGAATGACCCTTTTATCACCAGAAAAATGAGAGTAATATGACTGTTTCATATACATTCCTATAGGAAGATGGTATTTTCTACTGCAAGACTCTTTCAAATGTTGAAAAAAGACAAAACAAGAAATAATGCTGGTAGCAGATTGCCAGTTTCTTGAAGAATGCTTTTTGATAAGACAAACTTTAGTCCAGCACAAGGTGCTAGATTCAATACAAGAAAAACTCTGAGAGTCTGCTTTGCTTATGCTATACACCAGGCTAGACTGAATGATCCTTTCTGGCCAAAAACATCTGTGAATATCCCCTATCCCTAGCATTATGTTTGGCTGCAGTGGCAACATTGCTCCTAAAATCTCACTGAAGAAGACGTGGCCCCATTGTCTCTTAATGAAATTCTTAATTCATAGAAATTTAATGTGGAGTTTCAGGGTGACAGACCACGTAAATGATTGGGCTGTGATTCCACAGCTTCTGAAGCTTCCCTTGAAAAAGACCACCTCCTGCTTTTATGCTATGGACTTAATAATGTAATCCTTATTCAGGCAAAACTCCAGCTGCCCTCTCTGAGTAAGGCCTGAGCAGGAAAAATGATGTATGGCCTTTCTGTGAACAGATGAACATCTACATTTCTTTCCTGAAATAGCAGGCAGCACTGTATAAGCTGGATTAATTATGAGCCAAGTTGACAGTGCTGCCTATCCTTATAATGAAAATTGTCTGGCAACCTTAGAAGAGGCTTTCCTGCTTATAAAGCTATACTACTTGCATAGTTTGAATTGAAGTTTTTGATGCCGGGTATCTGCCAGGATGACCACCATTACTACTGCCTAGCAAAGGAAAAGAAGCTGGCCAAAGCCATTCAGCTGCTTCTGAGAACATATCTGTAGGAAAATATTTTTGCTGTAGTAAGATATTATTGAGACCTTTTTTCCCCTGAAATGTATTATCGCCTTCACGCTTTGAATCAGACACTGAAGTCTGGCAGGGAAGCTGGTGGTTTCTTTTGCAACCAGAAAGTTGGCCTCTGTGAACGTCATGAAAACTTGTTCTGATTTCGCCAGTAAGTCTTTGAAAAACTGCAGCTCATACGCTCAGCAGAGATATACTTAGCAACTTGAAAGTTCTGAAGGCCTGAGTTTCACTGACATTTTCCCATCCTCTTGGAGGCCCTTGTGCTGAGAATCTCTGTTCAGACCACCAAAGGTGGTTCACAGCAAGTGGGTTTCAAAGGAATGTTTAGACTACACAGGTACCAGAATATATCTGAGAAGGACACTTCCATATGTTCATTCTCTGTTACCTTTCTAATCTTTCAGTGATATGTTTTGACATATTTAGATTCCGCTCCTTTTCCCTCTAGTCACACTGGTGATGTAAGATGAAATTTAGTGCTAGAAAAATCTTTACTTAGAAAATGCTTTACTTAGAAAAATGTTAACATATCAAACAGCTTAAAATCTTCGTGCTCCCACAGTTAGTTACCACTGAGATAAGGAAAAAGGAGAGGAGTTCAGGGACACTTGAGGATCCACTAAAGAGCTGAAGAAACAAATATGTCAATATATTTCAAAATGAACCATTTTCACTCGTTACAGGTGACTCCTATTATTTTCTTTGAGAATGTTTTTTTATTATTATTATTTTCCTTTCTTTTCCGTTCTCCTCAGCTTCTAGGATCATATCCTTAAATGGTCAAGCCTGAACAGCTTGGAATCTGAGATCTGATTCTATCCAAGTTTCATTAATGCAAATAAAATGATTTTGGCAATCGTAAAATGATTCCATGGCACTCAAAACAGCTTCACAAATGCATCATAGACATATTCCAGATTTGGTACAGAGAGATAAGAAGACACTTTAATCCTTGGAAAGAGCTACAATACAATCAGTTCCTTTGGTAATTATTATGAAGGTCAGTTAAAGCAGGAGAAGATCCATCTCAGCACTCCTTTAGCTTAATAATTTACATAGTCTGTTTGGAGACAGCACATTTTCGATTCAAATCCAGTTCCTCACTCGTGCTTAGATTTTAAACAACTTTAAAGATTAAGGTATGTTTAGATGCAGATTTTATCTTTGTAATCACCCTTCTTTTGTCTTGTCAGAGCCGGTAAGGATGATATACTAAGAACCAAACTGTTCATATAAGGTGAACTGTGCAGTCCTTGTAAAGGTAACATTTCTGCTAACTTCAGTGGGAGATTCACCCAACATGACTGATTCTATTCATTCATACCGGTTATGTGTTAATCATCTTTCACTGACATCAAGAATCCACCCTAATGTATGCTAATATTACAGAGAATGAAGCCCAAAACAGTACACTGAGAATTCAGTCTTTCATGTCATCAGAAATGTGGCAGGAACTTTCTAGACAACTGACTTCAGCCCCAAGTCAGAAGACCCTATATAGATATATGTATTTAAATATACACAAGGCGGCTTCTCAGCTCAAGGGTCATGAACCGCTGTGAAGGGCTTTGCCCACCTTATTTCCCAAATATTTCTAATGAGGAAGTTGTCCAAGTACAAAAAAACCTGCAGAACAATTATGTACATACACAACACAGAGGTTAGGGAGGAGAGATGGGATGCAACAAAATCCAAAATGAATTATGGGTGATTAACATACATCTTGATAGACAGGCATCATTACTAGTTTATATCACATCCCTGGCAGTATTGTCAGGTATTCATATATACTAGATGGAATCTTAACATAAAAAGAGCATTTCAAACATTTAGACAGGAAAGAAGCCTTCAGGTCTGAAGGTAAGGCTGATGGTGGAGACTGACAAGTGATTCTACCTAAGGAAAGGAAATATATGCCACAATCTAATAGTTTGCCTGTGGTGAAAGCTTACCCAACAAATCATGACAATGAGCACAGCAAGGAGGTTACACAAAGTCAGTTTGATTAGCTAGGAAGAGCCATGGTCTGTAAGGCTCTTAAAGGTCAGCAGTTGGACCTTGAGCTTAATTTAATAGGCTATCAATGTAATTGAATAAACATAGCATGGAGAGTGAATAGTGAGGAGACTAGAAAACTAAGTGAGCAGTACGGTTCTGAACAGCCCTTAGAGACCAGGCAGGAAGAAGAGAGGATCAAGAGGAGGGAGGTAGAAGAAAGATGATACATTAATATTCAAGTTTGTTTTTACTGCAAACATGAACTGGCAGATAATGAATTCTGGACCTAGTTGCTGAAATTCATACTACCTTGTTTTAGAAAAGTAAGAAATGAATAATTAATAAATCACTTCAAAATTCAGAACTTCCACCTCCTTTCCAGAGGTAGTTGTTGGAGAGGTAGCAGCAAGCTAACAAGAGGATAGCTTGCTCACAGTGCCCTTCTCAAATTGAAGGCTCATACTCATCACTTCAAGATTTTCCTGGTAGCACAGTCAGAAGGAGACCTGAGATGTAGCCATACTCCCCCCCATCCCAACCTCACTATTCCAGCTCTGCTTTCAAGTGTCAATTCAATAAAATTCAAGTGTCAATTAGGACATGGAAGTGGAGTGGTCACAAGATAATGCTGTTTATAAAACAATCAGAGTTAACTTTATGGATGGTTGGAAGATGAGATAAGTCACACTTAGAACAGGGGGGCACCCAATCTAGAGACTTTGACTCTCCAAACTGGCGTGTTAATCTTAGAATCACCTCATGCAAATAAATATTATCAGAGAACATTGAGTTCTCCAGAAAAGACAACAGCTTTATCACAGAAACAATAAAGAAATAAACTGTTTCAGGAATAAGAGCCGCAAAAAGGTATGCTCATGATTAGAAAAACACATTTTGACTTTTCTATCTTCAGTTATCAGTAGCTGCTAATCTGATACAAATGAGATACTAATAAAGATGCAGCAAAGTGAGTAAGAAAAAAATAAAGCATCAGGATCCAATGGCATGAAGCTGAAGATGGAAAAAACTGAAAAACAAAACAAAACAAGAAAAAGCCCCAAAGAATCAGAAATCCATCCAAGAGCACTTCCTTTACTACATCCCATCACAGGCACCACAGGTCTGGTTCCAATGCTGATCCACCTTCTGTCAACCAGGTGTTTCCTTACCCAGCTGGAATAAGCATTAGAGGTTTTCAGTATGACATACACATACATTTTGGATAGAACTATCAACTGAACAAAGAATGTGCACTTTTTTTTTTCATAATTCCATATGCAATTTAGCTGCTGTTTTCAGAAAACCTCAGCCTTCTTGTCTCTTGGTGGCAAGCACACAAACAGTATTATTTCTGTTAAGATTAAAAGGCAAATTTGATCATAAATCTAGACTTTCAAAACAGTATTTTTCCAAAACTGAAACACTCAGATGCATATTTGCACAAGCATGTGGAATGCATATCTGTTTTAGTACCATCAATGATCTTATCTTAAAGCAGTTAAATATTCCTGCATAGTGCATGTGATGCAAGCTCTAGAGCTATGTGCAAGTGCACAGAAACTGGGAATTAAAATGGGTGACTAGTCAACAAGCTGACTACTTTCATTGCCCAATGAATACAGAAGATGCAGAAGAAGAAAACCATTACTGAAGAAAATGAATTTTTTTAATGCATTCACTTTACAAAAAGATACATGATAACTTTGAGAGAAATAAATATATCTGTATGAGTAAACCAATATAAATATACAGAATGTTTATTTTAGCCTAAGCATCCCAAAATCACATGTAAAAGTCTAAGCCTCAGTGGCACATATTAGCAAGCAAGAGTACTATGAAATTCCAGTCTTCGGAAAAGGCTACACAGCCACAATTCTCATTCATTTTTCCTAAGAGCAGCAATTATTCTCCACGTACAGGAAGTGCTCAGGATCTAGTCCTGACACTGCGTGATCTCTGTCATTATATAACTCTTTATAAAACAGAAGTGCTGCCATTCTGCCAATAAATCGATTAAATAAACTTTGTGGGTGGGAGGTGAAAGCTGATTTTCTGTGACAGTGACTGTTCAGAAAGCAGCTAACAATACTGCCAAGGAGGCAGACAGCCTAGAAGGAGAGAATCACACAGGTAAGTAAAATCTTACACCCTTAGTTTTTCCTCTTGTCTCCTTTCCTGGGCCCTTTTCTCAAATTAAGGGTACACGGCATGCAGTATCAAGTATTAGAGATTTTTATTCTCTTGTTCTTATAACAGCTTTGATCTCTAAGACTAAAGAGACATTTAGGCAAATTTGCAACATATTTGGTGGAGTACAATGCATCTCTTGAGATAATTAGTCATGTTAGAAGAAATCCTCATAGAAACATATACCTGCTTCTTGACCTGAATATACTTTTCCTTCAGTGTACTTTCACGAAGGGTATGCTAAGGATTAAATGAGTTTCTGATTACCCAGGGCAAGGTCAGTGAGACCATCATTGCTGTCCCAAGCAGAATAATGGCTCTATCAATAACAGTTAGATCACGGTTAGTAAGTGGAAGATAACAAGGGGGAATGGGAGGTCATATCGAAACATACTGCAAACTTCTTGGCTTACAAAGATGTTCTGCAGCAGGGCTCGCTATTTCCACCTTGTCCGTAGAAAGAATCTATTTTTTTTCTACGCATTTAAAGTGATTCAGTCTTCATCAGATGTTCATTTTCCTGTCAATTTCAGGCAAATAAGGGCCAAATCCTGCTGTGTAATTGAGTTCCTGCAGCTCAGAAAAAAAAAGAAAATGAGGCCAGAACTAACTGAAGAATATTGTACTAGAGATAGATAGCTTTGTCCCAAATTTCCTTGATTAAGAACAATGAGATAAGAATGCCTGGATTTATTCTTTTTCAGCATGTTGCACCCTCACAGCTTTGCAAAGATTCAGATTCAAGGGGTCTAGATCGTCCTCCAGAGCATGCAAGATAAGGTTATGGCGGAGGTATCACCCTTTGGCCCTCCCATTTGTATAGCTGAATACCTACTGCTTTTTTTCTCCTTGGGTACGTAGATGAATAAAACAGCTTGACCTCTATACGCTCTCCAAAAAACTTATCTCCTCTGTGCAAGAAACAAATAAATTCCTAAATCTCATGTTTAAGTGCCTGGAGCATTTTCACCTTTCTAGAGCCCGGCAGCCCAAGCCAACTCAAAGGCAATATAACAGTATCCCTGCCCTGCAATTACTGACACTCAGGGAATAAATGTGCTGCTCTGCAAGAGCACTCCATGAAGGAGTGAGCAGTACTATGTCAGCTGAATGCCACTCTTAAGTTCTTATCCAGTCTTTGGGTCTTGCTGGCAAGACCAGCAGCTGTAACTAGAGCTTTAACTAAAATTTTTATAGTCTTAAGATGGACTGAAATGTTATAATAGATTATGGTCTGTGCTTGCATTAAAACTTTCAATAAAACATTTATTTTCCAAGTGTTGCAGCTGTTTAGTCTCTAAATGCTAAAATACTTAATCGAACACAAATTACTGGGCTTTAAAGGTCTAATTGAACCCTCCTAGAAATTCACCTGCAGCATTTCTCTGTGCTCTACCCAACCTCATTTTGTGGTATAATTTGTGGTTTGCCCTCTCTCCTAGTATGTGGTAACCGAGATTGACTGTCTGACTGAGCAGCGGTCCCACCTCATGGGAGAGTGAAGCCCCATGCAAAGGCATGCACTGACAGCCCCACCACAGCCTCCAACCCTGCTTGCGAGACCATTGAGTTCCCAGTAAGGCCCAGGGTGATGTGACAACTTCCTTTCCCACATGACTAGATGATAAGGAAGTCCAAAAGGATTATTTGGCTACAATATGGGTCACAGTACAGCAAAGATGGAGAACTGCTATGGTGGGCTTTGCCATCTCTGATTTCAGAGGATGTTTGACTTCTCAAACTCCACTCTACACATCTTGTCAGCAAGGTTTGGATAAAACCAAGAAAAATGTATGCTTTAAACATATCAGCACTTTCGTAACAGCATAGCATAACTGGTTTAGTTTTATGTTGTTGTCTGCTGCAGCTAACTGTGCTTCTTTATTCTGAGCAATGCGGTTTTTCTGCGGTCTGGCGTTATGGCTGAGGTGGAATCAGAGATATATGTTTGGAAATGGCTTCAGTAAAAAGAGAAGCATTTTGTGAAGATGCTGGGTTAAACAATTGCTATAAGACTATTTTTCACCTAGAGAACAAAAGAAGCTTATGAAAAATCATCAACTCTGTCTTCTCTCATTAGGTACTGTAAGACTCTTGCACAAATGATTATTTTACCACTCTTGACCTCTACTGAGCAATTCAAATTTCTTACATGCTACCATGCACTGGAGCTTCAGCTAAACAGGAAGGAGCAAGGGCTTTCCCTCCTTTTTATTCTACCAGTATCATTGTCTATGATTATCTAAAGAGCTGCTATTTGGATTTGTGTTCCATCTGACCCCAGTTTATTTAAAGACAAAGAAGTGGCAGTTCTCACAAAGGAGTTCTCCCTTCCAGCCTCTCCAATGTTCTGTAGACGCACAAAGAACAACGACAGCTTCACCAAAAAGCCATTATTTAGGTAGGTCAGTCTCAGTGCTGCACCGTTTTTATCCTGCTTCTCATTACTGGCTTTAGCAGTGAGCTCTCGCAGACATGCGTTGCCTGCATGCCTGCGATTACAGAGACAGCACGAGAGAAATCCACAACCAAAGAGCCAAACACCAAAGCTATACAACAAGAAGCAAGGTCTCTCCGGCAATAGGGGCCCAGAGATAAAACCCAGGGCTGGCAGTTGATTTACGGTTGTGCAGGAAGGAGCAAGACCTAAGAAATCAATAAATGCAAAGAAAATAACATTCTTTTCCCCTTACACATACATAGTCGCACACACATCCAAAGTTAACACACCACTACTCTTTGCATCAGTGCAAATCAGCAGTACCTTTGAGGAAGTGTTTTAGTCTACATGGGTATCATTTAGTTCTTTTTAGAATTATCTGTAGTTTAGACAAACATATTTCCTGATATCTTCAACTTGACTTAAATATATTTGGTTAAGAGATGACCAGGTTTCTACTTGCTTGGATATTTTCTGGCTAGCCTTCCTGCTTCTCTTAAATCTTGATAGTTCATATGACTTACCACACCCATCCTTCAGCTAAAATCTCACCCTCTCAATGCAAATATCCAGTTTTTTTAATTATTTGACACTTTATGCTGCTTTTTTTTTGTGGGGGGAGGAGGGCATGAGGGACCAATGACAGAGTCAGAAGTACCAGCTGCAATTTTCAATATTTGTCTTTGGTAAAATTCTCATTCCTAGGACAGATATAGCTGGCTAACTAATTCTCTCAGTAGCTATCAAATTAAAATAACAAGTATTTATTTCACAACTAAACAAGGTGAGGAAGAAGTTCTACATCAAAACGAGGTAAGTCTCAGTGCAGTAATGTGTTTGTCAAGAAAAGTTCAGGTTAAGTCTGCACAGAGCTGCCCACTGGTACAATATCTAGGTAGGTACATTTTGAAGAGACTGGCAATCTCTTCAAAACAGCAACTACAAAGCTGCTCCAGACCTCACTATCCTCTACTTTGTTGAGAAGGTACAATCAAACACAGCAGAGGACATTTCACATACCTGTTCCCAGAAGATCCCAGTATAGATAATTATGCAGAAGATACACCGGATAGTCCAGACTAGATAGGTCATTGGAGAGATTTCAGCTGCTGTCAGCACGTTATGTTTTAAACCAGAATTCTTTTTCTGTTTTTCAGGAGGAAGAAAAGAATTACAGTTTTAAAGTTTTACCTACTGGCTAAAGAAATTTCTCATAAAAACATAATGGCGTGGTTGGTCACATTGTGTATTTTCCTTCCTAGAAAATATATTCTGACTACATTGCATTACACATTTTTTTTCATAACACATATGCATTTTAAAAGTCACAAGCCTCTATTAATGGAGTACACATAAGCAGACGTTTGCACATATAGTCTTACAAACTTGCGATCACCAAAAGATTCAGTCCCACACTGAATATCATATGCTCGTTTGCATTCTTTCATTTTTTTTAACAATCTGGTATTTCAGCATTGCCAAAGGATTAAAACATCCCCAACCCTGATCCCACCGAGCTCTGGGATTCTCTTCCACTCAAAGAAAAGGTCACCCTGCAATACGTTACTCTATTCCATTTCATTCTGAAAGTGGTTTTCTCTCAAAAGATATTTCTCAAACACATGTTCCCGCTCCTCAGTTTGCGTGGTTCTTGCACTGCATCATCTTTGGCCATACACTAGGCTTATTCAGATAATCAATGGACCTTTCAAACAGTCATCTCCTTCCTCTTTCCCACACTAGTCTGGCTGAAATAGAATGACAGCTTGCCTGCCCCCAGGGAAATTAAACCGTCGATCCAAATCCTGTAGAGCTGTAAGAGGCCACTTCTCCACCAGCTCTCTCCCTGATTTTGACTGCACAGTTTGAATCTATCCTCAGAAGAGAGAGAAGAGCAATCAATAGTGTCTCTAAAGAAGATGCCATCAGCAGCACAGTAGCATTTAACCACTGCAGTGAACCACATGCTCCTGATTAATATGCCTGGGCAGGGGCCGATTGATTTGTCTGTCTGCACAGCATAGTAACCATGAACCTTAAGCTAAGCAGCTTTTTTCCTCCCCTCCTTCCCTGCACTTCTCATCCCTGGAAAAAAGGGAGCATATTGGTGAACACAGTGCTTAAATGCACAGATTGGCAGTAGAAATGCTGAAAGCTGATAGCTCTCTGTGAACTCAGCTCCTGAAGTAATGAAGCGCATGGCTAGAACTCCTAGAGACACATAAGGAAGAGATAAAAACGGTCTGTTAGATTACACTTAGTCTGTCTTCCTGGAGACTCGTACAAAACTCTTCTTAACAACGTATTCTTTAGGGCTGTGTTCAGTCCACTTTCAAGCGACTTGAGCAATTCCTCAGGAGACTATTCCAGAGCCTAACAGACATGGCTCTTGGTAACAATGTGGGTTTTTTATCTCTCAGCGCTATTCATTCTCGTCTTTCTTTTCTGAGTTTTCATGGTCTTATTATTCCACCTAAGACCCAATTCATGGGATCATTCAAAGTCTTTCCTTTCTTACACTCCTTGCTGGCATTTGCAGTCTCAGATATTTGCCACAGGAATGATTCTTATTGCCATTAGCTATTTTCTAAACAGTGCCACTGTATCATCAGCACTACACAAATGTAATCTCTAACCTAGCTCCCTAACCTAACAATTTCAAGAAGAAATAGAAATGGAAAGGATGGGACGGTTAGAAAAAGCAGTAACATAGAAGGGTTGGAAATAGAATTTATTACACACGGTACTGAAGAGAAAAGAGCCTATCAAGGAGTGTGATGTGGGAAAGACACTATTTAGCTCTGGGAAGATATTTCATGTCTACTCTTGGCATGGAGAAAGCTCCAGAAGGATTACCATTTAATTAGGGGAGTCAGCTTCTTTCATAGTCTTGCCTCAAGACTCTAATCTTTCTTTAAAAGTCAGCGTATACAACTTAATTAAGGCCTTGTCTAAGAACTAAGCAAAGTAAACTGTTGCCCAGAGTAGCCAGGAAGTGGCCAAAGGATCAAATAGCCATTCTACTCATTTTACCTAGGCTGGCTGCTGCTCCCATCCCCACTTAGCAAAATCTAAGGACAGTCATTTCGGGGCAGCAGTCAATTTAATCCCTCCATCGATCCCTCACAGGAACATCGAACTTGACTCTCCACAGCTATCTTCCCAGTACATCAGTTTCATTTATTTTCCTTCTCCTTTTCCTGATGATAGGAGCAGTCCAGTAACAACCTTGTTTCAACTCCTCATCCTTCTGGGAGGCAAAACTCAGTTTTGCTGGCGTGCTGAAAGGCTCCGAAGCATCCCTGTCTTCAACCGTTCCTCTTTTCTTCTTAGATTTTTTTCACATTTGAACGTATCTTCTGGATACCAAAAAGGAAACACAGCGTTCTATTGCAATTACCTCTACATAATGTACACCACAGTTTGCCCCCATGCAAACGGCCAGTGCACTACTTAAAACCACTGAAGCTCTCAAAGAAGTGCTTAAACAAAACCCAAGATGCATATATGTGATCCTTTGTCCCCTCTGCTCCTTGCCAAATCATTGACATTATAGCTTGCCAAGAATTTGTCTGTCTCAGAGAATGCTTCTGTTTCTGATTGTTTCCTACTCTGCATCAGCTCCTTTGTCTTCTTATAGGATAACTAACTGTGCATTTTTCCACTCATATGCTGGTAAGATATGTATTTGTAAAACTGATGGCCTCTCTGTGTGTACTGCTCCTTTTAAATTTACCCGCCATCTTCATGCCTAGTAAATGACTAAATGCCTAATCATCCTAGCTGCCTAGTAACATTTTGCTTATATAGTTCAGCACAGACAACTGAAGGAGATGAATGTGGTCTATATGCCATCTCAATCTCTTTTCCCTCCAACATTTGGGTTTTTCTTCATTGCTTTAGTAGTCTCTCAAAAAATATAAAGGGCTTTCTGACTGACAATATCTGGGTTTATTCTCTATGCATTTAAAAAACAAAAATTAGTATCCAAATTTGTGTAAAGCATGATATGCAGATGCTTTCTGTTATTTTCCAGTCCTTCATTTGGTTTCCAGTGTATCCAAATGTGACAAGATCTGCAGACTCTATTAAAAGGTTGTTTTAATCCCTTTCTTAGATCAGCAACGTGTCTCAAGTAAAACCAACTTCATACTACAGCACTTCACTTGAAAACAGCTCTTTCCAACTAAATACATTACTGTTCATTATTGCCCTTTTTGTCCTCTGCTCCTTCACCCACACTTTGATCCAGAACTCCATAGCCTTGAGCTCATATGTATGGTTAATTCATGTCTAAAATAGACTTTTTCAAGTCAGCAATTAGGGAAAATGCAAAGGAAAATAATGCCACTGATTTCTGCAAGCTGTAATATTATCTAAATTTCAGAGACAGGGATACATCTCTATAGCCAGTACCTTTGGAATATTAAAAAGCAATCTATATAATTATACCCTTGGGAACTGTCCCATATTTCAACCACCAGGTGGCAATTTCGTTGCATTATATGTTCCATTAGGTAGGCAATGGCCTAAATGGTCTGGAAAGACGAATGTATTTTCAGATGATGTAGTCTGAGAAGGACTGAGAGATTCTGGTGGCAGGCAGGAAAAATGTCTTTTAATCAGAGAGGAGAGCTGATCTCTTCACTGAAGTTGAATAGGTGTCCTTCTTTTATTTGTGGCTATTTTAGTGTTCACTCACAATTAGAGAAGATCCCTAACTTCTGAACCCAAGAACTATCAATCATTTGCATAACATTTGGTAATCTTCAGAGAAATCTTGACCTCACTGAAGTTAAAAGGAACTTAATTTCCATGCAATCAGGATTTTTGATCAAGATGGGGACATGAAGATAAATCAGTCCTCAAAAATCTGAGCTAAGTCTCCTCAGGCTTTTCCTAAATGGAACCAAACCTGACTTTTTTGGACTACACTCTTTTTGAAACGACTGCAT
The DNA here is from genome assembly GCF_040807025.1 of Struthio camelus. Lineage (NCBI taxonomy): Eukaryota > Metazoa > Chordata > Aves > Struthioniformes > Struthionidae > Struthio > Struthio camelus. The sequence goes on along the minus strand of NC_090946.1, from coordinate 61,283,275 downwards.
AAATCTCCCCAAACCTTAACATTTTCTTTGGAAGCATATTGTATTCCCTGAAGTCTCTGGCATCTCTCTTCACTACCCAGAGGTGCTTCTCTTCATCTCCTCTTCTGTGTAGATCTCCTGGCTCTGCAGGTGAATAACAGAAAGAATATACCCCCTTTCACAAGCTATATCGTGGGGGAGGGGGAGCACAACTCTTTCTTCCTCTAAATCATTTCATTCTTTGCACACAACATAACAAAACAACTAATGACACCCTTCCCAAGCAAGCTTATATGGCAGCAATGAACTGTTCTGTACCACTACATGCATCATATCCAACTCTGCTTTGAGCCCATTTCCAAAGACAGATGGACACTACAAAACCCGGAGTCTAATTTAACTGTGCTCCATACTCACTAGTGTTTCTGAGTTAAGAAGCTTAAGATTACTTAAGACCTGTCATTTCTTATTTTGTCCATAAAATATACTGATTATCAATCTGCTTCTGAATTGTTTTTGCTTAATGTCTAAAACTACATGGTTTTGAGATCTCAGAGAGGGAGGAGCCAAGGTTTAAAATACAAAGCAGAGCTCAAAATTTCCAAATATTCTATGTCGTTGATACTGAGGTTAAAGCCTTTACCTTATCTTGTATTCCTTCCAAATTCTCCAACTGCCTGGAAGGAAAATTAATGTATCTATTTCATGTCAGTGTTTTTATTCAATATTGCAAAGGTGACATGAATATAGTAGCCCTATAATGAATACAGTAGCCATAAAAGATGTTCCAGTCCTGGGACTTGTCCCATCTATTTCCACACTAGTTATGGTGATGTATACCCTCTCCGGTCTCCACAGGTTTCTGGCACCCTCCAGACTGGAAGTAATGTGTGGGATGTTACCTTTCTCATACCACACCCAAGTAGCCTGAAGCACATGGTAACATCTAACAGCTCCAAGGTGCTTCATGAAAAAAAGATAAACTAGTTGAGGGACTTCCCAGGGTTTGCTAAACTCACCAGCTGAATCAAACTTCCCAAAGCTAACACTCTCATATGCAGCTGAAAAAAAAAATTCCCACTGCTCATGTTATTTCTTAACACCTTTCTTCTGGGATTTTCCAGTACAGTTAAATCTTTAGCTCTCCAGAGTCCTAGAGGAAGTTTTGATAGAAATGCATCGCACCTTCAGATGAAAGGGTATAAGTGAACACACTTTTTCCAAATCTCTCTTTGGAACAGGAGAAAAGATATATTTGTGTGACAAGGCTATTTTCAACCCATCAGCAATTAAAGATGAGTCATTCTCCATTTCCTGATCAAGTGTATCAAGCAAAAAAGTCATCTGGAAAGTTTCCTCTGATAGCATATCCTCTGGAGCTTAAGTGTCAAATGTAGCACAGGTTTCCAGAGGAGCAGAGGGGAGCAAAGTGAAGAGAGAAGCAGGAGCTAACTTTGATGGAGGAGCAGTAATGGCTCCTTCTTCAGCCAGCAGGATGTCAGCTTGGGTGATCATTTCAGGAGTTCCAGCCATATTTTCAGCAGTCCCACGGAGCCTCTACAGAGACTGTTTACCTGTAGAGTAAACAGCTAAACACCTGTTTACCTGCTCAATTACAGCAATGACATCCTGGCCACCTGATTTTTAACTAGCCCATTTGTAAAGATAATTTTGGATGACAAGCAGCAAACACGTGAATGATGGTCAGAATCATGGTTCTAGTAGGACAAGCCAACCTGAGAGTCCAGAGCAGTAAAACGGTGAAAATGAAACTATATATGAGTATAAATGAGTAACCTTGCAGCTGACCAGTATCAAGTACCGCTTCCTTCTTTTCAAAAAACATAAAGCTACATATGCCTCTGAAGTCCGCAGGTCTACTCACAGGCATTGTTGGGTATGAAAATGTTTAGCAACCAGGCTAGCAATCTGAAAAACTTACTCTTGGGACAGCTGCTTAAAATAGCTATTATCAGACTCATTGACAATGCTGCCTTTAGCAGTAACTGCATTATAAATTCCTTCAATTTCATGCATATGGTATTAATTCTATCACACTTCACTTCAGTGGAGAACAACCACTTCTACCCTTCTACTGCCATACTTGGAGACTGACAGCTGTGTAAGAGACCGCATGCAGCTGGTACATATGGCCAGTGAACAAACGAAAGATCAGATTCTGTTCATTAACTGGGAAGCATTTGCCAAAGGATATACCATATTTGTTTTGTCTCCTAATCAGGAATGTACCAGTCACTATTCATTGATTAAAATGGGGAATTTAAGAGCAGAAACACATTTCCTAATACCTTTATCAATGTCTCCCTAATGTTATTGCGTATGAAAATTTTAGAGTTGGAACAGAGAAGAAAATACTTTTTAGCTACATGTGAAGATGGATTCCACCTACCTCAATCACATTTCATAGACAAATTCTGATGCGTAAAGGATGGCTTCTGATTTCAAACTGTTTTTGACTCCTAGTGGCTTCCTCCTTTTCCTCCAACCCTGTTGGCACTATTCGGTCTTCTAGAAACACTCTTAAAGGCTTATACAGAAATGCTGAATACAAATATTCAATATTCAATTCAGAAATGCTGAATACAAATATTCTTCAGCCTAGAATACAAAAACTTCTCTGTTGCCTTGAGTAATCACTGCATATTTTTACTACCTTACAAAAAGAAGAGTTGTCTTCTGAAGACATTCTAAAGGCATATTTTCTTCATTTACTGTGAAATATATTAATAGCAATGCTATTTGTAAAAAAAAAGTATAATATGCAATATACAATATGCAATATAATATAATATATAATATATTATATATGTAATATATTATATAGATACTGTATATGCTATACTCTCATAATATACTATACTACATATTGTGCTAATATATATGCTGTATACACTATATATACTATATGTATTGCACTATGTACTACATAGAGGGAGAGTTCTCAACAGTCTGGGCAATTTCAAAATATATTTCATATTTCTGCATGATTAACATCACCTAATTCCTTCATAAAAGATCACTGCTGCTTAAAGAAAAATAGCTTTATCTTTAGACATGGAAACCATCTACAACAACAGAGAACATGTTAAGGAAACATGGAAAGGTTTGTACAAATACTAAAATCGTTACAAAGTGAAAAGACAATTCCTTTACCAATTTGCACCTTTTAAGTGCAGATACTAGAGAATTTCCATTTGCAGCTGACATTTCAGATATTGCAATATGACTCCCTCAGTACCATTGTCTGTAACAGAAGATGAGTTCTTCAGACAGACCAAGTGCGCTCACTCAAATATCCCAATGCCTCATAAAAGCATTCCCAGCATTAAAAGCCAGTGGGTTTTAATGGCACAGAGTACAGTCTTCAGGGCACAACAAAACAAATTGTGCATATTACAACCATTAACAAGAGAACCCTATATTATCCCAGAGATGAAACATGTCTGCTGATTCATTCTCCTGAATAGCCATTTTTCCAAAAATGTTTTTTCATACAATATAAGGCTTTCTGAGTTACAAGGTAGGTACTGGAGTTGTTATGGAGGTCAGTTGTCTTCCTATTTTAGAAGAAATGCATTGAATTTTCCTTTATCCTATAAACTATAGGATCCTATATCAACTACCCTGCTTCAAATGTCAGATATCTCTGAAGTATGAAGAAGTAAGTTTTAGCTTTATCAAACTCATTTAAATCTAATCTTTAGAAAACAGTCTTCAACTCAACAAGCAGCACTTGAGTTGCTGCGGTTCTTGTGTTACCTCCTTTTGCAAGAGCCCTTCATTGCTTCATCTTGTGACTGGATACCAGGTATATTTTGTTTTGTGCACTCACTTTATTTTCTAGGATTAAAATCAGTAGGATAGAAATACAGCATAACTTCATAACTGTTTGATTTAACACCCCCAGACTGTTTAACCAGCCATTGCTCCTAGGAAAGAGCCTTCTATTTCTCAGACTTTTTATGGGGTTGTTTCTCCTTCAAAGATCCCCAATTTTGAGCCCCATCAAAAGGATGTTTCCTGTTAAGATGCTAAAGGTTTTTCTCAAACGCTTGCTACTCAGTCATCTCAGACCAAAGTGAGCGTAGCTTTCTCTGTTGGGGAGAAAAGACTGAATGAGTTGCCTTAAGAGGAGTATATTTCTCTTCACACAGCTGGACGTGTTTTCCTTCAGCAGGCTCAGGTTTTAAAAGAATCTCTTCCTATATCTTCATTTTATACTCAGCAGTAGTTCTTTTCAACACATAAACCACTAGCTAATCTGAAGAAGGAGCTCTGCTCTTAATCTAAAAGCTTCTGGTATAAGAACATTTAAATCCATCAACAACTAACCACAATGCTTTTTGGGAGCATTTTCAAAAACTTCTAGAAAGAACTGAATACTACGAGTGTACACCAGTTTCCTTGTAGCTGTAACTTCCAAATTATCCAGGGGGGTTTAAAAAGACACATGTACTTTGTGTTTCAGTTATTGTTAATTTTTTTTCTATCTTTCTTACTTTTTTTTTCTCCTAGGGACTGTGTTCTGAGCCACCCACCTACTATTCAGTTTTCTATGATGTACATATTTGATTAAGATTTTTCCTCAGCTTCATTACTTTCACTAGCAATATTTCCACTGTATACCAGTTCCCAAAAGTCATAAGACTGTGATTTACCTTTTTGGTTACAAGCCTCTTATCAGGCAGGCTGCTCAGCTAAGGATTTTTCTTAACATATTTTTGTTTCTATTGCCTGGCAGTGTTACTCCTAACAATAGACACCTGTCGTGTGTCTCTAACTTTTTAAGGCTGTTTCCCTTAAAAGCTACACCATATTCTGGGACTGAATCATTCAAAACTGACAAAATAATTATTTTTTCATTTTTCTCCATTCAGAGTTATTCCTCTGCCTTTCATACAGGCCTTTCTACTTGACTTTTACCCATACTTTTTTGGTCCTGCTAGCATACATTGCACGATGTTTTGATTTTCGGGGATCTCATTTATGAGTTCCCTTAAATAATCACCCACTAGATGGTTCAAGTCTCCCTTATGATTCATGAATGTCACATCAGCTGTTAAGGTATTGGCAATAATCTTGCATTTCTATAATAAAGCGCTAAGTGATTGTAAGCAGGGGTGAAATGGGCTATGAAAGTATTTTTATTACCAATGTGTAGCTGTTTTTGGCATGCTTCAAAGACATACAAACCATTTCATCATCGCTACAATTGCATAATGAACCCTGGCAATTGCAGGGAGGGTGTAAGGGTAGGGCGAGGGCACAGTCTGGACTCCCAGCGGGGACAGATACACAAACAGAAGGCACACTAGGGTCGATACTGAGCGTTCATTATCTCTGCGTCTGAGCGGGGGTTCCCCAGCAATTTTCTGATCGAGGCAATAATGGACAGGGAGAGTCCCTGGCACCGCTGAGCATCAGTCCATGGTGAGGAACACCGGGCGGGCACTATATGAGGTTTTTATGTGATATACACATGCTCAGTGAACATATTGAGCTCATCGCTAATCTCTATTCAAAGCCCAGGTGCAGCGCCACACTGGCACAGGTTCAGCCGCATGACTATGGGTCAACATACCCTGTTGATGCTCCTTTTCCCACGGAACAGTCTGGCTAGCTTCCATCGCCTATCTCCTCGACGTTCTTCCACATTTTCCCATACAGAGGGACAACAGTAAAAGAATTTACTGGGACCAATGACAGTACTGGAAAATAAATGTTTGTTCTTTGGCCAAATTTATTACATGATGAATTATAAAATTATTTAGTAATTTGGCATTTAGTGGAGTTCACTCATTTTATCACTATATTCACCTGCCCATTCTGACCATGTAAGACATGGAAAGAGAGGCCTCACGTTTTAATACTGTCAATTTCAAAATAATTCAGGGATGGCAACGTATCATGGAAAGTCTTGAGATGTCCAATATTATATTCCTTACTTTCCCTTACAGAAATGAATGGAGTGTCAAAATAGAATAGATGTCATCACCAGGTTTAACTCTAGTGCAAAAAGATACAATTAGTCCTCTCATCAGAAAGTACATACCTAGGCACTAGGGGTTGTGACAGTCCGGTTCTTTTTGGAGAAATCCCTGTTCTTTCACCCCAGAGTTAGCCATCTGGGAGTTGTGCTCCCAGTTGGTTCTACTGGAACTTTCTCACCTTACTTCCCTTAAAAGTCTTCATTCTATTTTAGAGCAAGATGAGACATCACCATGGAAAAAAGAAATTCTAAAATAAAATGCTGTAGATTTCCTGCTCACTGCATGACTACCTAAAAAGAAGGACTTACCTTCAATTCCTCACCCTGAAACTTATAATGTATCTTTATATTTTCTTTGTGTGCAACATATAGAAGCATTGAATAGATGAATAACTATCTTGTTCAAATTCTTGTCAAATTTGTTCTTCCGTCAAATTCTTATTTGGAGGAAGAAGCACTGTGATAATATAAGAACACAAAGTTGAAAATAAGCATGAAGGCAGATGGCCAGGCTATATACTGGAAAGGGCTATTGTGTCATCTTACCAATATAAATTTGTAGTCCTTTCTTCTCATAGAGAACTTCACTGTTATTTTCATGTTTTCAAATTTTTAACACCCTTTTGATAATAGAATTCTAGTTCTTTATGTAAGTCAAAAGTCTTATTCCAGCATATGCAAGAAATTCCACTTTTTTGCTCCACACACACTGGTGTCAGCTCTACAGTACCTCAGACTGGGCAAAGGATCAATACTGTTTCAGAAACAGTAACAACCCATTCACCTCTTAAATCCCACTAGAAGGGGAGTCTGCTGAGGTTCACGGGTAAAATTCAGTCTCAAAACAGAATGCTTAGAGGCTCTACTTCTCTGCATATTAGATCTTTTCATAGACGAAATCATCCCTCTTTTCCTTTAGTAGCTGTCCAGCAATGAAGTAGCCAGATAAATTTTGAAAATGTGAGCTATGAAGGTGTACACCTCTGGAACTGTGGGTCCCTAAAGGTCTTAACAAAGGCCAGACTCCCAAGATTTCTTCCAACTTTCAGCTTGCGGCAAATATACAAGTTCTTATGTTGCTTCTCTATCCTCTGTGTCCAATCAAGTCATTAAAAACATTATGTTTTGACTGAAGCACATCAAAGAGCCCATCAACATAAAAATGCTCATAAGGCTTCCCTTCACAGTTACGAGCGCTTGCTCCATAAGAAAACATGACAAAACATTTAATCTGGTTATCAGTCATTTAAACTCATATGTATGACTTAAACAACCTACAAATAGAGCATGTCTATTGCTATGAAACAGCACATTTTTCTCCAAGCAGCTTGTCTCACATCCAGACCTCTATAATTATGGTTTTGTTACACTCAACTGAAGCAATTCTTGGAGTATAAGATAATTCCTTTTTACAGAACCATCTTAGCGTTTGATTTGTGAATATTTGCTGAATGCAGTCACACTGATGACTGTTATCTTTTTCTAATCTTACTACTCCAGTATCTCCGGGAGTTTTTTTTGCCACTGCTGCTATTTCTGCATCCATGGGAATGCCAACAGAAAGAGAAAGGACAGCACAGAACCGCAGAGGTCATTACAAGTGGTATTTTAATCTGCTATATGCTACCTCTTTTTGTGGATGAACACGCTAGAGGGGACAGCGTTTACAACTCTACAACTATGACTACAAACAGATGTAATTTCAGATCAAGTTGAATTTTTCCATTCCTCTTTAGTGGTTTACTAATCCAGTTTAAAATATCAATGTCAGAAAATTCCCTTTCATTTATTTTCAATTAAAAGATCAGTCAAACTATCAAGCAGTAAATATAACTGTAGAAAATGACCTTGCAATCATTCATTTCACTAACAGGATTGCTATATCATTATGTCTAGGGCTTCAAAAAGCAGTGGGTTCCCACTGATAAAGGAAAATTCTTCAGAACATACATATCCCACTTCTCTCCCCAGATCACAGCATGCTCAGTCCCACCTCCACTTCCACTCCACCAGCACCTGTGGCAGGGCCGCTCTTCACTCTCAGCTTAACCAAGCTGTCCTGTCATCATTAGGATTTGGATTTTCCTCAGGAAAAAGACCTCTCTTCATAACTCCCCTCTTCAATAGGCTCTCCATCATTATTAGTGATTACGGAAAAACTCTGAGGGATTTTCAGACTATTCCCTTCTCTGCTTCCCCCAGAACATGCTGCGTTAACATGTCAGCTTAAGAGCCTTTCCTCTCGTTTTTTTTTTTTTTTTTAATAAATAGCCTTTAGCTTTTCTCATCCTCATAGACAACCTCCTACTCTTATTTTTCCTTGAAAACAGTTTGCCTCCTAAGGCCCTCACCAACACTATTTAGTCTGTTTAAGATATGAATCACACCTCACTTTGCTGACTTGCTGCTGTTTGACAGGTAGGTTGTCCACTCTTAGTCATACCTGTTTGAAGTTATATTTTCACCAGAAGTTCTTTTTTCTTTCCTTATCCTTTGCCCGCCTGTTGCACAAAGCGCAAGCTGTGCAGTATGGCTTGTAGAGGCTTTATCGGTAGTGTGGATAAAGGCTCAGGAGCCCTGATTGTTGTTTCTCTTTTTTCAAATTCTTATCAGGCTATGTCTCAGCAAATATTGCAGCAAATATCGTGCTGTATAGAACTTTTTATTTCTCAGGAGCTCCAAAGCTCGGGTCCTGGGAAACTTATCCTCAGTCCCAAAGTGTAAAGGAACTGGAAATCCTGAAAAACTTTAACTTAAACACACATATGCAAAAGTACCTACTACATGTTACCAAGTTCTGAAGTACCTTAAAAATGAAAGCTTAAAATCAACTACATCTAAAATGTTTCTAGTTCAGGTCCTTTGTACATTTGCCCGCAGAGCTGGAGACTTTTCCCTTTCTGAGGTTTCATTTTATTTCTTTTGAGCTTATTAGCACCATTGAGGGGTCCTGGTTCTGCTAGAATTGTTATTATTATTCTATTACTATACTGTTAAAATAGACTTGCAAACTGTAAGAGGAACAATCTGGTTAGAGATTGTCTTGAATGCGTACTGATTTTAATAGCATTCATTAACATTAATAGCTTGCTGAGATAAAACAACAGAGGAAAAAAAAGAAATGTAGTATTAGCATGTGGGCTGCAGACACACAGCCTCCACCATCAATTCTCCTACAGATTTTTTGGAATTTTACTTTGTAGTACGGTGTTAGTGACATGCAGTTTCTGACATTCTAGAAAAAACTCTGTTTTTTGATGAAAGAGCAAATAAAACGCTATTACAGAATCATATACGAGAAATATAGTAAGCGAGGCCAGTACTTCCAAACCGCCTGTAATATTGTATAACTGCAATATTGCTGAGGGCCATTTTACCTTACTTCATGAATTAACTAAGGGTTCGAGTACTCCACCGTTAGAGAGAAAAGCCTCAAAGCAAGATATAAACACTGATTAGTGAAGGAAGAATATGTAATTTTTCTACCTGAACACATATCAATTTAATTATAAAAGTAGTTATAGCCAGAACTGCAGTTTTGAAGCAACCATTTTCAGGATTTTCAGATGGAAGAAAACAGGTAAGTTTAAAGGAGGAGTTTTTCCATTTTGCAACAGAAAGATTACTTTAAATTAAATCACACTGGAAATAATGATAATGGGTCACATTCCAGGAACATTCTGTGAAGTGATGGTAGCAGTGACCACCATCCCCCAAGGATAACACTGAATTTAGACCAGATTGCTCAGGCCTATGTTCAGTTGAGGTTTGAAAACCTCCCTGTACTTGCACATTTCTGTTCTCTCTTCACTTGTTGTAAGGCTTCAGCTTGGGGTACCTTCTGGAAGTTTTAAATAAAATTGGCATTACCAGGCATAGGAATCAAATCCGTGCAGATTCACATTTTGCAGAGTTAAAACTCTTTGCCTTTACTACTTGGCTACTTGGTATATAACTTTTAAATTTTAATTTGATGTACCTAATGCCTACACAGACAAGAAACATTTAAAAAAGGACCACTATGTGCTTTCAGCCAATTTTATCAAAACTTTTCATGATACAAGTCATATTTTTGTTTCTTTAGCATCTCTAGGTTTTTCTTTCAAATAAGTCCTTTTACTAGAAATGGTTTATAATCTTATTACACAGGATTCATTCTTCATCCTGTGTTAAGGCTTCATCGGTCCGTTCAGTTATGTTAATCAAAAAATCATGATGTAAGTCTTTAGAGTCTGCTATGACTTTTAAAGAGGACAAGCACCATGGCAGATTCTTTTGAATGAAATGAAAAGAGGTTGTCACATCCTAGAGCTATAATAAGACTGAGAATATTTTCCAGGTATAGTTCACCCCAGATAAACCAAATCTTTCCAAGTCATGCAAATAAGGATCTGCTGGCCTAGGGCATCTGTCCCACAACCCATGAGAGGCAGTGAAACAAGGTGTGTGTGACAATATGGTTTTCCGAAGCATATTTCATAACTAAGATATGCAAATATCCACACTCCACATAGTTGAAATAGTTCTTGTTCCCAGAGGTCAATAGACCTAATTTTATGAGGCTTCTAGCAAAACACAGCATTTGAAGGCCTAAGAGATTTACTGTCAGCAAAAATGTTAGTGAGTCAGATACAAAGGGATATAATAATTTGCCCAAGAAAGCTGCTAAACAGAGACTTGCAACCAGATCTCCTAAGTCATAGCCTTTATCTGACCTTCTTTCTTACTGTCACAGTAGATTTCATGACTTCGCTGTCACACTAAAATCAATGTGCATCTCTGGTATTTGAAGTCATCAGTCATCTTACTCTGCCTAATAATCTGGATCTACTCAGCGAATTATTTGGTGCGTGCATGTGTCGCTAGCACTTGCAATTTTTGGCTATGTGTATAGCATGCTCTCTATGACTGCACTGTGGAAAACTTCCACTTTTTTCCTCTCCCTCCCCTGCTTTTGGTTAGCAAAAATAATCACTGCAGATGATCTGACAGCAAATGATTAATGCAGAGAAGGGCAGCTTGTCTTTCACAGATCTACAATTGAAACACGCACTTATGCTTTTCCCCTTGCTTTGCCCAATCAGTTTAAAACTCATGAGCCTGAGCCATGTCACCTGTGAGGGCAGCCCCAGCCCAAATTAAATAGCCATCCATCCTCAGCCAAAAATAGGAAGTCCATTCCATATTCAAAGTCACAGTCTCCAGAAACAGAAAGAACAAAGCACAGCATTGTCTTATTACACCAAGAGCACAAGAGGAGTTGATGGGGTCCAAACACAAAGACATATTTTCCTAACTGCCCTGCCACCAGAAGCTTTAACGTAAGCTTTATTGTAAGCTTCAGTGATAGAGGGCAGTTAGGCATAAGCTAATAATATTCATAAAATTCCCTGAGATCTTTAAGTTCAACTATTTCATTTCTTTCCATGGCATGTAATGGTTTCAGATCTTAGAGAAAGTAGGTGGAATAAGTAGGGCAGAGAGTTGTTATGACTGTGCAATCATTGCTGAACTTCTGTGGCATCTGTTTCCCCAGATGCTATTTAACTGAGACAAGGGTCATACTCTTAGGTCAAATTAATAAAAGATAATATAGTTAGTTTTCCTTAATGACATGTCACTTCTTAGCAGAAAGCCTCAGTGAAACAATACTTTGCAAGCCCTTGAGGATACAGTCGTCATCTTGTGCCTATTAACTGTCACTCACACCTATGGCACCTTTCAAACAGTAATGTATTTGGGTAGTGCAATTGGGTGAACTGTTCATTCCGAACCAGAACCAAGAAAAGATTGATTCATCCCAAGGACTTGCAAAGGTTACAGGTCTGATATTGACTACTGTCTGTCTCTCCATTTCATTCTTCAAACTAGTGATACTACTGCCACAAAAGCACTAATGAATGGGAGTCTTTGCTTGTTCTCTACTACCTCTCTTTATCCAGTAAAATCAGGGGCTAGCTGCAGGAGTTCTAGCTTTTCAGCTCTATGTGAATAGGATCAAGTCATGAGTTGCAAGTAGAAATCAGCTCAGTATTGACTCTTCTTACCTCCTACTGGACATGTCCCTGGGATACCTAACCAGTGCAGGAGATGTAATGGGAGGCAAACTAGCTTGGAAAGGAAGATTGTGTAAGAATTTCTGGTTCAATGACTTGACAAGCTTGGGGGGAGAAGAGCTTTCAGTATGGCCTGCCTGTCTTTAGACAGATGCAGCTACTTCTCACTTCCCATGCAAACTACTCTGACAGTAATATCTGCACAGGTAGCTATGGATGAGCTTGCTAAAAAAGCAGCTCTTCCCTTACCCCTTGACTCCAGCCATAGGTTCTAATTCCTGCTCCTGATTTCACTTTCCAGTGCGAGTGTTTTACCTTCTCATACACTGCCATATAATTAAAACATTCCACTAGAGTTCATTTGCCAATCTTCCTCTCCCTCTCTCTCCTCCCCCAGATTCCTTCTGAACTGATATGTTGTCAAATGTCTTGTCTTATACTCTCTTGCCTAATCTGAAAATACAAGCTCTTTGGAGCAGGTAACATGTCTCTTTCTATGTGTCTAAAATGCATGTGATTTGATCCCACTCTATAAATGTTTTAGAATAATAGCAGTACCAGAAGATGCTTGTGTATCTCAAGTGTCAGGCCAAATAAAGGTGAACATTTTACACTCGAAATATTAGCTACTAGAGTCTTCTACTTGTAACATAATTGAAAGACATTACTGTAATTGGTTAGCAAAGACACCAAAGTTTCAGCTCAGGCCATTGCAAAATGAAAATGAATTAGGAAGCTATGGAAATGATATCTTAATAAGAATAATGAAATTCAAACCCCTAGTGCAGGTACAGTGTATAATTCATTACGTGGAAATTAGATGAGATATAAATGCCTCAAGGATATGAGATTATTGATCCGACATAAGTCATCTTATGTGAATGACAGAATGGCAAACAACAGTCATTTAAATGATGCTCAGTTCCTAAACCCAGTATTTTCATGGTGGGAGAGAAGAGAATTTAATGACCTGCACTGTCAGGCAAGGTCTTACTCACTTTTGGTGTTTTTTTGCTGTATTTTTTTTTTTGTATTAACCTAGAAAATATTTTCTGAGTCTGGATCATTTTTTAATTAATTCATTGGATCTGGAACTCATAGCAAAAAGGTTCAATCCCCAGTTCAGCCACAGTGTTAACCTCTTTATAACTCTGTTGCCTGCCTGTGATAGGAGTAACAATGCTTCTCTTTACTACATACAGACTGAGGATGCATTTGCTAATCTTCATGACATGCTAAAACCTTGCATCAACACTGGGTGATGATGAATGTAGAAAGCTACAAAAAATCTAAGATAAAAAAAAAGAAAGTATTAAGATTGAAATGTAGAAAACTACAAAAAATCTAAGATAAAAAAAAGAAAGTATTAAGATTGAAATCCACAGACCAGGCGTTGAGGAAGGGTTGATTCCTGGAAAAGGTTACCTCTTCTAGGGAACTTAGTTGAAAAGGTAGGCATTTTTTAGAAAATTGCCTCTTAGTTCTGGAGAAATTCAATGCCTCTCATTTATTGGAAGTGAAAATGGTTAACAAGGCTCCTGATCCTTCCCTATTCGGCTAGGCTATCTCTGGATAGAGAGTGAAGTATCTAACAAATAAAATACTATTTCTAAAAACCAAATTGTGCATTTGTGATCATTCATAACTGCACTGAACAGCTGCCTCTGAAGAGTATTGCTCGTGCAATTGAGTGCCAGGTTATACTTTTCATATTGAGCATTTACTGAAAACTCCTTGCTGACTATCTATCCAGATACTTAATGAGTAAATAAGTATAACTGAATGTAGTCTGATAATACTCCTCTGGGGTGGAGGAGAACTATTCGTGCTTTTCAGTATCTTTTAGGTATAACATGACTCAGCACCATACTCCAGTTGCAGTCTCAGTAGAACTACCTGCCAGCTCCACTCCTGGCTGCTCCAAAATTTACTTTGCTATTTTATTACATTGCAAGCTCATATCTAATTAAGATAATCTCGTAGAAGTTAGGCAGCGGGAGGAAGGAAGACTTCACAGAGTGTAATTGCCTTCAGAAGAAAAAGATTCCCTTGTGAATTTAACTTTGTCTGAGTGGTTTAAATATCTAAGAATTTTCTCCTCTTTCCCTCTCCTCCCCCCAAATATATCAGATGTTCCTTTTCTAAGGTTCAGGAAATTGTTCAAACGAGCAGCAAATGTTGACCACTACAACTGTGTTAAATCTATTTTTATATCTTTGCCTCATTTCCATGAATGTTTTTCCATTGTTGTTCCATTTGATACTTCTAAGCTATCACATTCGGACAGAGCTTTCAGTTAAAATACTCAGAGTTCCTGGAAGGAAAGAGCAGAGAAGCTGGCATGCCCCTTTTGAATCCTAGTCTTCTGTTTTTCAATATAACATATAATGAAAAGCATTAAAATTCATTTAGTCTTTTCATCATCCAGCTTTCACAGCGCAGATCTGATAGCACTGATGTAGCTGCTTGAGGAGTGCTTCCAGTTCTGTACCTCGATTTCCATTATTGACCCAATATGCTTTACAATCAGCCATTCTATGTGCTGTTTAAGGCCCATCTTGCATTTAAACATATTGTTGTAGGTATCCAGTCAATGATACTATGACTCTGGTATTCACATCTGAGTCCCTTGAACCATCTGTTTCTGTAGAACATGTTACACGCTGGAACATGCCACTATTCGGTAGCATGTCCATGCCATAACATTTTCTCTTATTATGCTGCACTGATTGCTCGCCAGCTTGAAGAAGAGGAAATTACACTGTTTTTAAAGATAGCTTAAATACAGATGAACAGATTTTCTTCCAAGCAGCCTCAAACATTAAATTCCATCTGCAACAATTTAAATGGATCCTTCAGCACCTGCTGCTTATCATCAGTCCTGTCCATTATATTTTTCATTTTGCTTGATTCAACCCCAATAGCCTTCTCAATCGCTGTTCTACTTTGATTTAACCTTTTGTGAATGTGGGGAGGGAGTCAGAAACTTATATAGGCATACACATGCAAATTCTTACCAGTAACTTTTGTAACAGCACTAATACTTTCCTTTTTCTATTGGAAATACCTTGAGTAATACTTCACATGCTGGCTTAGCGGATCGTGGTCTTTGACCATGAATTTACTTGAGTATATTTCTTCCTGTTGCTTTTCAGTCTTACTGGGGATATGCCAGTCAAAAATGTTACTTTAATATATTTCTACAAACTTTGTACCATCAGCAAACTTTTGTCATACTTATTAATGACAAATAAAATAAGATTAGCTGCAGGAGCAATCTTTGAGGAAATATGCTTATTATCTACATTTGGCATGCTAAACTCTTTTTCAGTTGAGACTGTTCCTTCATAAAACAAAAAAAGTTAAACTCCAAATCCTCTGCTACCGGAAAAAGATATTGGGTTAGAACAGCATGAGACATACGAGAGAAAAATCATTTTTCACTTCATCCAATTTCCCAATTCTCTGTACTTATTTAATCATGCTTTTAAAATATTTTTACTAACAGAGAGTATATATTAATTGTATTATTTTTGATCTTTTCTGGTCTTTGATTTGGCATAGTGTCTACAAGTTTTCAGCAGATATTACCAGATTCTCCCAACTGGAGCATTTTATGCTCTTGAATTTTGCTTTTAATTCTTTATAACCTTTTCCACTTTCATCTCACCCTTACTAATCATTGTCTGTACCCTTAATATCAACATCATTGTCATCATTATTCTTATCAAAAACTGTAGCAAAGAATTCTTTTTGTTTTGAGCTGTATCTAAATCATTATTTATCTCTACAAGGAATGGTTCCATGTTTTATTCTGTCTTCTCTTTTTCTTTAAAAGTTTGAGATATCCTCTTGGGACACAGCAATATAGTCAAGCTTGTATTACACATCTCTAAGCCAGTCTCAGACACTGAGGAAAGTTCCAGGTTTTCTGTGCAAAACTGAGCATTAATAGGCCTTTTCACCCGTAAGAGGTGATCCAGATAATGAAGGTGTGCAGCTAATAATTGGATAAGTCCAGTCACTCTATGCTTAGAGCAATGTAATGGGATTTGCTGGTTACTCTGCCTTATGGACCACTTTAGACTCCTTTTAATATTTAAAGTTATTTTCAACTCACCTTCAAAGTTGTTTCTAATAGTGCTTCTAGAAACTTTATACTGCAACATGAATGCTTCAACACTTGGCAGTAGACTACAGGCACGTGTCTGCAGCCACGGAGTTGCTGTGAAGAGTGTTAGCATCTTACACTGAGCTGTGTCTTTCTTTGTCACTGTAAGCTTATGAATGACAAGTTGTATACCGTAATGAGCAGTAGCAGCTGAGGATCACAATTTCTACTCAGTACTAAACCAGTGTTAATGTCCAGAGACTGAAGGACTCTAAGTTCTTGCCAACCTTTGGAGCTAGACACAATCCCGAGCTGCTCGTATCATTTCTCTCTGTCATGATCCATGAATCGGATAATATTCTCTCCTTCATGGCAACAGAAACAATCCCAAGCTCAAAAACACAAAGCATGGACACTAACTTCTACAGTTCTGGATCCCAGACAAGTCAAACTGTGAAAGAGTACTGCTACTTTTTGGAAGTAACCCATGTAGTCAAATAAAGACTTCCAATATCTAAGATATCAGAAACCTTAACAAAGCATTATTGCCATTTCAGACTATACTACCATGTGAATAGTACTCTAGCTTTGCTTTACCATGTAAACCAAGCAAAATTCAAGCCGTCAACTCTAGTTGCCATCTAAGAAATTATAGCAACCATCAAGCTTATTACCCAATTCTTGAAAACACTTCTAATCTTGCATATGATGTAAACCACAAATATGGCAAAATATACCTGGCTCTTTCTTCTACATCACAGTTCAACATTTAGACAAATATGCTTCCCAAAAACAGCAGATAATTATCCTCCAGTGCCAAAAATAGTGTTCTTTCTAATCAAAAACAGAGAGAAGGAACACAGCAGTTGCAACAGCACATGACATTATAATTTGAATAGGTCGTCTAATGCTGTTTGCACCTGCCCCTACTGCCTGCCCTAGGTTTAATGCAGCCCACGGAGAATTGGTTAAAAACCTGGAGAAAGTAGCACTTGAATGCTACTGAAATGGCAAATAGAGCCACAAGGAGTGAAATTACATTGGCACAGAGACTTTTGATCACCAGAACAGGGAATCTGTCTGTGCAGTTTCTGATTTCTGCATGAAATAATGCACTCTTTGTATGTATCCTTAAAAACCTGCAGAGCCCATTTTGCGTATACAGCATATTCTTCTATCTCAATGCTTCTCTCTGAAATAAAAATTTCTAAGACTTGCAGGAGACTGTCACTATATTTATGCAGCTCTCTTTATACATATGACCCCTAAACAACAACCTGGTTTACACCCAAAAAAAGTGATTTATCAGATCATTTTGGTTACAAAGTCAGCCGCAAAGGTCTACAGTCTCATGAGGCAACCGATCCAGGACTCACTGCCTGAAGACCAGGAACTAGCCATTTTAAGGAGTTGGCTTCATGAGCCAGGAGTGTGGGTGTTAATTGCGACAGAAGTAGGTTGATGAAGCAGGAACAACCTGGCCTTCCTGAACAAAGACAGACCCCACCATCAGACAGCAGTGAAGGGCCCGGCAGTTAGTTTGTCATTTGTTAAATGATCTGTACTCTCAGTTTTGTTTGGAAGGTATAACACTAGTATTTTCCAGACTTCTGCTCCTAGCTAATATGTCTCTGACACTCTGCTTGTAGCTGTTGTATATGCCTGACTTGTCAAACTTGTTAACCCACAAGTTGTTTTCTGGGAGAAGGCGTTTTAAGTGACAGAACAGTGTGAAGCAATCAGCATTAGTCCTGGAAGAAAAAGGCACTGTGAGCTCCAGACCCAGGGAGTACATATGTCAAGCAGCAGCCTATAGGCCTGAAATCTGGAGCAGTGCTTAAATTTAGTTTTGGAGGGAGTAAACCACTCAACAGATTCAGTAGCTGAATTCCTATCCATTGTGGTCACTCAACAGGGCAAACTGACCATATCTCAAAAGCTGTTATTAGCTTGTAAGATTATAGAAAGGCCATCTTTTTGTGCTGTGGGAACCTACTTCATGCTATAAATAAAAAAAAAAAAATAAGAGTATTTATTTCCTTTCATAATAAGCCATATTACTGAGGTAGAACAATTGGAATTGGAAATTGGAATTGGAAAACAGGTTGCCCAGAGAAGTAGTGGAGTCTCCTTCCCTGGAGATATTCAAAACCCGCCTGGATGTGATCCTGGGAAATATGCTCTAGATGATCCTGCTTGAGCAGGGAGGTTGGACTAGATGATCTCCAGAGGTCCCTTCCAACCTCACCCATTCTGTGATTCTGTGATTCTGTGAATTAAAGAGAGAGTTCAAGAAGGAAAAAAAAAAGCAATCTCTTCAGCTTTCTCTGCTCTAACACAGAGCAGCAGTTTTACAGGGGCAAGGAACCAAGTAAGTCATTCGGAAACACCTTGTTTTGTAAGCAATATGTCAAAGGGTGGGGGAGTGAAGCGAGAGAAAAACCAAGAATAAATCTGAGAGCTCTTTATTTTGCAGAGAAATCATCTGAGCCTCCTGAATTCTCTTCTTACTTACGTTTTGAGGGGTGTGCAGCCAAGGCTCCTATCTATCACCCATATGTGGAAGCATAACAACAAATAAAACGAAAAGCCCTTCTGGATAATTGTCATAGAACTTAGTAAGACATACAGAAGATCTAGGGAAAAAATCAGAACCAGAGATGTGCCGGGGGAAAAAAAAAGATAATATTTAAAATATCAGCCTACTGTGAGCCTCTCTGCTTCCTCTCACGTCTTTTGCCACTCACGGTTCCCACCATGGACTGTTGCTGCCATCTACTGCCACCTGCACTGCCAGGAACTGAGCTTCCCTCCTAGATCCTGGCAATGTGATTGGGGGGAAGGAGGAAGGAAGGGGGAAGGGGTGATCAGGAAATTAAAGATTTTTGCATGATGGAGCAAAAACAGGTTCAAGGAGAGAAGGGAAAAGGAGAAAGCCTTACAGCCAAGATTAAAATACCGAGCACAGCACCATCCACGGAAGACATAATGCAAAAAAGGTCCAAGCTCTGGGTAGAGAGGCCTAAATGAAAACACTCTTGTTTCCAAGGGCAAAGAAAAATCCACACCTGGATCCAGCTTTCTGCCGTGCAGTGACCTAAACCTATTCCCAAGGCCTTAAAGGCTATTAATTTAAGTGAAATGATTGACAGCCTACGTCCAGCACCCATTAGATGATGATCCCAGTTGAGCAGTACTGTATTTTTAAGCTGACTGAATCAGGAGTTTATTCTTTATGTAAAAGAATTTTTGTAAAAATCTAACACTGCCTTCTCTTTCCCTCCCTAACACTTGTCCCCTGAATTATGACTTCCCTAGATGCCCCAGGAGTGGGTAAGATAGAGAGGTAATTACACATACCTTGTTAGGCTTAAAACTGCATCAAATTAAAATCATTTCCCCATACTTGGACTCTAAAATTACATCTCCAGAGTTACTCATAGAAAAATAAATCCCATCCTAGAGCAAACTGACCAGACTTTATTGCAGAAAAACCAAAAGGAATGAATGAAAGTCTAACAGAGTCTAGCAGGGCTGTCATCGCTTAAGTACACACTTGCAATCCCACAGAACTAATGCAGATGCTTAATAATGAACAAAAGTATTACTTAGCAATGAGCTAGCAAACATAGATGGATCATCTATCCAAATAAAACTGCCAAAAGTATTAGTCAGCTACTATAAATTATCCCCAACTGTACTGATGAGGATTCACAGCGTAGGTCTGTATGTGTCACAGAAAGCCTTCTGGACAGTTTACTAAGCTTTTTTTTCATCACTATGGAAAGGACTATATATGTAGAATTCATCTTCTGTACTGTTTGAGTTTTTGTCTCTGTTTGTATTCGAGATCCAAAATAAGCTCTCATCCCGCCACAGAAAAAAAACTTTTTTTTCGTTCTAAAATCTGGCAAATACAGTTGCAGAAAAAGATGTCGTTTATGCTAACATTCTGTATGCTGCTACCCCATGTAAGACCACTAGACCATCACATCAGCCATGAGAAATGAAACAAATCAACGGCTATTGAACACTGAACTGTAGCAGCAAATCAGCACAGAGCGATACCATGCAGGTGTTTCTGCAACCGTGAGGCACTGGGCAATTCACAGTGATCGACGACCCTTGGCTTCCCACTTCAAGTTGTGGGGAAAGAGGAGGTTACTATGCTGGACTACAATCAAAACATTTATGATACCAACAGACTCAGAATTTACAAATGGGTTTTTTTTTGCTCTTCTTCTATTGTTTTATTTATCCGCTTATGCTTCCTGCCACTGCATTTTTATAAAAGTGAATGAGCTTGCAGAAGAATATGGGAAAAAGAGGAAGACCAATGCCGTAAAGTGTGGATCTACTTCTGCCTCTCCCCTAGAATTCAGTTTTGACTTTTTTGAAGCCATCTCTAATATAAATTAGTCTCAGGAATAATGAATTTATGACTTCATAAATTCAATAAAGGTCACACTCTTCCAAGTTATAATCAGCTTGATTATAAGCTGCACTCCGCTGCTGAATTTGGAAAGGCTATTTCCTGACCACTTAATGTTCCACAATGATATTTTCCATAAAAATAAAGACTTATCACCAATATACTAATTATTTCTTACTATCATTCCTTTTGTTGCTCTTCTGCAATATGACAGTTTCTTCATCTTATCTCATGCTGTTACCTAGAATTGCTGTGTTCAGAGAAACACCTGCTGTGTTTCTCTCCAGAAATGGATGCAATCCATTGATGACTAAAATGATCCTTTTACACATACCATAAATCACTGTTGGTGCCTTTCAGATATAGTCAATAAGGACTACCAAAACTCTGAACTCTTTCAATGAAAGGTGCAAAGTAAATTCAAATGAATGCCAAAAATGAAATAGCCTATTTTTTTCCCCCAAAATCTGTCACTTCCTCAGAGCTGAAAATGGCCGTTGGCCCTGTGTAATTATTTTGCTCTGCTGCAGAAGTGATAGTATATGTGTGGGGCCATAACCTATTTACCTCTCAGCATCTATTTGAACTTCACTTTATTCTAATACAGTTCCAGAGTTCTCCAATTCTGAGAGATACCGGTAGCCTTGCTCCTAACATTTCCTATTTATAAAAGCCACTTATATTTTATCAGTCAAAGGTTTCCTCTAATCTGCCGTGGACAGGGGGGAGAGAGTATGAGGAGGATGCGGGAAGGAAATGAAGAAAAAGTGTATTGCAAGAGGCAGTCCAACAAGTCTACAGCTACAGAATAAACCTAACACTTTTAAAGGGCCAGCTTTCTACCTTGCTTTCAAGGCTGACTCTACTCCACAGCAAGTGAGATGCACTCTAGATAGAACAATAGTTTCATTTCCTTAAGATAGAAGGATGTACCATTGGCCTAGCACCATTGAATCTCCTGCTCTAACTCTAGCTTGCTTGTGGATTCAGAGGAGAAAAGTACCCTCTGTTTCCAGTATGAGTAAGATTTCCAGGAGTACTCTCAGGTGTCTGTTGAGACTTCACATTCCACCAAAGTCTATGCTATTCATCCTAGGAGTTGCATCTATGCACAAATATATGCGTTGAAAAAAAAGTTCAGTCCATAATAAATCATGAACCACAAAAGTTGTACAAGTCTCACTCATCTGGGACCGATACTCTGTTTTAAAGGAAGATAGCTCAGTTCCATGAGCTGAAAGGGAAATCTCACAGGTTCTCAAACATGTGATGCCCTTAGGTTTACTACTATTCCTAGTTCATCAATTTTCATTGGACTCTCTCACAGGTGGAGTTAAACATATGTACCAGGAGCGTGCAGGTTCAGATTCTTGTTGATCTTCTCTGTTTTCTGTCAGCAATTAACATATTTGGATGTCCTGTCATGTTAGGTTAAAAGCAGGTCACAGCTCTACAGTTAAAATTATAAAATAAACAACCTCTGAAACATAGCTACAAAAAATATCAGTGTCTTCTCTTTTAGCAGAGTTTTCCCTCAGTCCAGATAGCTCTGAATAGCTGGGTGTCACTGAATAACATTTACTCTAAGACATCTTTGTAAGGTATTTTGTGTGCTGATCCCTAGTATTTTGTTATGGCCCCATACAGCAGACACAGGCAGGCTATCTTAACATAATCAATACTATAGAAAATAAAAAATCTGATATGACTGGTCTAGTTTAACACAGTGAAATTTAATTCTATTGGATGCAGCCATTCCTAAACACAGTGCTAATTTCTATGCAGCGGTAGGCTTTAAAGGAAGCTCTGAACGCTGAATAAATTCCACTGTGTCATCTTCTTAGCCAGGTTAAGCTCTCTTACTCTCCTATTATACTAGGCGACCTTGTGAAAGTCATTAGCATTAGCCTAAAATTACTATAGAGTGATGGGGAGCAGAATGCACTGCCTTGCTGTGAAGACTGTAAATGCAATTTCTTATGCTCAGCTAAATGATGATAGATGCTGTATTTTATTTTCCAGCAGTCCTTCACAACACCCCTCATAAATGCAGCCAAACAAGTGGATATGGGATATCACAACATGAATAATATTTTATCTCCACTTATCATCTTCATACTGCTGACAAAGCAATAAAATATTCAAAATATTTTTAAAAGAGTGGTACTGTCAGGTTGAAGTCTTACCATTACTTGTTGTCAATATCAAGCTATGTATTTATTTGAGGGAAAATGGGGAAATACTATTACAGTTGAATATGAGGAGAAGATTGCTGCCTTACTGCCTAGAGTGCCTTACTGTGTAGTATACCTCAAAGGCACTCTTCCAATAAAGCCAACAAAGGCTTCAGTTCTGACCACTTTTATACCTATGACCAGATGAATTAACTCAAATAGCAGCAACACAATACTACTTATATAAGAAACAAGTAGGTAACAAGTAGGGGAGGACAGCTTCTGCCAACTCAGGATCAAATGCAGCCATTCTTCCTGGACCACAGGAAGTTCCATCTGAACCTGAGAAAAAACTTCTTCCCTGTGAGGGTGACAGAGCACTGGAACAGGTTGCCCAGAGAGGTAGTGGAGTCTCCTTCCCTGGAGATTTTCAAAACCCGTCTGGATGTGATCCTGGGAAATATGCTCTAGGTGACCCTGCTTGAGCAGGGAGGTTGGACTAGATGATCTCCAGAGGTCCCTTCCAACCTAAACGATTCTGTGATTCTCCAGAACAAAACAGGTACTAGAGTCAAAGTAAGGACTGAGTAAGACTGAGGAAGGTTCAGTACCAACTTAGAGTTTTGAATTGCCTTCTAAATAAAAGAGGGGTCTGAATTGATATCTAGCTCTTCTTCCTCAAAATTCCAGATTTAGATTCATATTTTGTTGCTTTTTGATAGGTCAAAATGAAACTACATATTTTTCTTTGCCCAGCCATCCTTGGAATCTGGAAGACTTTCAAAAAGTAGGCTGGAAGCCTCACGATAAATCTTGAGATTGTCAGTTCTTAATATAAAGTGTTTGAACGACTATGCTACACTAAATACGTATTGATAGGGGACACACTTATTTCCACCTAAGTATTGTTTATAGCCTACACAGTTGGATGTAATGGTTACAAAAGTGAGGGGCTGATAAATTGAAAAACTAGTTTTATCGCAAATCTTTTTCATGAGGTTTTCCTGTTCTCTGGAGCATGTCACTGCTCTCTCCCTCAGCACCGTTCTTAGGTCAATGGGAAAAAAGTCACATTGTGCATATAGTCCTTTAAGCAAGCTTGCAGTATGACAGTTTTTAATATAGAAAATGCCTATTGAATACACTATTCACAATCATTAATCATAAGCTGGGTGAGTCGTGCATTAGAAAACAGGAGGGGAGACGCGAGGAAGGTGGTCTGGTAGCACTAAATCTCTAATCTTTCCTTCTATCCTTCTTTCCTGATGGAAAAAATCATTCCAAAGCATAAAATCCTCCATCAACCCTGATGTATCAGAAAGCTCTATTTAATGTATATTGTCCCCCATTATCGCTCCTATCGTTCTGAGCCTATGCTGCCCAAGATATGGAATTAACCACAGCTTTAATGAGGGCCAAAAACATCCACTTGGAATTAGATGAGAAAGGAACTTAAAATTTACATTTGTGGCCTGAGTAGCAAAGACCCATTTAACCCAGTTGATTTCAGCGCTCACAGAGGGGCAGAGAGGAATCTGGTACTCCTAAGAAAAACAAGACAGCCACCTTTCTGCAGTACATATAACATCTGTTCTTTTGGATTGACACTGTACAGTGCTGAATCTACCATTTCTGTTTCATTTAAAATTCAGTACTTCTCCTTCCATGTTACAGTACATAAAATAGAGCTGGTATTTTTAATATTTTCCCTCCTCCATAATACAGCTTCTAATTAGGCAGCTGCAATTATATGTAGGTGTAAAAAGCAGGCTACACATTGTGAAAACATCAGCATTTATCACACTGAAGCATATGACTTTACAGCAAGATTTTTCCACAGGGCACAGAAAGATATCAGAGAAGTACAGAATAGAAAATCCATATAAAAACTTTATTAAGGGGATGCAAAGATACTGTTTTGTAAAGCTGCCCAACAGAGACCTATAAAAATGGTCAAAACCTTACCCAGTCACTGAAGAGTCCTTTCTCTGCCACTGATTGGCACCAGATGCTCACAAGGAAGATTTGCACATCAGACATTTGTCTCAAGCTTAAAGGTCCTGATGAAAGGCTGATATCTAAAATTTTCCTAGGCTCTGAGAAGGCTTGCACAGCATCTCACAGCAGGACAGCATGCAGTAACCTTCTTTCCTCATCTATCTTCATCTCAGCTTCCATTTCAAAATTTCTATGGTGTAATCACTTGTGTGAAAAACAATTATCGCTCTTTTGAATTTCCCGGTATACTACCCTATAAGC
This sequence comes from Struthio camelus, assembly GCF_040807025.1. Taxonomy (NCBI): domain Eukaryota; kingdom Metazoa; phylum Chordata; class Aves; order Struthioniformes; family Struthionidae; genus Struthio; species Struthio camelus. Next base: position 61,258,254 of record NC_090946.1, on the reverse strand, counting down.
TTTCAGATACATTTTTCTATAGAAAAGTGCTAAGATTAGTAAATTGTCATTTCAAACAGTCATTGAACACCCTAGAACAAAAATGCATGTTAGAGCAATAAAGAGGAACACTTTTGCTGGATGCATGCTTTCCATGGAAAGATTATTCAACAGCCTTGTATTCCACCCAAGAGATAGTCAAATACTTACCCCAGCTGTCCACCTGCTCATCTCTTGTTTCATGCTCTACTCATTTTGATTTCTGTCCATTGGTCTAAATAGTAAAATGGCCTTTACTTCTTGGAGATAAATTTAGATGGACTTCATCCTGATACTTCCAGGTGAAAATGTTGCAGGAGACCTATACTTGTACTATCTCACTGGAGAGAAAACAGCCCAGAAAAGTGACCTTTTTTTTTTTTTTAAGTAGCTGAATGTTTATTCTGGTTTGAGGTAAAATTTATGATTTCCCCTTTTGCTAATGCTTCATAGCCAGCTGCGACGCTTGGCAGCAGTTGGTATTTGTTGTTCCTCACCTCATCACCACAATAACTGTTCTGCAACACGTCTTGATCTGACATTTGAGCCAGTCTGGGTGAGGCAGAAAGGATCTAGCCCTTTCTGCCATAGCTATATTTAAGGAAAAGAAGAAGTAAAAGGAAAAAAGAAGTAAAAACTTGATTTCAATTAGCAGCTATGACGTGAAGCAGCAAAGAGAGTAGATAAGTTGTATAGGTAGGTACTGCTTTTTAGTCACTTCTATGATTATTATGGTACTTACTTAAACTCAATTTATTATGTTTTTTCTTTAATGCTAAAAATTACCATGAGAATCCTAATTCACTGCAAGTTACGGGACAGTAAGCTTGCTGATTCCCTGATTACTGTGGCAGGTAATGGGCCTAGCAGACGATCAGAATGCATTTAAACTGATGAATTAGAACTTTAAAAGTTATAATATAGCTGAATTTTAGTTTCTTAACGTGCACATACCTGCACACGTGTACATGAGCACACAAATACACGCATACAAGGCTGGAGCTACTTTTTCAAGCTGTGAGACAAATGCATGGCAGGATCTCCTCTGTCTAACACAGAGGGCCAGTTTACCTCTCTTGCTCAGTGAAGACAGAGGAATTACACCAGGGAGAGGTTTGACACAGAATGTCTACAGTTTTGAGAAAGACGAGCTTTTATTTATTATGCAATTCACATAAAGGGACTTGCTTTTCTCTTTTAAGAGGATGCGTCATGCAGTTTGACATCTGCTGCTTTTTCTGCAAAAGCTGCTTTCCTAGTTTGGGTGATGGCAGAACAAGCAGTGTCAGGGATACACATACTTGATTTGCCTGTGTTTGCAGTAAAAAAATAAAAGTTTGCAAGCCAGCCACACCAAGTGAGTATTCAAGGATATCTAAGAAGTGCAAGGTTCCTCCTGCTGGGGTGAAGAAAGATTAAGACGAACTGTGATGCACCTCCCTTGCATCCATCAGTTTGCTGCCCTTTTTAGACCTCATTCCTCCCTTTTTCTTTCTTTTCTAATATTCCAGTTCCTTTGGCTACTAGCAGCACATCTTCCTCCTAGGGTACATCTGAAATACTCAATAGAAGGCCAAGGAATCCTTTCTGGCCCCAAGACAAGTGGTTCAGACTGCCTTAAATACCCTTTGATTTGAACTAGCTTCCCCCAGAACATACTAGCCTTACTCATGCTACACAGCACTTCTGCCTGGGTCTCCTTTGGGCTGTATGTGGCTCCTCTGTAGTCCCAAAACATAATTATGCTTTTTTTGGCCTTTCTTTCCGAATAAGAGCCAAGAACAAACAAACATAAGTAGTAGGGGTGGACATGGAGACAATGACTTAGTTTCCTCCTTGGCCCTCACTTATTTAACAATATAGACATATCTATTTGGACTGCCCCCATTCCCATAATCTTAGGTTGTTTTCTGCATCAGATTTCCTAGACAAAGTTTAAAGGTGTGCAGTCACCCTTGGCACCATCAATGTGACACATATTTGATATTCTGTATCAAAATGCAAGGCCCCTGTATCCTAGTGCATGCCAGGCAGCAGCACAACTGCTTCCAGTCAGTGTTTACTCCCACCTTTCTATTGGATTTCCTTGTGTTCAGCTCAAGAAGTCATTCCACAGAGTAATATTACCAGTCCCTTTCTTTGTTCCTACAAACCGAGTGTCTTACCTTCTTCATACACCTAAGTCTAAACTTGTCCCACCCAATCCTAGGCATTCAACCAAAGAGATAAAACACCCTCAGCTTACTGTATGATCAAAAGCAAGAGCTGGGGCGATTCCTCTAAGCCAAGTCTACATTATTTCCTGTAGATACCTACATTTCTCCTTTAACTATATGGATAGCCAAAAGCAACTCTACTCCTTCTTTGAGCATATTTTTTAATATATAAAGGAGGGAGAAAAGGTAGGCACTAACAGAAATAATCAGACTCCAACAGTCTCTCTTAAAGGTGAATATTCAGTGATGCTGGACCTTTCCATCAACCAATCCTTTCTGCAGGACCCAAATCCAGGCCCCATACAAAGTTCCAAAACAAACTTTACCTGCATGACTTGACAGCTATTTTCTATAGGAACCACCTCAGGTTCCCTCTCTTCGCTCAGAAAATTTACTACTCACCTAGTAAATCAGACATTTAGAGGTGACTATTAATCGCAAACCTACCAACAAATACAAGTTAACAGATTTAACACCAAGTGGGAGTAAACCCTCCTGCAGGCATTCAGCTCCTTGCCAGATACTTTCTCTCTTTTCTCCTTTTCAAAGGATGCAGCTATTTAACAAATAGCAGTATGCAGGAGATGCACAGGCCACAGACATACCAAGAAGAGTCACTGTATTGATACCTTTCAGAACTGCTAGGGTGCCTCTCAGTGCACAGTCACTAAGTAAGGTGCATGCTCTTTAGATTGGTGATTTTCAGTCTAAAGAGCTGGTATTGGGACCACCCCAAAAAAAAAATGCTGAAGATAGATAGTCACTGAAATCCTGAGGATGACTCAAGAAAAGGCAATACAAAACAGTCCCAAGGAAAATCTAATCCAAGCTTCACAAGAAAATTTAGTTGGCCTAGAGTTTAATCAGAAACTGCATGCAAGTTGACTGACTGCTAAATTCATGATTAGTATAAGTATTATGAGACTTTGTAACCTGAGGAAAATACAAGAGAATTTAACAGACTAGACAGTCACTATATCGGCATATATTGAGCCAATAAGAGAGGTCATTGGTTTTCTGTATTCGTGCGTTTCCTCCTACAAGGTCAAATACTTTTGATCATGTGTGTGCCTATGTGTATAAACTAAGAAAGGGCTCTTATATTTGTGCAATGAGGGTCTTCAACAGTAGTAACTCTCAGTCATTAAGCTCAGGAACAATGTGGTGCCAATCACCAGCTGAGGTTAGGAAGAAGTTGTTTACAGTATGGTATATTGTGACAAACATTTATTTTCCTATAATGTCTCTATAATACACTATTCCAAGATTCCAATACAATATCTTGTACGGTCCTTTCAAAAGTCTGGGACACAGATCAATCAGTGGCCACAGTGACATATACCAATCACTGTGGTCACTGATGAAGTAATGACAAAGAAGAGAAAACAAGTAAATCAAAAATGTATTTATCATTGTGTAGTGACTCAATCCACACAATGGCATTGCCTTAAATAAACTGTTCATATGGGAAGGCATTTTATGTCTGATTCCAGTATTCCAATGCATTTCTGCGTGCCAATCTTAAAAAAGAAAAAAAAAAAGAGCCTGGAAGAGATAGATCTTCACCGTGATCAAACTCATTTGAAATGCATCACATAATTAAGGATTTTAAAAGGAAAAGAGAGAGATTTTGTCAAATGTATTATTAAAGTATAATGGGGTCCCCAAGGTCCCAATTAGGGAACTGATCAAAAAATGTTTGAGTTTAAAAACCTGCAGGTAGGTAGTTGTGCTCTCAGCTGCCTTAAATTAGCATACTGATGGAACCACAGTTCTAGCTGGAAGGAAAGACACAGACCCAGCACATATTTTGCAAATCCAGCACAGTGCTTTCTGAGCACTGGTGCCTCAGCCTGAATATAGAATTATTCATACAGCCAGGCATGATCAGCAACAACAAAAAGATGTTAGGTATGAAAGTGCACTAGGCAAAGTATTTGTTGGTAGAGGTCCTTAGGCGAAAGGTATTGTGACTGGAGCAACACAAAAAAGAACAAACGCTAAAACAAAACAAAACCCAATGAGGTTTCTGGTTTGTTTGTGGTAGGACCTTCATCTATGACCTTGATCCATAATACAGCTTATGGCCTCCGTTTTGGCATATGACAAGGTTCTGGCACAAACTCAGAAAATTCTATAAGAAAAGCTCTTGAAATCTGGCTTAATTTCTATCCTGTAGAAAGTTTAGGGCTGTTGTTTGTAGTTGATTTCCAAAGAGAGCCCACAATTTTGGCTTTGCTTGAAATTACTTTAACTTTTAATTTTTTGCTCAGAGCTTTTAGACATTACAGCTGATGGTGGTATAGTGTCTAACCCCATTTTGATCCTAGAAATAAGACCTCAGATCATTCAGGCACTTTCTGCACCCTAAAAGTATTTGTCACTGCCATGGAACCCGGCAGCTGCCTCAAGAGGAACTTCCCACTGCGCCGGTGCAATTCACTGCACTTGCTGCAACTGCCTCTGCTCGCTACCATCTTGCAAAGGCTCTGCTCGGGCATGCTATCTTTTTACCTGTCCCTTCCTGACGTAAAACAGCATCCTTCATGTAGAAGCAAAGAGGAAACTTGTAAGATATTTTTATGGCAGCTATTAGGCAAATTACTTAAACAAAGTTCTCAAGGGACACTAGGGAAAGTACAGTCTTGGTGAGCTAAGGGAGCAGGGTGAACCTAAGGGAAAGCGGCAGGAGGGAAGGTTCTGATGGGCTCATGAGAAGAGTAGAGAACTGATAAATGTGAAACATATGGAAACTCTCAGAGTAATAAATATACACAAGAAAAGAAGAAGATGAAATTGATTCATATTTTGGTGGAAAGAGGGTATTTTTGTCTGAAGACTATCACTGTTACTATTACTTCAGACAGATCTTTCGGCAGGAGACACTGGACGGTTTGCACATCATCAGAGATTACTCAGGTGGATAAAGTCATAAGCATTCACACAACCGTGCTGAGACTGCGTCTGATGACAGAGATAAGAGCAACACGAATTGTTTCCTATTTTTCTTTTTAATATCTTGCTCTATTGCTAATAAAAACAATAATTCAGAAGGACCACCTTGACCTTTTTTTTATTCTGAAGAAGTATGCTGACAATGGCAGCCCACTTGGAAGTATATAGCCAGATGAGAGTGAAAACTTCCCTACTTTTCAGCTTAAGGAATCATTGTCTTCCTAAGTTATAACAGCTCACTTTCACCTGCATGGTTCTCCTGCACAAAGATTTTTTTTTCAGATAACAAAATGGCTCTTCTCCCAAAACACATGCACAAGAAAAAAGAATGAAAATGCAAAAGAGACAAGAAAGTCACAGTTATAGCTCCCATTGCACCTGTAACTCAGCTCTCCTGAGCATGCGCAGTATTTCATAGTACTGGACCTACTGCTAAACTTTTATTTACTGTATATAGAGGACATTATAGGGTATTTGACTGTTCAGCTAGTTTTTATCTGTTAAATATTAGGGAGTAGTTTTACATTTACTTACATTTACAGTTATCAAACTGTATTAGTCTTCTGGCCACATTCTGTACCCCTTCATTGTCTCTGTTATAGATACTGGATTGGCCTCTAATGGAAAACAGGATTTTAACAGAGTAAGGATGGAAGAATGGCCTAATGCTTTCCATCTGCACAGCCCGATATGGAAGCGTGCCAGGGAGTGGCTGTGGGAGAAGATAGATGCAAGCATAGGAAAGACGACTTGGTAACTCAACTCTAAATATACTGAGCTCACACTGTGTGGCTCGTGCCACCGTCTTGGTACAGCATAGTCTGAGGAGCAGCAGTCCCTGATGTTCTCTTATTAACTCTACTTCTCAGGGAAGGTTTTTGAAGTTTTATTCTTCTTCAAAGATCAGCTAACCAACAATACAGCTTAGTACTTCTCACCTGCTTTTTCTTTTGCAAAATGGTTTTTCCATTTCCTAGAGCAGGTTGTACCTCTATCTAGGAATTCCATTGTGTCTGTGAAACACCAAAAATCTGTGCTACTGCTAAGTACTGCACTTTGTGCATGTGGGCTGTAACATTGCTGTTTTATGGAGAACCATGACTTTGAATCCCCAGGCTCACATAGTTACATATTCAACAGTATTCGTGGAGTACTTCAATGCACACCAATGCTTTTTTTGGAAAAATCACATACAAAACATCAAGTGATACCAACAACTTTAAACTCAGACTCTGAAAGACCCTGTCTATGTGAGCTGAACTTTGTGTGTGTAAGAGAAGAGAGTGCACGAGTTCTTCTTTCATGTCTTACCCTCCAAGGGCAATCAAAGATTAAATGCCTTACATCCTTGAGCACAACATGAAAAAGAGACCTAGTGTTGCTTGCTACACTTCACAGACAAGCAGTAATGCAAGGGACCCTTTACACAGCAGTGAATGCTTAGGAAGGACCTCTGCAAAGAAAAGCAGTTCTTTGTGGAAATCTCTGGAGCGTAGCTAGCTTCTAAAATTGGACTAGAATTTCCCTTACATATTTAAGTGAAGATATACACAAATATAACAGTCATCCTAGCCAGACAAAACATTAGTTTAGCTGAATATTCCATTTCCTGGGATATAGTAAACATGCAGAGAAAAGTACAAAAAAGGGGCAAGAATATAGCAATACTCCCCTAGAAGTATTACTCTCTTACGCTCCAGATATTTCTAGCTTTAAAACTGTGGCTTTAAAATCTACAATCCAGCCCTCAAGAGAAACTCAGGTCATGACAGAAGAATGAAAGGAAAGCAGTTGATAGGCATACATGCATTGCCGCAGCAACAGCAGCTGAGATTTTGAATCTGTACGTGGAAGAGTGGTTGTTTCGAGACAGGAGGAAAGGACACGCTCTCATACTCAGCTCATACAGACTCCAGGGTTAGATAGCCCGACAGCAGCTCTTGTCTACTTCCTTTACACCTATAAACTCACCTAAATTCATAAGCTTCTTATATAGATCAACCACTAGAGTGAGGCAAAGGATAGTTTTCTCCTCACATGGCTTACATTAACTGTTGGGGTTTAGTTTATTTTGAATGAAATGCATTCACGCTTTAAGGGTATTAATCTTTTCTGTGCAAGATTGTACAGACCTACTTCTTAATATCCCTACAACCAAAGTTAGTAAAAGAAAACTCAAAAAATAAATTTTGCTGCTAAAAGTAACATTTTAATCCAAAATTGCTGCAGTTTATCATCTGTTGCGAAGAGTTTTGAAATTGTTTTTCTTTTTGTTTTGTTTGGCATTGCCTCTTTTTTTTCCTGCTTCAAGGTTGTAAACAAACTTTTAACTCCAATCCAAACTGAAAACTGTATTAAAATAGTTTCACATTTATGACGCAAATCAAGTAGTCGTCATCATCTCAAAGATGTTAGTGAAAATATATTTTGGGGGTAGAAAAACAAAACGATGATCTGTGTTTGCTGACAATTCTTTTGATATTCATAAACTTCAAGAATTACGTTACAGCAACTGCGTTTCCATGAAACTTATTATAAGGAAAGCAGAGGAATGCACATGGTTATACAACTAAATAAGCACACAGATTACTTTAGCAACTTGGTGTAAGATTCAAAAGGGAAAATGAATAGAAGTTAACAGGAAAGCAGTAGAAATCAGACAACAGTGTATTCAATCAGCTCTCTTCAGCTGCTGAAACAGTTCTGGAAAAAACTGAGAAAGAAAAAATGATATTTTGTGATTTCACCTCACTGAGATTTATATTTAATTTGTCCTAAATAGAATGGAATATCTTGGGTGCAGAGTGGAATATCTAGTGGCATCTGGGTTAGCAAAGAATTAGGACTCCCAGTTAGTGATGCTGCTAGAATCCAGAACAAGTTTTTGCAAAAACCTCACCTACTCTGACCCTGCTTTTCTAGTGGTAAATGGAATCACAACCAAGTGATACTATTACTACTTTATCATCATAAAGATGCTATAGTGCTTTTAAAATCACTTGGGAGGGCATAGAGAAATCCACAGCTCCTGTAGCACAGTGTCCAAGCACTGCTGCAAAAGTGACTCAAAGAGAAGAACACAACCCATTCCAAAGTTAAGCCATACGGCACCTATAGGAAGACTTGCAGATATAACAAAGTGAAATTAGTGTGAAAGTGACCCTGATGCTCGGTTCAAGCCAAAATGTTTGAGATACTTGGGAATTAAAGAACTAAATTAACAGATACAGTTTTCCTGGGCTGATTTCTAAACAGCCTTATGATTGGTGCTATGAAATATGCTTTGGAAAAGGCAATTGCTCTACTTGACAGAGGAAGAATAAGCAAGAACTCTGGTTATCATCTTATTCTTCTGCAAGACAGAGCGGGGTCAGTAGAGCCCTTTCCTGGAGATGGTGCATCTCTATCAATTTTCTATCACAGTTATTTCCTTTGCATAAGAAAGCAGTGTTCATCTCATATGGGTACGCTGGGAGGGACAAACCTCTCTGGTCACAGAACTGTATTTTAGCAGGGTTTCCTAAGACTAAGGCCAGAGGAGCAGGTTCAGGCAATTAATGGTATTCAACTAGACAGCCCTGGGCTCCTTATCTCAGTGCAGACTTGCCCTCAGATACAAACACGCTCAGAGAGAACCTAGAGAAGCAACATCTCATTGTCCTGTACATTCCACCCTTTTCCCTGACAACCTATATTTTACCAGATCTAGTATATATTATCTCATACATTACAACCTAGAAAACTATAAAATCTTAACACTGGGGAGCAGGAACTACACTTGAATTCCATGTTTACCCTTAAGACACTGGAGTAACTCGTTTCTATACTTTACAGTATGCGTGTTTCTCAGACCACTGCTTCAGCTGCTGCAAATTCCTTCTTGCCAGTCAGTTCTGTGGCCCTCTGCAGCCTGCTTAAGATACATGTCTCCTCTGAGTTAACTCACCTGATACGGGAAGAATCTGGTCCTTGCCCAGGTGCAATGAATTGGCTGCTACTGTCAAGTTATTCAAAATTTTGCAATGGCAGCACTGCTCCAAGCAGCTTGTTTTATTAGTTCCTAATTTATATTAATTCCATATGCTGCAGTGTATTAATATCCTCTTCCCTTCAGAAATAAAAAATGTGATTTATCAGCAGCCTCTTTATACTACCAGCATATAATTGCATGTGGGTTAATTGTTAAAGTTCTGAGGGAGCTTTATGAAGGGATCAATCCTTTTATTGCTGTAGTAACGAGCTTCTAATGGTTGGCTGGCTAGACCTCCTAGCCTTCCCAGGGAGGCAAGTTTTAGCCATCCTTTTCCTATCTGCCCATTAATCATTGGTCTCCCCTGACAGTAGATCAAGGGCAACAGAACTGCACTATTGAAAATAGGGAGCAAAACAAGACTCATTGCATCTCATTAGCTCTGCTAATACATAAATATAGCAGCAGTTCAAATAATTTCCTTACATGATTTGAAGAGAAGCCTTGGATGGCTCAGAGCCATGATAAAGAGACATCAAGCTTGTCTTCTCTAGGTCACTGATTCACAGCCAGGCCAGAATAACAGTGACCTACAGCCATTACCATCTGACAGCATGTTTAAAACCTCACTCTGGGGAAACAGCCTAGCATTGCTATTACTTATAACTGTCATAGCCAGTCACTGGAGAGCAATAGCTGGTGTCTTCTGCGGGCCAGAGAGCTAACTGCTGATTCAACTGCACTCCCAAAACTGGAAAAAGGGAATGAAATTTGAAGATGAAAGAGAGTTTTATGTGTGAAGACAAAATCTCAAGAGAAGAGGGAAGGAGCTGAGTTCAGCATGTTCTGGTAATGGAGCTTAATGTTCGTTACCTGTGTTGCCTGCGATAGTGCAGAGACGGGCTTGTTATCCCACATGGTTTCTCCAGTCCTAGATCACCAGAGTGATGACCTGAAAGATCAGCTACAGACATGGCTTTGGGACTTGACTTACTATTACTAGTAAGACTTAAGGCCATCTAAATTGCACTGTTCTACCTGTTGCACCTCCTGCTGAAGGGATAAGATGGTATCTTGTGGTTCCACTAATTTAAGTGGCTACAAATCACTACTAAACATGTTTCCTTCATCAAAACGGTCTCTTATGTTTGGCACCAAGAAATCCACCTATCCAGGCAGATACCCAGTCCAAAGGCAGCTGGGAAGCCATCGTCTCTCCACTGCAACAAGCTGGTGGGACTTTAGACTCTAACCTTAGGCATTTCACTGAAGCACCTTGCCTTGGCTGGTGAATATCTCACCTTTTATAAGGCCAGAAGTAATTTTCTTTGAAGATTTTAGACCTCATGTTCATGATAGTACCTTTAGTCAGTTACTGCCAGCAGGACAGTGGAGAGGCTTCACATATTGCTTCTTTCCAAGAGAGATATTGATTTGTGGAGTCGGTAAAACAGAGAGTGGCTGAATGAGCTACTTTCTTTAAGCTTCTGGAAAGGGCAGGAAATAAAGCAGTTGGGTCCACACTACTGGAAAATCAATGACCACACTGCACAGTCGTGGACTGTGTCCCAAAGCAAGTGCAGTGTATAGTCCAGCCAGGCTGCTGTCTAGAGGTTACATGAGGAGTCTGCTTTCTCACTGAGATACTGGCTATGATGTGAGGATTCTGTTTTTCAGGAAACATATTTATTTTCCATTTGAGGGAAACTGTACACCATCTTGTCAGCAATGGCAGCGCTGGGTTAGCAGGAAGTTACAGACACATCTATGTTCTGTCATAAAAGCCACAGGCTGGGCTAAATAACAATAAGTTTACTTCATGTAAAGTAAATGATACCCATACACCTTGTGTCACACATTATTTCTGCCAAAGTTCAGAAGTTCAGATGATAACAATTGACAACTGTAGTGTGTTCTAGCACCTCATGTTCAGGAAAGGAAGCAGCAATCTGGCTGTTCAATAAGCTGAAGCAACATCTCATTTCCCATGGAGCTGTCCCTGAAAGAGGAGGACCCAGAAAAGGTTTTCACAGCCTTTTTCAGTACAAAATCTCATTGCCAAAAGCAAAGACTGTTCCAAATACTGTAGAGTAGGCAAGAAGCCGAAAAAACTTAGTAATTACAAAATCAAGTGTCTCCTTAGTAAGGAGCTCTACATACAGAGATGTTCAAACTACAGTTCACGGAGTCACAGACTAGCTGAGGTTGGAAGGGACCTCTGGAGATCATCTGGTGCAAATCCTCTTCTCAAGCAGGGTCACTTAGAGCACGTTGCCCAGGACCATGTCCAGTCGGGTTTCGAATAGCTTCCTTCAAACACAACCTCTCTGTTCCAGTGCTCAGTCACTCTCACAGTGAAGAAAGATTCTCTTATGTTCAAGTGGAATTTCCTGTATTTCAGTTTGTGCCCGTCACCTCTTGTCCTGTCACTGCACACCACTGAAGAGTCTGGCCCCACCCTCTTCTCACCCTCCCATCAGATCTTTATAAACATTGATAAGAACCCCTTAAGCCTTCTCTTCTCCAGGCTGAACAGACTCAGTGCTCTCAGTCTCTCTTCATATGAGAGATGCCATAGAGGCAAGATGCTGAGAGGTCCCTTAGTCATCTTTTTGGCCCTTTATGATCCAGTTAATCTTCCAGTCTTACATGCTCCAATCGACTTCTTTGTGCTACCTTCACACATTTGCCTTTGCAACCGGCACACTTCTTGCCTTTTCCTCCCCAGATGTGACACCATTACAAACACCGAGGAACTAACAAACAAGAAGGCAGGTCTCACTCATGACAACTTTGAGCATTGCCTCCTGTATATGTCTCATTGCTCGTGGAGTCTTAGATAGCTAGCCTTATCCCGGTCCTAACAATTCTTAACCAGACAAGGGTACAAAGAGACCATCCAACTGCAGCCCCTGAGGAAATGTAAAGACTCACTGCATGCCAGTGCACAGTTAGTCCAGGATGTATAGCACTTGTGAGACTGAACGCGCAGACCAGAACTCCTACATCCCTGTACTTTCCTCAGCAGAGCATCTGAGTATCTGCAGCTCTGAGTAAGAGAAATAGATTCTGAAGAACATGTATTTGAATTCTTCCACAAATTATGCCACGTTCACGATCACCTCACTATTGAACTGCCTGCATTCTCAGATTTTTCCAAGTTAACAACTGGCTGCGCCGCTGGTGTTGGCAACAGGGCTTTGGTTTCTATGACCATGGGACCCTGTTTGAAGATCAACAGCTGATGGGGAGCGATGGGATCCACCTTACCAAGTGGGGCACGCGTGTCTTTGCCAACAGATTGGCCAGCCTGGTACGGAGGGCTTTAAACTAGGCAAGATGGGGGAAGGGGAGTGGTATAGTGGCAGGGGAGTCAGTAAAACACCGCCCAAGTCAGGATGCCTCCAGTGGGTGCATACAGCCAGGGGAGACAGCATGGAACATGGCTACGGAGGCTCCTCTTGCACCTCTCCTGGGAAGCTTGCATGCTTGACTGGCTCTCTGAAATGCCTGTATACCAATGCACGCAGCATGGGGAATAAACAGAAAGAGTTAGAGATCTGTGTGCGGTCGCAGGGCCATGATCTCATTGCGGTTACAGAGACATGGTGGGATAGTTCACATGACTGGGATGCTGTCATGGATGGCTATGTGCTTTTTAGGAAAGACAGGCCAGGCAGGCGAGGTGGTGGAGTTGCTCTTTATGTGAGGGAGCAACTAGAATGTATGGAGCTCTGCCTCGGGGTGGATGAAGAGCAAGTTGAGAGCCTATGGGTAAGGATTAAAGGGCAGGGTAACATGGGTGACACTGTTGTGGGGGTCTACTACAGGCCACCTGACCAGGAGGAAGTCATCGATGAGGCCTTCTACCGACAGCTGGAAGTAGCCTCACGATCACAGGCCCTGGTTCTCCTGGGAGACTTCAGCCACCCTGACATCTATTGGGAAGACAGCACAGCTAGGCACAAACAGTCAAAGAGGTTCCTGCAAAGCATTGATGATAATTTCTTGACTCAGGTGGTGGAGACGCCAACGAGGAGAGGTGCAATGCTAGACCTTGTACTAACAAACAAAGAAGGTCTAGTTGGAGATGTGAAGGTTGGAGGCAGCCTTGGCTGCAGTGACCATGAGATGGTGGAGTTCAGGATCCTGCGAGGAGGAAGCAGGGCAATAAGTAGGATTGCAACTCTGGACTTCAGGAGAGCTGACTTTGGCCTCTTGAGGGACCTACTTAGGGGAATCTCCTGGGGTAGGGCCCTAGAAGGAAGAGGGGTCCAAGAAAGCTGGTTAATATTCAAGCGTCACCTCCTCCAGGCTCAAGATCAGTGCGTCCCTCTGAGGAAGAAGTCCAGCAAAGCGGGCAGGAGACCTGCATGGATGAGCAAGGAACTCCTGGCCAAACTCCAGCAGAAGAAGGAAGTGTACAGAATGTGGAAAAGGGGACAGGCCACTTGGGAGGAATACAGGGACATTGTCAGAGCGTGCAGGGATGAGACAAGGAAGGCTAAGGCCCAGCTGGAATTAAATCTGGCAAGGGATGTCAAGGACAACAAGAAGGCCTTCTTCAAATACATCAATAGCAAAAGGAAGACTAGGGAAAACGTGGGCCCGCTGCGGAATGGGGCGGGTGCCCTGGTGACAAGGGATACAGAGAAGGCAGAGTTATTGAATGCCGTCTTTGCTTCAGTCCTCACTGCTAAGGCCAGATGTTATCGCTAGGCCACTCTCCATCATCTTGGAAAGGTCCTGGAGATCAGGACAGGTGCCTGAGGACTGGAAGAAAGCCAATGTCACGCCAGTCTTCAAAAAGGGTAAGAAGGAGGAGCCAGGAAACTACAGGCCTGTCAGCCTCACCTCCATCCCTGGAAAGGTGATGGAACAGCTCCTCCTGGAGGTCATCACTAAGCATCTGGAGGACAAGAAGGTGATCAGGAGTAGTCAGCATGGATTCACCAAAGGGAAATCATGCTTGACCAATCTGATAACCTTCTATGATGGAATGAGTGGCTGGGTAGATGAGGGGAGAGCAGTGGATGTTGTCTCCCTGGACTTCAGCAAGGCTTTGGACACTGTCTCCCATCACATCCTCCTAGGTAAGCTCAGGAAGTGTGGGCTGGATGAGTGGCCAGTGAGGTGGATTGAGAACTGGCTGGATGGCAGAGGTCAGAGGGCTGTGGTCAGTGGTGCAGAGCCAAGTTGGAGGCCTGTGGCTAGTGGTATCCCCCAGGGGTCAGTCCTGGGTCCAGTCTTGTTCAATATATTCATCAATGACCTGGAGGAAGGGACAGAGTGCACCCTCAGCAAGTTTGCTGATGAGACTAAACTGGGGGGAGCGGCTGATACATCAGAAGGTTGTACTACCATTCAGAGGGACCTGGACAGGCTGGAGAGGTGGGCGGAGAGGAACCTCATGAAGTTCAACAAAGGCAAGTGCAAGGTCCTGCACCTAGGCAGGAATAACCTCATGCACCAGTACAGGCTGGGGGTTGACCTGCTGGAACGCAGCTCTGCAGAGAAGGACCTGGGAGTGCTGGTGGACAACAAGTTAAGCATGAGCCAGCAGTGTGCCCTGGTGGCCAAGAAGGCCAATGGTCTCCTGGGGTGCACTAGGCAGAGTGTTGCCAGCAGGTCGAGGGAGGTGATCCTGCCCCTCTCCTCAGCCCTGGAGAGGCCACATCTGGAGTCCTGTGTCCAGTTCTGGCCTCCCCAGTCCAAGAGAGACATGGCACTCCTGGAGGGAGTCCAGGGGAGGGCTACAAAGATGATGAGGAGACTGGAGCACCTCTCCTCTGAAGAAAGACTGCAAGAGCTGGGCCTGTTCAGCCTGGAGAAGAGAAGACTGAGAGGCGATCTGATCAATGTGTACAAGTATCTGAAGGGGGAGTGTCAAGAGGATGAGGCCAGCTTCTTCTCCGTGGTGCCCAGCAACAGGACAAGAGGCAATGGGCAGAAACTGAACCACAGGAAGTTCCACCTAAACCTGAGAAAAAACTTCTTCACTGTGAGGGTGACAGAGCATTGGAACAGGTTGCCCAGAGAGGTAGTGGAGTCTCCTTCCCTGGAGATTTTCAAAACCCGTCTGGATGTGATCCTGGGCAATATGCTCTAGGTGACCCTGCTTGAGCAGGGGAGGTTGGACTAGATGATCTCCAGAGGTCCCTTCCAACCTAAACGATTCTGTGATTCTGAGATTTTGTGATTTTTGAATAGATACCAAGCTATTCAGGCAACACACTGAGTGTTGTATTGGGTTTATGTTGAATTTCCAGTAATTTTTCTTATTATCCAATTGCAAACAGAAAACAAGAGCGTTTGTTTAAATAGAAATGAAACCCTTTGGCGCAGTGGTAAACAAGATTAATAAACATGGTTTTTGCTAAAAATCTTTTGATATCCCTAATCTATCAAAGAAGGGGGAAGGGGGAAAACTCATAAACATAACATTTTCCTTTCATATTTTGAATAATGAGTAGTGAGAGAAATCTCTTTGTAGGTTCAAATTAAATAGATCTACTATTCTAAGATCAATGAAGACTGAAAGAGAAACAACTGAAAAGTTCATAAAAAGATACTTCTGTTCTTATTAATATGCTTTCTTAATCTGCATAGAGTTGAACTCTCCAATATTCTGCAGCAGGAGAGGCATAAAATCCACCTTCCCGAGTAACAGGACACATATTGCTAGCTAATGAAACACTCTGCTAAGGAACCATATTTTGCAAACGGACACAAAGTTAACCTAATCAGAATTATTAATACCAATTCTATACTGTCTCCTGCCATTGTCCTTTACAGCAATGCAGAAGGTACATATAATAAAACTAAACCAGACTGGAAATGGTATACAACAATTTGCACTACTATTGCTGGCAGCAGCGTAACAGAGAATTGTGCTCTAACTTTCTAATTTGGTGGCATTTTATGGCCAGTTTGCCCAGGTTTAAGTATATAAAGGTTAGGCAGAGGCCTATCAAGGCCCTGTCACCTAGAGGGCAATCTGATTCTGACTGTCAGTCATGTAAATGTACAGGAGCTGCTCAAACACCTCTTTCAGGAGCCTAACTGATGGGCCATTTAGGAGCGCAGGTGCTCTACCTCAAATGCCAAGAGCACTGATGTAGGCCCCTGCCAGCCCTGAGCTACAGAGCGCACAGCCTGTTGAAACGCAAACAAGTGGACTAGCAGGGGAAGCTAAGAATTGAATAAACACTTCTTGTGCCACCACGGTTTGCTTCTTAAGCCTTTAACTTATTGTCTAGTAAATTGGAAGCCATCACAATTAACAAGCTTTCAGAGTCAGGCTATGGGAACAGCTCAGCACTGAATGTTAAATGCTGCATTTTGGAAAGCAACACATAAGCCCTTATTGGAACTAGTAAATTAAAGACCTACACTTGCCTTCATGGCACTCACTACCTGCACCCCCTGTAAATGAGAATATGGCACAGGTAGTACGGACCTGTGATCACCCAGATATGACATAACATGGGAGTTACAGATCAGAAATAAATTGTACTGACAATAATAGGCTGAGGCACCTTGAAGAAAACGTGCAAGGAAATATTATTGTTCATTCTTTCCTAACACAGAACAAAGGGGAAATCAAAAGAAAATAGCAGGCTGCAGATATGCAAGACATGGTAGGAGATTCTTCCTCACATAGTTAAGCTGTTGAAATCACTGTCACAGGACATCACAGCTGCTAGATATTTACAAGGATTCAAAAGGCAATTAGACAAATGCCCAGAATAAAAATCCCTCTAGATCTAATAAATAAAAAGATATTACCTCCAGCTCAGGAAGTGCTTGAACTACAGATCGGCGGATGCTGGAATGGTATACCAGGAATATATCACTGCAAGCTCACCAGTTTCTGATACTCATCCATAGGCACCCACAGCTGGCCAATACAGCTGTTTTATGTTCTCATCCCAGTGTTAAAGGACTGGGCACTGTAAAAAAACATAGGTAGACAGGATTAAAAAAATAAAATAACCATGGAAATTACTGTTGGATAGAAATAACACATTACCAGGGCTTTATGCTGAGAAGCTGTGCCATGCAATATTATGCACCTATGGGTACATAATAAGCCCAAGTCTCCCAACTCCTATTAGTCCCTTAATTTTCAGAAGCAGCAAATTCCTTCTCATGTCTTAGAATTTCATTTTAAAATACGGGTTAAGTATGTGCTAACTATGCCATTGTTCTGTGGGGGAGGAGCAGAAATACTGCTACTGACAAGAGAAGAAAGCATTGTAGGAGTGTAATAGTTCTTTGTCTAGGAAAGGATTGAACGGGCTTGTCGTTTCTTTGTATTCAGAATCACTCACCTTTCATCTGTGTAGTGCAGTGCCAAGATAATGTTAATACTATTGAGAAAAAGCAATCAAGTTTCCTAAAGGGCTTATCCCATTTGAGAATTGTTACTGTTTCCATCTACCAAGAATGGAGAAACAGCTTCGACCAAATTAAAAGGGCACACAAGGACTTAGTTCAACATGCAAATAAATTTTCATACAAAGTTTATTGTCATGCGAGGTTTCAAGCAAATGATGCATTACAAAATGTTATGTCCCTAAGAAAAAAAAACGAGATGCTGCTTTTGGGTATGTTATGCTTCAGACATCTACCCCAGGTGAAAAATGTTCTGACTGGATAATCTACCAAAATATGATATAAGCGGTTATGGGGGAAAAAAAACAACCAAAATGAAGTAATGAGAAATAGATAGGAATTTTCTTTCCATGAGTACTTGATAAGCATTTACTAATTCTTATCACCTCTGGCAAAACAGAGAATAGAAGTGGTGATATTACCACACGATAAATTAAAACAAAGGATAATTCCTGAACATCAATCCAAGGCACTGCTTTTCAAGTTGCTGGTTTCACTCCGCATTTTGGTTTGAAACATCTGCATTCTTAATCAAGTCTTAAAAAGCTTTCCAAAACACGGTCCCCTACGCTTTGTCTTGACTCATTAGGTCAGTCCCTATCAGAATCTGGGCTGCAGCCCTGTAATGTCTGCAGTGTGCCTCACTCTGCGTGCAGGGGCGCTCATGGGGGAGAACACCCTCTTGCGATACCCACAGCGGCATTATCCCCAGCTGCGCAGCATAACCTTTGAGGCTTGAGGCTCAGTTAATCACCAGATCTCAGATGAGGCTGGTTTGCCACATTTAGTCAGTGGGACCCCAGAAGGGAGTAGGAAGAACTACAGTGCTCTGCTGTACACGCCCAAAATGCAAGCATCACATCAAGGGAGCATAAGTGGAAAACCTAAGGGGTCAGTCTCATGCTGAATCATGAGATTCAATAGATCTGTGCATTAATGCAACAGGACTACATCCCTCCTAACAATGATGTGCAAATACTCACACAATGCTAACCATACAGTCACCTTATCAACCTGGTACCTCATAGAAACCATCTGTTTTAGGGGAATGGAATGAGTCAGACCTCTATGTTTTACTAGAACAAGATGATAATTAACAGGCTCATATAACAGAAAGACACAAAGGGAAATGGGATTTTAATACATATCTCCCTGTTTAGCTGTAGGGATAAAATATGCAAATGAAAAGCAGGACCTAAGACATTACTAACGTCCTTCCTATGAAAAGATTATTTAATTGCATGCATGTCCCTCTGAGTGCTGGCAGTGCAGGCCGTTTTGGAGTGGGGAGGAGAGAACTAACAGCTTAAGATAGATTTAATTTTTAATCTTGGATGTATGCAGCCACTCTTTAGCCTTGAATGCACGGTCTTTGCTCGCTTCAGTGCTCTTAGCATCAGCAGAGAACAACAAGCACGCACATGCACAAAGGAAGAAAACTGTAAAGAGACCGATCATTTGCAAAGCCTGAGCTGTTCACTGAAAGAGATAATCCTGTGAACTGCAAGTAAAAGCTGAAGGGGTCAGGGTGAATAGCAAGAGGCCACACAACCACTTATGTCAATATTTTGCTTTAATTCTCTCCTAGGTGATGCTAAATTTCTGAAAGAAAAAGAAATTTTAAAGCCAGAGTAAGTCTGCTGGAACACAACCATATTCAATGAGCCTAGAGGCAGAGGCAAGGAGAGGAAGGAACAGTAGCCGTTCTATATTTTTTACAAAAAGGAGAAAATAGTCCATATATATCATTTGCTCACTCAATACTGAGGGTTTTATGTCTTTATGCTGTCATCAGCTACTGCAGTATAAGATACCATGCAGTAACACTCTCAGCTCCTAACTCTAGCTGGAACATTTTTACACAATGGAAGACAAAACTGCAACCTTTCAGTTCCATTGCCTCATTAATTATATACCTCAGTCACATCCCCATCTCTTCTTTCAAAGACATCCACTGTGGCTTAACAGATGAACATACTCATTGGCATATGGTTTGTATCTTCAGCCCTAAATCTAGGATTTGGGGCATTACATCACCTCTGATCACTAACTGGACTTCTGATTCTCTCCTGCTCTTTAGCTTTATATCTATTTCTAGTCCCCACTTAGCAGGCTATAGATTGATACAGCACTGTACTGCCCTCAACTTCTTTCGGAAAAAGTAAGAGATCCAAATTCAGCCACAGGCAGGACACTAAGACAGCAAATAAAACAAATGAGTGCCAGAACGCAGAAAATAGCAAACTGTATTGCAAAAGCACGGAGTTCTGGAGCATCTTGACAATATGCCATATTGTGGTGGCAAAGCAATTACAGAGTTCATCGTCTTCCCTACTGAGAGAAATGGGGCAGTTTTCATTTCTCCAAGCTACTATTTCAGGCCTTTTGCAGAATCAAACAGGATTAAATTGATTTCCACTTGGCTCACTTGCAGATGTATAATTAATAAGTACTAGAAATATAATTGCTTCAAGGAAATCTGATACTTAAAAGCATGTATGTGTGACAAAAAGTAAACTCAATGGCTACAGAACACACAGCCATTATACTAAATTAATTTACTCTTAAAGTAATCCTGTGACAGCTGCTCTTTTTTCAGATGGGAATCAGGAGGACAAAGTACTTAGAGAATACAGTTCCAGCTTTTTCTCTATGAGGCTTCCATTTTTCTTTTTAAGACTTTGAAGCTTGTTTTTTTTCCCCCAGTAGAATGACCCATGCCATAACCCTTAAGGGCAGTACCCGCCAGGCTCAAGTCTTTTTCAAGTCTTGGAGTTTCTTAAAGATAAACAGATAAAGCCTAGATAAAGCAGAACAGGCTGGGGAGGAGAAGACCATTACCCATGTCAGAGAGCAACTTGAAAACATTCTTAGATTAGCTTAATGTAGATATTCCATGCTAGAGAAAGTGTGCAGGATAGGGACTATCATTACTATCAAGAGGTATGATCCTGCATTCATTTATTACAGTAGCACAGGATCATGCATAAATGGACTAGAATTGTATATGCACTCAAATACTGAATTTATGACAAAAATATTTGGAGAGGACAGAGAAATTGTTACCTGTAAACAGCATCAAAGGAAATTCTACAGGAAGTATCAACTGTATATCTTTGAATAAGAAACTCTTTCCTTTTACATTTCTTTGAGTAGAAAAAAATCCCAGCCATTTTCAGCTGAGCAACTGTATTTTATGTTTGGGCTCTAGAATTGTTGCTTGGGAAGGAAAGTTATCACTCTATTTTAAAATCAGTACTAACAATTAGCTTTTAACAAGCGCTTTTCATAAGTGAAGACAGAAATAATCTCCCTTAAGATAAGCTGATTATCTACTCCAGCACAAGAGCTCTGTGCACTATCAGCAACACATGCTAAGTGCCTGAGAAAAGGTTTGCTTGCAAACTGCAGCAGGGACACAGATAAATAGTGTGTATTTCAGAGATGAGATATAGAAGGCATCACCTCCTAACCCTTGCATTGCCAAAGCACTTCATCACCAGCCTGCAACGAGAGAGCACCTCCCGATAAACCAGAAACAGTTATTTTCCAGCTAAAGATTTAACAGCACTTGACAAACATGACAGGCTTGGCCATGGCAGTATGCCAACAATGCACTGACCAAGCAGGGTAGTATCAGGCTCTCAGGAGCAAAGTGAGGATTCTTTCTGCGGAAGTAGCGCGTGACTGTACCCAAATGGGCTAAATCCAGTAAGGCATGAAAGAAGGCAGAGACCTACATCCTATGTGGCAATTCTGGCACTGGCCACAAAGACAGGTGGATGCATAAATAAGCATTTGACCATAACACTTACCCAGACAAAAACAGAAAGGAAACGGAGCTACTGAGTAATGCTAAAGTAAGACTAGAACTCAGAAATTTGAATTACTATTCCACATACGCTCCTTTTCATGCCTCCATGAATGAGCGTTCCCCTTTTAGCAACACCAAAATTCATGACTAGATCTGAGCTGTAACCTTTAGTGCTGCATCAATATACACAATTAGCACAGGGCAGTTTATTACCATAGAGCTGCTTCATCATGAACTATTTAATGGTTCAATTAGCAACTTTTAACAATTACTCTTCTAATTTCCTATTTTCACTGGTGTTTGTTTATTTTATCCCACTCCTTCCTCCTCCTCTTGTTAGGCAAATACAACTAGGAGAGACCTAATTAGCTGAGGATATTGCTTCCTAGAAACTTTGCTAATGACTTATTCTTGGCTAAAAACCCCAGGGTGTCATCACCTTATGTGTCAACAGGAAGCCTCATCATTTTGTATGGGAACTTTGATCCTTACTAGAAAATTAATGACTAACTTATATAACTTAATATATTAAAAAGAGGCAAATCAGAACTAGCTGAGGAGATCTGTTTATTTGTCTATGTATCTGCTTATATATTTGTGAAAAAACATGCCACGTAAGTTTATTCTGTGCAGAAGTTTCCAGTGAAGCCTGTACCTTTAAAGTAGGCTTTCATTACCTAGTAGCTGCTGTTAGCCTATGCCTTTAGCTTTCTTTTAGCCTTAGCACTAGCTTTTCTGAAATGGTGGATCTTGACTATGACCAGAATAACAAATGTTAGCAGCCACGCCACATAAACATCTGTCTGAGCTTTGAGGGTGGGAGTCACTCCAAACTGTAAGTCCTTCCACCTAAGAAATCCACTCTTGAGATCTATTTGTCCTATAGGCCCTGAATCAGATCTAAAATGATGCCGCCTCCTCACATCTTCCACTGAGATGACACAGGGTGATAATGCTTGTGGTTCAAAACTATTGCAACCGCCTGTGTTTGCTTAACACAAGGAAAATATTAATACTGGGAGAGTAAGAGCAGACTTGCAACTCTCCCAGTGTCAAAAAAAAAAATGCTGCTTTCTCCTCATGCACTAAAGCATTTTATCCCAATGGTTAGAACACCTATTCCCAGGCATTTGACTGAACCAGTCCCTGATGCCACATCTCAGTTCAGGTCTGCCTCAGCCCCAGAGCAAGAATCCAGCCTGACAAACCGCTCCACACACTGAATGGCAGATTCAGACCCCCTAGCTACTTATTTGGAGGGCTAAACGTCAGTAGTCGAGGAAGCGTGAGAAAACTCAGTGCAACAGATCATCTATTGTACGTATTATAAGAGCGGTACTGCGAATGAGATGATTTCACCTTGCTTGAATTAAGTCCTTCAACTGTACTTGCCTCACCTTCACCTCCAAACTGTTTGTTCACTTTATGTTCCCTAGTCTCCACAAACCATAGGACTAAATTAGCTACTGCATCTCAACTACTCCCACAGAGATATTGATGGAAAATGACTTGAATCAGGAGTTTCTTAAGTCTCCCAAAGATTGCATCCTGTCATCCAAGCCCTTATAGGCATTCACATCTAGCTATACTGGTGCTTTCGGTAATTGTATATTTATCTCTCAACCATACACTTTCTATGATCTTCCAAATCCCATGTTTTGTTTCTAACATTCATTACTTTTTTATAGCACCCTATGTGCAAAGGCCTCAAAGCTCTCTACAAATATTAATAAGTAAAGCTTCCCAGCATCTCACTATCCTTATTTTGAGGATGTAAAGCCTTAGTTATTCAGAGGTCAAGGGAATTGCCTGCGTCAGTGACAAAGCTCAGAAGAAAGCCATGCTTAGCCATTTCCCAATTTACTACTGTGCAAACATATGAAATCCATGCTATGTTAGGCATAACTTAAAAATTATGTGGTCAAACGTACTGAAAACAGCCTCAAAGCTATCATGTCATTCAGAAGAGGATCATTGGAAAGCAGCTAATTCATGATTTAAGATCGACTCCTAAGAGGTAATTTGCTCTGATTGTGCTATTATCATTTTGCAGGTTTCATGAGAACAAGCTGAGGTAATGCTAACAGGAAGGACAGGGTGGGCTTCTGGGCAGCAACTTTTCCTGGGAAAGTTTATGTGAAGTCTTGTAAAAGAAAATCAACCAAAGCTATCAAAGAAACTAAAATATCACCTCTGAAAGAATTCAAGTCCTCATAAATAAATAACCGATAGCTTCCACAATAATTCTGGACGATACAGCAGCAGGACTCCATCTGTACAGTGCAGTCTGGCTGTTAGAATGAGGCAGGAGCGACTAAGCAGGCTTGACCATGGAAAACTGCTAGAACATGGATAAAAAACCTTTGCACAAAGAAGAACTAAAAGAACCAGAACGTTTGCATTTGCAGTAAGGTTGTGGTTTCATATTGCGCCAAAGACCCCAAAGCACTATTATCCTGTGTATATAGCAGCAGATTGCCATAAGAATAGTTCTTGCTGCAGATCAGAGAGATCAGGCAAGGGCTCTCACCAGGTTCGAGTGGTTCAAGAATTACATTCTGCGCCACTGTCTCCAACCCCTGCAAATGATTTATCCTCCAAGACTGCATGATACTTAAATCAAAAACAGATCAAACAACAACTTTTGGCTTGTCTTTGATGAAAGGATGGCAAGCAGGAAAATCTGGTCCAGCGCTGCTCTTTTCAGGATAAATATTTTTTCCACTATATCAGTAATGTTCAGGAAGAAAAACACATTACTCTGTTGTTTTTTTTTTTTTTTTTCTGATAACCAGATAAAACACAAGAATCTAAAACTACTTTTCCTCCTGTGTGAGAGGCTGCAGCTTCACCAGTAACCAGTATGAAGCGTCCATCCTGGGGACAAGAACAGCAGGCACAGAATCTAAAATGCAAATTTCACCCACATTTATGTTTTATAAACTATATTGACAGCAACACATTGAAAAAAGGGGAATGATGCACTGTAACTTTAAAAAAAAAAAAGCTTGCCATAGTTTTATTATCTCATACAATGGGCTCAGCTGAGCTTTAGGGAAAGCGCAAATGGGAGCCCTGGAAGATATAAGATACATTAGTAACATTTTAAAAGGCAACTACCAAGCATATACCAAAGGGATCTAATAAAATAAGAGTCTGGCAGTGATCTTTCTTTGTTTGTTGTTGTTGTTGTTGTTGTTAAGATTACCATTCATGTTGTATTTTCAGGCTTGGTTACATCCCTGATGGATAATTTTTCAGTTACTGTCCTTATTAAAAAATACTAGACTATTTCGCAGCAGCAGTCCCAATCACTATAGCAATACAATGCTACGTATTATGCTATTCGTCTTCAAAATACTCCATCTACCACGAATAAAGGTAGCCCACAGTTGCATCCTTCTTGCTCAAAGGGGTTCAATGCAAGTAGAAGTGTGGTTTTCCCTGAATTTTGATTGCTTCTTTGGCATCTAAATGAGACCTGAGGCCTATTTTCAAATCTAAACATGACAGTAAATACCAAACCCATGAAAACTGACCTTTAACTTTCCAAGGCGGCATTGATATTCTAAAAAGGACTAACCAGCCAAGGCATAATCTTCTAACAGAAGTTCATACACGAAAATGGTTTTCTTAAATTCAGACAGAACTGCACTGGTCTGTACCAAGAGCCTTAAAAATGACACTGTGCAAAACCATTGCAAAACATAGCACTTGAAGTTTTCTCAAATCGCATTCTCTAAGATGGTAGGGTACATTTATTAGCTCTTAGAGGAAACTGAAGAAATATAGAGGGAGGGTAAGAAATGAGGATTTTCCTACCTTAAAGGCTGATCCATGCACTACTTACTCGTTCATGCCAGTAATGCTATTAAAAGGTTATTTCTCATGGAGACGACTACCTAATACACTTCAGCTTTGTCATCAGCAGCTGCTTATCTGAGGCTTTGAGGAGCGGCTGGTGAGCAGGCCCTTTCTGTCTGCACACATCATTTCCAGGTGGAGGAAGGGAGAGAAAGATTATAACGCTGCTCTGATATTATACAGGGACTACATATACATATTGTGTAGCAAAACTGAAGATGTCGTGTTCCTCATTCACCCATCACAATTGCTATGTACTCATATATTATTTAGATTCTTATTGCATCTTCAAAAAAAGGATAGAGGAAAGCTACCACTTCACTAATACACCGTTTATTTTAATGTACAAGCACCTACAATTATATAAATGTTAAGTAACCATAGTTGATTAGCTCTGTTAAGGTTAATTACAGCTGAATGTATTTTAAAGATTCATTTGAAGTAAATTATATGTTCTTCTAATAACCAACATTTTCATATGGCATAAAAGTAGCTGGTAAGAAAATGCTTTTATTACTAGTCATCCCTGGTAACGTCTAAGAAGCATCAGGAAGTGGGGGTTTTTTAAATGATTTTGTATTCACCTTTTTCCTCTCAGGTTTAAACGCTGAAACAGGGCCTTACAATCACAAAACCCTGAGCAATTTTCCTCTGCAATTCAGTCCACGTTAGGTACCTCAAAATGAGTGGCTCAAAACATGAGCAACAGACATCTAAAATCAGTTTGGAAAATCTGGAGTACAAGAAGCTTCTGTTGCACTGGTATGACAATAACTTTTGCACTGGAAACTCTCAATAACTGCAGATTCAACCAGTCCTTGAGCTTTAAAAATGAATTATTTAAATAATGTGAAAGTGAATATTCTAGTGTCACCGAGTGAAATATTTTCAAGAAAAAAAGCACTTCAGTCATGATTTGTGTACTGATACTGGGAGAGTCTGGGCATTTTAATGCAGAGAATATTTTCACTATTTTTCCTAGTCCACATTATTGTTAAAAGCACCTGAATTTCCAGAGAGGCATGGCCTTGTGGTCTCAGTACAAGCGTAGACCAAAAAAATTCAAAACTTTTCTTTTTTCTTTTCCACTACGGTGCTTTAGGGAAGGCGTTTCAGTTAGCTGCCCCCATTTCTAGCACAAATTAAAACTTTCATTTAGCCTTTTAGAGGTGGTATTCTTGCAAATAGTTGTAGATACTATTCCAAAAGCACCAAAGTCAAGGTGATATTTATGCAAGTTAAATCTTTCACTTACACTTTTACGCAAGTTTCTAAAGCCATAATAGTGATAGGCACCTAAGAGTTCGCAGAAAATCGAGCCTGGATCAGAGAGAAAATATAGCCAAACGTTATTATGGGAAGCCAGGCTCGCAACCCTCAATAATCTCAAAAATTGTAGGCATCTATAAAAACACCTACAAATAGTAGAAAAGAAAGGGAAAGTTGACAGTAGCTTTCATGAATTAGAAGCTAGGAATTCTAAAAAAAAGTGAGACTAGAAGTGAAAAGTCCCTCTTCATTCTGCAAACCATAAACAACTAGTTGGGACTTGGCTCAGCTATTAAGACGCTTTTCATTGACTTTACTTGGATCAGGTTGGGTTTGGGTGTGTGTTCAATATAATCCTGAACAGCTTGTTACCATTAGATTATAGAACTCTTCTGGTTCACAGAGGGGAAAAAAAAAAAAGAGGTGTTCTGTGTTCTGGTCATCGTAGGTGTGTTAGAGCATCCCTGCTTCTGAGAGAATTGCCTATGAGAAGGAGCAATTCCATTACCTAACATAACGGTGCTAAACACAGAAGACATAGGCAAAGCTCAAAAGAATAAAGTCAAAATTTGGTCCTAAATTCATTCCTTCTCTGCACTGCTGTTCAGTCAGTGGAACATTTTTTGCATGTTATTTGATTAATTCTAAAAGACTGCATGCTGAACAGTCAACTAACTTAACAAAGGTATTATCCGTTTTCAAGGTTGAATTCAAAAAACAGAAGCAGAACCATCTGGTTTACTATGGGAGACTCAAATAACACATTTCCACATCTCTATAGAATTACAGATTTCATCCTTTTGAATGGAAATTCTATGTTTGAGGAACACGATGTTTAAGTAATTTTGTAGTTTATATTTCTTTTACAGAAGGTACCTTCTGGTAGAGGGAGCTAGAGATAAAGTACAACACTGGCAGATAATTTTCCAAGATCTTAATCCTAGAACTCAAATGTTAGACCTGTTTAATACCTCCCTTAATGCCATAAAAAATGAAATTTCATTCCATACTTCTTGAACCATGAGAAAAACTATGCCATCCCAATAACATTATCAGGATTCCAAGTTGTTTTCATTACAGTCTGGGGCTATCTTACAAGAAACATTATCATAGACTTTCTTAAAATTTATAGAAAGTATGTACTTATTTTGGACATAGAGCCATTCTTTTTCTAATACTGGAAAGATTAAAAGCACTTGACCCAGCGTATACCTATTTTTCAATGAGTTTTCACCCTACTCTCTCTTTCTGTAAGCCATAAGCCTCTGATATGAAATACAGACTCGTACAGGTATAACAATTAGGTTAGTGATGCTGTAATTTTTCCATTCCAGGTGGTCTCCCTATTTCAAATTTAGGCACGTGATTCTTTCTTCCATGCTTCTGGAAGAAAATTCCAAATGAACAAAGTCTGTGTATACGACCTTTTAGCCAATTTATTCTGCCTTCAATAATTATGCAGAAGCACAGTCAATACCAGCTACCTGGTTGTATTTCTGTTTCTCTTTGGAGTATCATCCTTCCACTTCACAAAACTATTTCTTATTTCTTTGCTCTTCGCAGAACATACCATTTATAGTATCATCCTTCATTGTGTCAATGAGAACAAATATACTGATAAGGGCAATATTTTACCATCTCCCTTTTATCCTCACAGAGTTTCAAAGGCAATGACAGATGACAGCTATCACACACCCTAAATTTATTTTTCATTTAACACCTTATAGTCTTTCTATCATTTTAAGAGAACGTGAACCTGAGAAACTCTTTGGCCATCTCAGCATCTGCAAGACTGAAATGTTTATGTGATGATCTTTTAGTTATTCCATGATATGTTGGAAGACTCTTTTTAAGTTCAAACAATTCGCACGCTAAATTCCCAGTTTGTTCCATAAGTCACACTGGCGTTATTTGTCCTTTTCTGAGGACCAAGAATTTCTTCACAATACTGCTTTACTTTATGGACAATTCCCAGTCTCAAGGTCTGGTGCCTCCTCCTATTCTTCACAAGTCTTGTATCAGTTTAAGGAATTCAGGTGGCAAGCAGACACAAAAAAAAAGGATACACATTCTCTAATAGTTACTTCTCCAATAACTACTTCCAAACATAAAGAATAAAGCAGAAAGACGACTGGGCCACCTGCCCCCACTATCTTTCAGAGAACTATATATGTGAGCATACTCAAGAGTGTTGTGCTGTTGGCAAAGACAAACATTTGTTCCAACTTGTAATATCATTTCATCTGCCCACAACATTTTATCAACATGATGTCTCAGAAAACTTAGCCAGATAACTATAATTACTTCCCTTTATTGCAAAATCTGTACATTCTCCTTCTGGAATAATGGAATTTGTCTTTTCTCCTCCTACTGGTTTTGCTTATATTCAATGTTTTTACTTCTTCTTCCTCACCCCCACTCCCTCACCCTGGTGAACTAGATAGCTTCTATTTTCATCACTTCTGAGTACCCTTTCACTAGAATATCTTATTTTCCTATCTTTTGTGTTATACTGGGGGTAGAAGCAGTGAGATTTTTTTTAAAGGGATCTAAAAGCCCACACTTTTAACTGAGCTTTCATACTGTCTCCAGTCATTCAGGCTTATAAAATAATGTTTTTAATTTGGCCATTCTAAGAAAGAATCAGCAAACCATATTTACGAAAGCTCTAGTAAACAACTTTAAATAGCGTTCTAATTTTTTTTTTGCTGTTTGAAATCTGCTGCTAAGAATTATAAGTATGTACCAGCATGTTTAAATTTTGCAAACTATTAAGGGGACCTAGAAGAGATGCAGACAATCTTTAGATAAGGTTATAGCTACCAGGTTGGGAAACAGGAGGCAGATATCGACCATGTAGAAAAACACGGTCAGGAAATGAAACAAAGGTGGATTCCTGAATTGACGGAGAAGGAAGGAACGTCAGCAGAGGTCAGAAAAACAAGGGGTTAAGTAGGGCCAAGAGAAAGGTCACTTTGCAGGAAGAGCAGGAGGGCCTGTCAGAAGTCTAGGTCCAGAAGAGAAGGGGCAGAACCTAGAATTAAGAAGCAAGCAAGCTGACAGAATCAGGAATCAGAGCTGATTGCCCAGCTCGTATATGCAACCACTAATTAGCCCAGAGGGACTGACGGGGTAAATCCTGGGCCACTGTGAATTAGGCAGGCTCACAGGCCAGTTTACAACTGCTTGGGCTTGTCAGGCTTTCTGCTGTCCAAACTGGAGCCCAGCTGATGACCTGAGAGTTTGGTTTTCCAGCTGCAATCTAACAAGGGCTATAGCAATCTTTAAATAAATCACTTGGCTTTCAGAAGTGCTGAGCAAACACTGCTTCAGCTTCACTCACACACTGAAAGCTTCCTTCACTTCCAATGAAGATTTTACAAATTTAAGGCACAGACCAAAATACTGAAAGTTGAAAAAAGGAGTTGCAGTGGGATATTACATTCAATTAACCATAAACAATGTTTGGGATCCCTCTGTAAGTTGCCCATTTCACACCCCTGAATAAATGCAATTGACAAAACTAAAAAACAATCCCTAAGGATAAAACATTTATTTATAATAATCTCTATAGCATTAAACTCTCAGTGTATGATATTTGTGGACTGAATAATTAGCAGGGGAAAGAAAAGCCAGATTAAAATTTGCAAAATAAAAATTGATTGACGTAGACTACTGTGGGCAATAGAAGGTTTTAGAATGCTGCAACTACCCTAAGTGCTCCCCACGCAGTGTTAAGTGCTGTGAAGAATGGTATCTGATAGAGTAAGATTAGATGCAGTTCTAGTCTCTGGATTGCAGTTAACTATTTGCTCTTCCCAGAAAGCTCTGAGAGGTAGTATTGTTACAGCTCATAAGCTGCCTGCCACCAAGTGGCTTGAATCTTATGTGGAAAGCATAAACATGTCCACTGGGACATGTTTATCAGACTTTGTCAAAGAAATTATTCCATCTAGAATCTCTGGTCCTCTAGAAAATGAGTACTGTAAGCATGAAATACATGTCATATGCAGTTACACCTAGACAGAATCAAGTCACAGGTTAAATCAGATAGCTGAAGCATAAGAGGTCAGAAACCTTTAATAAACATAGACATCTAATACACTAATATTTAACTGAGAGAGTAATTGCCTGCTGATGATCTCCATCGGTTTGATGCAATAACATATGGTTTTTGTTGTAGGCTCTAGCCTATAGGGGAAAAAAAAATCATGTAGCTCAAGCCACAAGTACATGACTACCTCAGACATGTTTAGTCAATTTCTTAGACCAAAGCAGAAGAGAGCAGGAATCCATAGTTTGTCTGGTAGTTCAGTACAACAAAAACACAGAAGATAGAAAGCAATCTCTGATTCACAGATTGGTAAAGGATGACTTTGAAACGGACTAAGAAGAGTACAACACCCTTCTAAGACATACCTGGCTTTGAGTAAAATAATTCTCTACAAAGGTGTTTTAAAATTGCAGCCCCAGCTTCAATCAAGTGCATCTTGATGTAACAGGAATACAGTTCAGAGGAACTCAAGTGACAAAGTGCCAGAGAATGTTTTACATAAGAGAATCACAGCATGAGGAGACTTGCTAAGAACTCTGCTGGTAGGACTCAAGGAAGAACTGAGCAACTTTAATAAGAAGATCAGGGTTAAATGAAAGCAAAATAAAAAAGAAGAAGAAAAGAAAGGCCAATGTAATAGAAATCTTATCGGACTACAAAGGCTGAAGAGATGAAAGGCAAAAGGAATTTCATGTGTTTTCTGCCTTCTTGTTTTTGGTCTCGGATGCACTGGCGTTTCTCCGCAAATGTCAGCGAGTCAGAAAGCAAATCAAAAGAAACAGCTCTGATCTGGGTTGCGTGCTTTTGAAAAGGAACAGATCTACAGAGGATGTAATGTGGCACATCAGGCCACCCGGATAATGAGGGGCAGCAGATGAGAAAGAGGATGAATTATGTGAGCTCCTAAATGAGAAGGCTGGTAGAAGAGAGGAATCTGTTTTGCTGGAGCTTTTATTAGGAATCACACTTGTGTAACAGCACTTTGGGCCTTAGCTTTGGTTCACTCTTTCCTGCATAGAACGAGTGACGATGGACAAGAGACCTTAAGGAGCTAACCTCTGAATGAGAGATATGGATAGCTGCACTCTCCTCAAACTGTTTCCAGAAAGCTTGCAAAACACTGAACCGAGGTCCATTTTTGGCCTACAATTTGCTAGAGCTTCAGAGAATATTGTGAAGTGAAAAGAAACTACCTAAGTGTTATGATTTGTAAGCTACATCTAAAAATGCTGATGTATCTTTTAAGATCATCAACTGGTTCAAGAATTTCTTTTGACCTCCAGAGAATTTTGTCTTAAACCGTAACAAGTGAACAAGTTAGACCCATAGATAAATGTAACAATAAATGTTTTTTTTTTTTGCTGAAGTAAAAAAGCAAAATAAAAAGAAAAGAGGAAAAAAAGTGAAATAAATACCTAAGTTGATAGAATTTTAAACAAGCTTTTGAAATTTGTTCAAAAACTTTATTATAGTTAGACAGTAAGTTTCTTATGCAAGTTCGGGAGAGATGTGCATTAGTGTAATTACTCTGATGAATAAATAAAGGGCTCACAAGAGCAAGTTGAAACATAGCATTCAAAGGAATGGCCATGGTCTCTTTTATTTATGTTTTAGCAACACAGTCTCTCTACCCTTACAATGAAATAAAAACAGGATGGATAGGCAAGCAAGCACTATTTGTTAACCTATGAGGAAGAACAAACTAATCCCTGCAATGCTGCTGCTGCAGTTTTTCTCCCTGAACTTTGTGTTTTATTTCCACTAATATTCGTGTAACTACACTTACCAAGCAAAGTGAATTTCATTCCTGGGTGCTGGTATTCAGAGAGTGAGTTTTACACTTACTCATATGAATGTTCACACTATTCAAAATGATGAAGGAATTGAAAAAGAATCATCTGACTTAATTTACAGTTAATCACTTAAGCTCAAATTACCAAAATAATAAAGCAGAAAAATTATGTTCATCTCTATAAAATTATTAGATCTTTTTGATTGCAAATACATTTAGTGAAGTCATGTAGAACATAGGTCATTGAAACAAATCAAGTTCCTCACTGGCTAACTATTAGCTTTACGTTAATTATTGCACAAAGCTCATATTAGTAAGTGGAACACTATGACAACTGGACAAGAAAAAGGATGGGTCAAGTTACCTAAGGATAAATACCAACCTTAAATTTTGACCAGTGCTTGACTAGCTGCACTATGAGTTTCTTCAGAAAGTTGGTTTTCTTTAAGTTTCATATTATTCTGCTACCTATTTTTATTGAGAGCCACAAATGGAAACACTGGAAAA
Source organism: Struthio camelus (assembly GCF_040807025.1). Taxonomy (NCBI): domain Eukaryota; kingdom Metazoa; phylum Chordata; class Aves; order Struthioniformes; family Struthionidae; genus Struthio; species Struthio camelus. Next base: position 61,225,398 of record NC_090946.1, on the reverse strand, counting down.
CAGAACATACTCAAAAAACACATGAATCAGGCTATTCCTCTTCTGTTTCAAAGCCAGAGGTGCCAAAAATCTCAAAGGAAAGTCTGTTCTAATGAGATTTCTCCTCCAAAGATTTTTGGATGTACTTGAATGCACATTTGAACCCTTCAGGGTCTATCTGATCAGGAATGAAGTGCTGGGCAACCTTCATATTCTCATGAGGCCAAGTCATGACCTGGAACATCTTGTTGTGCTAGAAGTGACAAAGCAATGAAACTAACAGCTTTACTAGAATTAAAAGGCTGCAACTGAATCAGGAAAAATTCAAGATAATTAATTGGAGCTTAGTAACTTTATCAGGGTGTTTAGTACCATATCTCAACTGCTGTTGCAGTTCCACAAAAGCAAAAGATATAAATTTCATGTATAATAAATGAAGGAGCAATCTCTCTTTATCTGGACACATTGACATCTATGCTGACTTTCATTTGGGGATATAAGATTAAGATGCCAACTGAATGATAGAGTGACCTTAAATCGAGTGAGCCAGGGCAGAGTAAATTGACAGAAATACACAACAGTTTTGCAGAAAGCAGAGAGGATTTGCTGGCTGACAGCTTTTAAGCACAGCAGCTTTCTAGGCACTAGGGAATTGTATATTTTGCTGTTGCTTCCGCATGTTGCTGCTTTAGTCATTTAAATTGCTGTGCAAAATGGTAAACATTTGCGAGTGAAACATTCCAGGAATATAGCATCTGAACCCATTTTCTCCCTCTCAGAAGCAGAATAAATTACAACATAAGTGCAACCTGTTAACCAATCTAAAGTCTCTGTAATACCACAGAGACATGAGCCTTACCTACAACTGGAAAATATGCTCTCATTCTGACCAAAAAGCTCCAGCTGAAAAGCACTGTGGGAAACTCAGATGATAGTGGGCAGTGATTTGGGGGACTAATGCAGATTGGCAGGTTGAGCTGAAGATGAGCTTTCAGACAAGCTGAGCATACCACCTAGGTTTCACAGGCTTATGAAAGTTTGGCCATTGGTTAGGGGCTGCTAAGAGGGAGGGAGATTTCTCCATCACCTTTTTCTTATCTATTCTCCTAAATAACACTAGGAACATAGCAGCATCCCTCATCCATGGAGCTAGCTCTGCAGTTCCCATGAAGACAAAGTATAATTAATTATTAAGTGATTGAAAGGGACATGAATAACAGAAAGGAAGGTGCCTTCTCCTGTCCCATTTTCTTAAGAATTCCAGTCACTGTAGTGTGCATTGCCAAGCTTATTTTTTTAGCAGCTAATACAGTTTGTCTCATTTCAATTCTGGTCCCTACAAATTTCAGATTTCAGATTAAAAAACAGCAATGCCAAGAGCTGAGAAGACGTTAATAAGGGTAATGAAATGGGAGGCATAAGAGCAGATTGGGGCGCAGGCAGAGTGTTGAACAGTGCTGCACTGCATGCTGAACAGTTGTGTGCTGCCTGCTGGCTGGCTGTGCTTCAGGTAAAGAGATGCTACAACTTACAGATGTCATCACTGGCCTCATTGAGATGAATGAAGAGAAACAACTATGGATAGAATTTGGTTTATTGTTTGAAAAGCCCAAGGGCTTTCTGCAAGGAAATGCAGTGTTATGTTAGATATAAACAATAAAAGACCCTGTACTGTTGGTCTCTTCTACGTACTTGCAACATCTTTGCTACATACTGTATTCCTTCCTTTGGTCTCTACAACAACCCTTACCATCATTATCATCATCATCTTACTGAGCAGCATCCTGTGTTTCTGAGCCAAAGATGATGGGTTTTGTTAGCAGTTCTGTATTTCTGGAGCAGACAGGGGTTGGTAGTGTTTTTGTAGATTTGTTTGGCTAAAGATTGTCATGTTACTCCAGAGAGATAGATGAGTTTTTTTTTTCCTTCCTTCCTTCCCAATCCCTCCCCCCATCATGAATTACTTGCTGAAAGTTTTTGATAGTATGAAACATAAGCCCAGAGCAGATTTTAGTTGGTACTCAGTACTGATCTCTTATCTTCATTAATTAGAAGTAGGCAAAAACCAAAAGAAAAATAATCCAAACATACTATTTGGATGTTTGTACTAATTCCTTTCACCTGTGTTTATCCTTTGGCAGCATTGCCCTGAACAAGGCCCTTATCAGAGTCAGTCATGAAAAAAGCTGATTTCTAGTCAATAGCACAAATTGCTTCAAATTAAAGTTACAATTTACCATCACTAGTATTCACACTAAAACTCAGTTTCTGCTGCTGATCTAAGGTATAGAAATAAAGTCACCTGCACCTCAAATGAACCAGTTGGAATTCTGATTTCAGCATATATGAATCAACTCACTGGGAATAAGCTTTAAAACAAGAATCACAGAAACTAGCCGTGAAGGAATATAAAAAACAGATCTACTTCAGAAACTTTCAAACATAAAAGATGAGAGATTCACTGAACACGGTCTTCATTTTAAGCAATCATGCAGAGAAGAAAGGCTTTGCAGAGGATCCGCTGAAGGTCTGGGTCCCTAATTAGTTCAACAGATTTTTGCACAGCGACGAGCACAGGCCAGAAGGATGCCAGATGGGAGCAGTAGTCAGGCAGCTGATACAATTAGTGTATGACAACACTTCCACAACACGGAACCAAGTCAGAGCCAAATAGCTGTTGGTATTCATTGCAAAGAACAAATACAACAACCTGAAGGAGGAACTGTAAATCCTGATGGACAATAAACTGCATTCTTGTAAACATAAGAAAAGCATAAAGGCACAGTAAGTATGACTGGACATTGCACTGAAGAGCTTGAGCTGTTCAGAAAAGACAGCCAGCAGTAAAGAAATAGGAAGTGATACACAAATAAAACAAAATTCTGTTCAAGTCAAATGAAGAGGAAGAAGCATATAAGCAGTCAGAAATGTGGTGCCATTATTTAAAAAAGAGGAGAAAAGTGATCTTGGCAAGTACAGGGCTTGACCTCAGTTGGAAAAAAATATGAAAGAATGAATATTAGCACATATAAAATATAGTGAAAGACAATCTGGTATTATTACTTATTATGGTAGCTGATTTTCTAGGGGAATTTGGGAAGATCTAATCCATCGGACTTCAGAAAAGCATTCAGTGCAGTCCCAGATAGGGAACATTGTTTAGGATGAAGGAGATGTGGTATAGTTCTGAACTGCAAGATGAGTAAAGTAGCAGCTAATGATACTGTGAAAGAGAACAGTTAGTGATTAAAGTTTTACAGAAGTTGCATGAAATTTTTTAATAAACAGGACACAAGGAGGAGGAATACTAATGGTTCTGGTGACAGAAAACAGAGAAGCATTGTCAACATAAATGAAAGTCTTTCTGGAAGCCCTTGTTGCTGATAATTGTCAAAAAGCATTGAAAAAAGGTGTTTCATAGGAGAGCTATGCTTTTAGGCACTCTAGGTTTGTACCAGAACTAGGATTCTGTTATTAAATGGACAATCATCACTTAGAAGTGATAAAAAAAAGCACAAGTCTGAGAGTATTAGCACATCACTGTAGATACCAAGAAATGTAACTTTGAGCATGACAAACTCAGCTCCAGGATATGTACAAGGCAAAGTATTTCCAGTGAAATGTGATGGAATTGTACAATGTTATTGTACAAGGCAATAGCAGAATGAAGTAATTCTACTCATTCATGTTCAAGAAAAAAATAATTTAAATCAGAACAGAGAAAAAGAGTGTTCCCGAAGGGAAAGAAATAGTTGTGTTACAAAAGGCAACTGTCCAAGCAAAATGCAATGATTAAGAGCGAAAATGCTCTCTGTTACCATAAAGAGGAGGAAAATTAGCCATTCTAAAGAACATATAAGTAGTACATATGAACTAGCAAAAAACACAGTTGGCCCAGAAATAAGAAAAGAAATTTAACCATTAAATCATTGAGGCTCTTAAACAGCCAGAAGTTGGAAAGAAGGCCAGAAAAATTGCCTAGGTTTAAGATAGAGTTAATAACAGTATGATATATACAACAGTGTGATGTATTTTAGATTTCAAAGGTGCTAAGTGCTTGCTCCTTGCCCTAGTTTGAGTGTTCTCCCTCATTCCTCCAGGCCGGCCTCGCTACAGCTAGCCTGTTTGCATAGCATCAGCTCCGGGTAGGGGCTCTCTCACATCCAGCCTGTGCTGATGCACTGACTGCTGATCTCACTGCTTGTATCAGGATCCTGTCATCATCTAAAAAGCCTGTTATCAGTGACCCTTTAAAGAGTAATTTAAAAACTCAGGGAACCAGAAACATTACAGAGGCAGCGTGTAGGATGGGACTAGATGCTGCAGCTTTGATCAGAATCTTAAATTTGACTACAGGACAACACTGGTTTATTCCAGAGGGTTAATAACAAGCTGTTGTATAGAAGAGACTTCTGTTTGCAGAGAAATAGATATTAATACATATGTTCATGTTTCTCTTATTAAAAGATATTCTTGAATGTAAGCAGGGAAAGGACTAGACTGGAATCAATGCTATATTTGCTGTGTTCTTGATTAGAGCCACCAAGATCCAAAGCAGGACAGATCTCTCCATCAAACACCACAGTAACATGAAACTTGAATTTTAGGCAGAAAATAGATTCATCCATTTTCAAAGAATAAGCTCTGCCTTGTAAATTAAAGAGTACCTCTGCTGTTGAGGGGCTATGACAGGCAGCTGAGCAGTCCAGGTCTCTCCTACTAAAAGACTTAACACTACATACCACTCGCAGTAGAGACTGATGATCATCTGCTAACTGCAATGATTTGGTAAGAGGGCTCGCAAAATCTTTGTCTGTTTTCTGGCACATTAACTGGAGTGAGTTACACGCCAAACCATCATAACAGCCAGAGAAGTCTCTCTGATGGCCACTATAAACAGTTGCACTGAATTCTTGCTCATTTTTCCCTGTGAAAGAAAACCACTCATTCTGGACCATCACAAATCCTTTTCTCTTAGAGCAGCTCTGCATGACTCACAGCCTGCAACAGGGGAACTACTGCAGCTCCCCAAGGAGCTCCATGAGAATTTCCCTGGAAGTAAGGCTCCTTAGTACTGAGAGAACATGACCTGCAGTGCCACAACCCACAGCTCCCCTCGAGCAGAGTGGGTGTAAGATAAGTAACCTCAGCCACCAGTGCAGGAGCTCTTTCTCTCTTCAGTAAGCGGTCGTGAGCCCACTCACCTCAGTAAGGTCTACAGTAACCCTATGTATTCAGGAGATATAATGTGCAGGGAAGAAACTGAGATTGCAAACCCCAAGGGAAAAAAGGTAAAAAAAACAGGAAAGCCCAGCTTAACAAAAAGACCACAAGGTCAACAGTTACAAAAGCTGTATTAGAAGAAACTCCTTCTGACAGCATACCACCCATAGCTTGGGAAGTGAAGGAACTTAGAATTCTATGTACATGGTAGAATATTCTAGGTTCAGATATGTGCAAAAACAAAGTCCTGAAATCCCCGAAGATTCTTTCAAAATTTAAATTATTTTCCATTGTCAGCCCAACTTCTAAGCAATTTCATCCAGCATCCACTGCAGCTCTGGCTTGCCTAAGTCTTGAAAGAGTGCCCATGTGTTTTCACTTTCCACACCTATTATGTACAGCAGAATCACCATTTAATAACTTCATTAAACTCTGTAAAATTCTTAACTAGTTGAATGATTAATTTAATCTGAAAGTTAATAAAAATCTCTTTGCTAGGAAATAAGGCATGCTGAGTTATTTGGTGGTCCTGATTCCACAATTCCCATCACATACCATTTTTTTTGATCAAGATCCTTTCCAACATAATTAGAGGATGAAGGAAGATGTGAAAATTATATTAATTGAAAGGCATTTTCAAAGTCAGTTGGTGCTAATGAGTCCAGCAAGAAAAACTAGAGCCAGCTATAAAAGTAAAACAGCATGACACTTAACCCTTTGCTAAGGATGGTAATTAGGAAGAAGGTCAGGCTTAGTATTAATGAGGTGGCATTTTTATTTCAGTGAGATTAAGTTTAACAAGGCAATTGGTCCAGTGTAGGGAGGAACAGTTGCTAAGTACCATACAAAGCAACACAGAGGTGGATGCAAAGTCGCCCACTCAGGAAATGCTAATGACCACACAGTCACTCCAGCCTCTTAGAAATCTGTGGCACAGGGATACCTCTGGGAGTTTCAAAAGTAGATGAATGATTAAGGAAGCTAAATCCCTGAGCTTGTTATCTAAAGTCACTTGGGCACTCTCAAAAATCATAGCTTAATTCTACTCTCCACCATAAGCATTTAAATGGACAACGCAGAGGTAAAACACTAGTAGTCCTTCCCTTCACCCAGTGCAACCGGTAGACCCAAACTTTGCCACAGCACTCAAGCAAGTCAAATTGCACTGTGTAGCCTGTGATGGAGGACATGTCTAATTGCCCTTGTCCTGGCAAGGTAAGTTCAGCATCTTCATCCATAAGATGATTTTATATTAACAGGCATGCTAGTTTCTAACTATCTGCATAATTTCTTGCCTCTTCAACAGTCAGGGGAAAAAACAAACACACACAAACAAAAACAAACAAATCCACCACAACCCACCTTTGGAGTGAAGATAAACATTATTAAAATTAACCCTACAGACTCTCTCCTCCTACTACTGTTACTCGCTTCACCAATTAGAATCACAGAATGGTTGAGGTTGGAAGGGACCTCTGGAGATCATCTAGTCCAACCTCCCTGCTCAAGCAGGGTCACCTAGAGCATATTGCCCAGGATCACATCCAGATGGGTTTTGAATATCTCCAGGGAAGGAGACTCCACTACCTCTCCGGGCAACCTCTTCCAATGCTCTGTCACCCTCACAGGGAAGAAGTTTTTCCTCATGTTCAGATGGAACTGCCTGTGTTTTAGTTTCTGCCCATTGCCTCTTGTCCTGTCACTGGGCACCACGGAGAAGAGGCTGGCCTCATCCTCCTGACATTCCCCCTTCAGATACTTGTACACATTTATGAGATCCCCTCTCAATCTTCTCTTCTCCAGGCTGAACAGGCCCAGCTCTCAACACTGCATCTGATTTTTCCTACTAAGTGTATTTATGGCTTGGTGATGGGGTAGTGCAGACTTCATCCTTCATTCCTCCTCCCCACTATGAATGTCTCCCTACTCTTGCATAGAGGGTCCTACCAAGCAGCACGTATCTGACATCAGACACTCTCCCAAGCAGGCAAGTGCACCCCAGTGAAAGTGGTGTTTGAAACTAGCATGTTCCTCAGGTGGGGATTTCTATTGCCATTCTTTGTCTACCACTTCAGTACTCAGAGTCGCTTTGAAATCTCTTTGCTCACAGTTCCTTGCTCTCTATACCACAAAGCATATGTCAGGCCCACATCCTCACAGACATCATCCTTCTTGTCATCCACTTCAGAATGAACAGGACAATCAACAGGGAAATTGAGGAAAAACAGTCTGCTTTGACATATCAATATTTGGGTCTGGGAATGGTGTGGTATTTAGGAAAGTGGTGCTCTGTCCCTCTGTTTTAGTATCTTGCTGCTTTTCGGCAAGCATTGTACCTCGGCAGTCATTTAGGAACCCTAAGATGTTTTCAAATACCAAATTATTAGCAAATGTGCTATCAAATATAGCCTTATATTCCTGAATTATTAGTTCCAGTACCATCTAGACTGAGATAAAACTTCTCATTATAGAATGGTTGTTTGGAAACCTAAACACAACAAATCTTTTCCTAGGGGGCAAGCATCTGCATTACAGGCATGAGTATTAGAGCTGGTACTTTTATCGGCAGTCTCAGCATAGAGACCTTGCTTAGTATAGCATTAAGCTGTCTAGATGGGCTGAATTCTGACTCTCAGAACTGGTCTTCACAAATCAAACCCACAACAGTATCACAAAAGTTTCAGAGAAAATCCAGAAGTAATGAAGGTTAATGCGCTAATAAGCCATTTGTTACCAGCAGTAATTGACCAACTGTGAGAAAATTACATTGTAAAAATTGCACTGAAAATTACATCCCCATGGATGCTGGGGAAAACATACAGCAGGACAGAAACAGCATCTATGTATACAGCAGTGATAACAGACTCCAGAATTTGTTCCTTAATTTCTTTCTGACTATTTTTCCAAATAATCAGAGTAGACTTCTAGCTTGGTGGCACAACAATTAAGACGTAGACATTGTTAAACGTGAACACATGACTTTGAGGTCAAAATCTGCCTTGTATGTTAAAAGTACAGTAGTTACATTCTGTCACATTTTCAATTTCATGAATGTAGAGTTTTCAGCTACTCTGTTCCTGGCACACAAGCCAGATGTGTCAGCTTGCAATGCTTCACACCTCCACCTTCAGCTCCTCTGCAAAAAACACTTCTTGTGGCATAGTGATATCATTCTCTGCATACTAGATAGTGTTGGGGGATTTCATCACAGTTGTCTGAGAAGCTGCTGTAATTTATACACAGGTTTCAGCCACTAGAAAGAGCAACCTTGTATTTCCTAGTGGGAAATACAACCCTCACCCTTTTATGTCCAGTGGAGGCTAGGAGCACTGAGACTTAACTTGGTTCTTTTTACCATATGAAAGCCACAGAAAGCTGGTCTTTTTTTTTTTTTTTTTTTTTAAACCACAGAAAGCTGGCCTTTTTCTTCTTGTACCTTTGTTTGCAATACAGTATCATTAGATTGTTGTCCTGAAGAAGCCTCCCCAGACTGCTCAGCTGATTCCAGTTTAGATCAAGGTGAAGAAGGTATCTCTGTCCCCTATTGGGGTGAGTCACATGCATCTCATCTTCGCAGTTTTGCAGGGAGAAGCAGTCTTTTTTGACTAGGGATGGAATGGGATGGCAGGCTGTCCATTAACAGCCAGTATCATCTGATACAGCAGCCCATCACACTGGCTGATGTGAATGGGATGCAATGACCAAGAACCTGTACATTTCCCTGCTGGCTTTTATATGCTGGAAGAGGATTTATCACTCACACTTAAGAGTCTGATGGTCCAGAATTTGTTTCAGTGACAACAATGCTCAGAGGTGGAAGCTTCCTGAAAAATTATGTCAGAGGAAAGTAGCTAAACCCCCTTTGACAAAAATATGACATAGGATGAAAAGTTGATAATATTTAGTAGAGCTAGGATTTTGGAGGACGTCATGTCTCATTTAATGCTCTGGGAGTTGTGCTGCCCTTGTAACTTGTTCTCATCACCACGTTATTTCATATTCATAATCCCCCCTCGGTCCTGAATTTGTCCCTATCCACTAGAATCCCAGAGGGTGTAGGCAGCCAGCTGCCTACATATCATCTTTCTCTGTTTTAAAAAAAAAAAAAAAAAAAAAAAAAGAGAGAGAAAGAGGGCATAAAAATATAAAAGATAGGGGATAAAATATAGAAAATGCAGCAAGATAGGGGAACCAAAGCAGGCAGTGGATAGTATATCCTTGTCCTTCCTCTACAGCAGATTCTACAACACTGCATCAAACTCTGAGACAGAAACACAAGAGGAGAAAGTTGGGGCTGGCTGTCACCAACAGCACCCAGAAATCAGCAAGATGCATTGTTCTTTGTTATCTGTATCAGATGGATAAGGGTAAGTGAGTGATTGGCAATGACTAATCAGAGTCCATTACCCCATGCACCATAGCCGGACTACGTGACAAACTAAAAGAAAACAGGATCTCAAAGCAAACACAGGAATCCTCTCTACAACAGCCTGTAGTTGTTTACCATGGGTTACAATTCTCTATAGAATCTCCTCTGCCCAGGGGACTTGCTGGTTTGCTGGCTTCTTCGGATAGGCCAACAATTCCTGTATATTAAGCTACAGTAGAAATGAGGACTTTGGGACTCTGTCCTGTTTGGCTTAGGAGTGCCCTGAGTCTAAAAAAAAAAAAAAAAAGGACTCGTAAATTCCAAGTGTGGGAAAAGACAAGTATTTGTGTGAAAAATTCCCCAGTCTCATGTCCTCAAAAGATCAGTTTTCTTGTCCCACTTGCCACTAAAACCAACAAAGTGTGCTTCAACAAAATTTCAGGGTCTTTGGCCTTCCTCCTGTCCCCATTTTTCTTGTACTTCTATTTGCAAATTAAATGCAACAGATATTGAAAAACACTCAGATTTTCTTTCACTGCTTTCTTATCACTTTTCTATACTCCTTTTTGACACTATAGCTTTTCAAAGGGTAAAGTTTTGAAACACTGAGGAGAAAAAAGGAGCAAATAAAAGAGAAATCATTCAGTTGTTCCCTTCTGCTAGCAAAAAGCAGTAAGAAGGAACAACAAGGAGGAAAAAGGAAGAAGTGTAAGTCACCATTTCAACATCTTTAGTTTTCAAAACAGATGTAAGGTATAAAGAGGAGGAAAAAGATCAGTGTTTGAGGAAAGTTTTGTAAATATTTTAAAGATTAGTCTCAACATTTCACATTAAAGACAGTAGTGGAAGTGGACAAAGGCAGGAACAAGGTAGGGCTCTAAAAAGGTGCAATCAGTTAGCACTCTTACAGTAGCAAATAAAAGCAAAGCCATGCAGTTCAGAAGTTTTAAAATATTTGAATAAGAACCAACCTGCCCTTTCAGATTTTCCCAGCAAAATAAGACTGCAATTTCTATTGTTGCAAGAATTAATTTCTCTATAGCACAAAATGAACTATCATTCCATATTTTTACTGAAATTTAAGAATAAATTTATACTCCCTTTTACCTTCTTGTTTGCAACCACTCTGGTAACATAATTCACCTTTCACAGGCATTCATTTGATTCTAAGAAAGAGTACGAGGTTTCTTTTAGAGATTGCTTATCAATAAATGTGTAATAGCATGTAATGAAAGCACATCTCTGAATGAGACAGTTTAAAGTACAAAATTTGCTCAACACAATTACACCCTAAAAATAAACAACCTAACTTTCCCAGTTTAATTCTGAAAAGAATCAGTTTTAAACTAATTAATTTTGGAGACACTGCTAATAAATCTTAATATTTCTCAAGAAGGAATGAATGGCTTGTAGTTTATTTTTTATTAAGCTGTTACCAAGTCCTATGCTAATTAAACCCAGGCATCAATAGCAATTCCTCCAATGTAAGATCTGATAAATGTAAATAATGAAATAAGTAAACAACATTGTGTTACCCTGAAACAAGATGAGCCAGGAGCAAGGAGAGATGCCTGAGGAATTGAGAACTAGAGGGATCTGGGTATGCCTGTCTCATGCAGATTTGTGCAATACTTTATAACGCCTGCTGCATTTTGCATGCATTTCACACCAGCGAATCTCTTGTTAGCGCATTAAGGGTTGGCAGCTGAAGTGCCTTCTGCTAACAAATGGCTTGTGAAAGAACCCCTCTCCTGGGGCTCAGATGAAAAAAGGTACCAAGGGATGAGAGGATCACCAGAGAGAACAGCTGACCCTAAAGGCTTCCTGGAATAGATGCATTCCTCTTCTAGGATAGAAACCCTGCTCCCACATACTCCCCTCACCATGCCCACAGAGATCTTGTTCCTGCTGTGCCAGGAGTTAGTGACAAAACTCTGACCAGCTGCAATGGGAAAGCGGCAGTCTCAGAAACAGCAGAAAAATGGGCTGTCAGGTTTCAAGTGTGTGCATGGGGAAGTTTAACAGATGGATCATATTAGAAATAACAGAGGGCTAGATTTTTAGATCTTTCTCTACTTTCCTTGCAATATATTAACATGCCTTGTTATTTGTATTACAATAATCTCTAGCGATCTCAAATAAGCTGGAGGTCCACTGTATTAAGTATTTTATATAGCAAGAGAGAGGGCCTGAAGATCTGAAAATTTAAAAATATAAGGTAGGCCAAAAGTATTCATTTTTGGAGCTCAGTTAACGCCATAATATTCCCAACGTCTTTACTGATCCATCACCTTTTTCCAGACAAAATTAGCTAACTTATTTTATAAAATGGAAACTGAAGTGTCAAAGTCTGAGGAAGTGATCCATGCTCACGAGAGAAGTTGCAGAGGTAGCAGTAAATGAATCCCACTATAGTAAGACCAATTCTTTAACTGCTTGATAAACACTTCTCTCAGGAACAGTTCAGTTTCCACATTTATTAGTGTGTACCGGTGAGATTTTGGGAGTACCAAAATACTGAATCTGAATACCTGGTCAGGTATATTATGCATCCCATGACAGCGGATGCTGTATATTCAAATAACAAGAGATGCTGAAACAGATTCTGCCCTAAAATAAGGATTTCAAAAAATGTTGCCCTTTTCTTTGTAGCAGAACAACCTTTGAAAAGTCTATGTATGAGCTGACAGACTTAAAGCTTTCCACAAAGCTATGTAACTAAAGCCAGGTTGTGGCTAAAGGCTGTGTAGCCAGGCAGTGGATTTCTGCTGAACACAGAGGACATACATAGTTTTTTCAACGCGTTGCTTTCTACTTGCTGCTCCCTTCCTCTCAGACACAAAAAATCCGTGCTGAGGAACCATGTCTTGCCTGTGGTCAATAATGAAATGAAGCTAGTATTAATCCTCCCTCAGATCACTCTGAAGTTCTGTCTATGCCACAGTTTTTCTGGTAAGAGTTGGATTCCCCCAAGACGGACTCAAGCCAAAAAAAAAAAAAAAAAAAAAAGCATTAGAGAGATTAAAGAAGAGTAGAAAATAAACAGGGCTTTACTTTAGTCTCATGCTACTGTATTGATTTTTGTTCTTTCAGATTTTCCCAGCAAAACAAGATTACTGTAATTCCTGAATTCCTGAAACTCAGCATAGCAACATAAGAACAGCATCATTGCCAAGTTGCCAAAGAGGAGTCAGCAAATGATCCTGAAGACAAGATAGTGCCCAGTCCTGCATTGTATCCTTACTAGTTCTATCTCATGCTAATCACAACTTCATCTTTAAGCTCTTCTCACCTTGTTACTCAGCTTAAAAGTTCTAACACTACTCAGACCTCTCCTAATTAATCAGTGGAAATACACTGGTCTCTGCGTATTATGCGATGGGTCACAATGAAAAAGCCAACATTTTAAGAAATCAATGCAATAACGTACTCAGAATAGACGCAGAAATTCAGCAAGACATATTATCTCCCTCACACACTTCATGTTGATGATTTTACACTCCTGCAAAGATCCTGTGGACTTCATGGAGTGTTGACTTACATGATGCTCTCTCTTGCTTGGAGAGGTAAAATGTTGCTGATCACCTGGATTTGCAGTCTCCTGTCTTTGGGAAAGGGTCAGGGCTCCAGGCTGCCAGCTTCCTCCCAGTTCTTAGCTGGGTAGAGAATGGGAGCTTGATGGAAGCCAGAGGTCACAGGCCAAGGAAGCTGCCACAGATCAATAAGTCTTTCTCCCATAAGAGACAGTCGTCTCTCAGTTCTGAGAGACCTCTAGGACCACAATCCTTGTGCCCACCCTGTTTCACAAATCAAAATGTGCCCTGTCTCTGGTTGTAAATACAAATCCTGAGTTTGCAGGATTATTCTTTAATGAGTACCAGCCATTCTTGGTACAAAAAAGGCCAAAACTAGTGGTGACAGTGCATACACATTTACAAATGGAAGTGAAATGCAGCAAAGGAGAGAGGAGACTAAATGCTTACTGCTCTGATGAACACATCTTTGCTGTACACATTCCAAGAAAATAAAAATTCTCAGATTAACAATCTTAGTATTTAATGTTAGCATAGGAGAGCCGAATTTTTTTTTTTTACAGAAATATTTGGTGGTTTTAGCTTGCTTTTTACCTTTTAACTATACATTCTCTTGGCTTTGTATTTTTAAAATATGTTCAAAGAACTTTAGCGACTTTTGGTGTTTGAATGCTATTTCATTTTGTTCTGAATGCCAATGTATTTCTAGGCATTAATCCTGCCTGTTTATTCTATGCACATGTTTGTTCATTCCCTTGGCTTGATATATAATGAGGTTGTTGGCAGTCAGTTTTTTTTTTTTTTAAAGCATCATTAAGTTTTATGATTTCTACAAGTTCAGCATAGCAGAATATTCACCCTAATATTAAAGTGCACAGAACAATATCCACCAATTAATAATGGCTCCAGAAATGGCTATGCAGACACCATGAAATAAAGCTAATGAAGGGAACATTTTTTTCCAGTCCTTTCTATCGCATTTTGTCTTCCAAAGGAAAAAAAGTTTATCCCTTTCCAATACCATGTCCTCTGGTTAAATACAGAAAATACATGCATATACCATATTCACACACACAAGTTCATTTAAAGAGTCAACAAAAAGCAACAAAAGACCCCACAAGCCTTTGTGTCCAAACACCATGTATTCCCTCAAGAAATAAGAATCAACCCAAAATGACAACCCCAAAAAAAGGAGTTAGCAGAGGAAAAATTGTTTGCAAAGGCAGCCCTGTGACACAGCTTTCACATCTACAAGGAAAATCAGAGAAGATAAACCTTTACAGCCACGCAAGACTCCTCCCTCAGCAGTGGACAGTAAACAAAAATCATAGACAGCTGAAATGAGCTGATTCGTGGGGCTCTTTAGACTTCTCAACCTACTTTGTTCTTCACATGCAAGACTTCCCCCCGCAACCTGGATGATGTACCCAGAATGAATCTGTGCATGCAACCATGCTATGGCAGGGAGGCCAAAGCATTACGCAGCAGAAGAACGTGTCTTCCCTAGGGATCCCAAAGAGAGCTATTCACCCAGAGCTGCTGGTTTGAAGTATCACAGCTTTCTTCCTTCATCATGACCACACATGCCAGATATATCCGGTCAACAGAGCACAGAGTCAATTATCTGGTATATAGAGTTAAAGACAAGGAGGTCTTCCTCCATAAAGCCCAAGGAGCTGTGCAGTAAATGCATGAGATCATGCTCACTGCTGTTGCCTTTGGAAGATTAAACAAAATGTAAAGCTCGCATAGCGTGACACTTAGGCTAGATATAGGGATTGTGAAAAAAGGTAGCTTAAAGGTACTAAAAATGTTGGAAGGGTATAGGGAGTCATTCGTGTTTCAGTCAAGTCATTCCAAGCACATTGACACGGGAGCAAAAAACAGACATCATTAAGAACATTTTTAAGGGATTTTAAAGGCTATTTAGTAAGAAACTTGAAGAACAGTTGAATAGATCTTGTAAAAAATGAAGTGGTCAGCCTTCTTTTAAATTATGAGAAAGGAACGGTAACCATGGGTGGTATCATTTGTATTTCTCTGATACTGCAGGACACTCAGGTACTGGTAGCACATTATGGTTACAACTTTTGGTCTCCTCTGCATCTACAGTTTATTGTAAGCTGTTGTGAAGTCTATTGGCTTGAGGTAGAACTGCTCCCCAGAGCTTTATGGACTAAATGCCTGTTATAGAATTGTGCAGGACTGTATTCGCTGGCCCTGGTGATATAGTCCAATTCTACGCGCCTGTGTCCTAGCACAGGGTTTATGAAGTACAAGTTGAACTTCTACAATGATTCCATAGAGCAGAATTTAAAAAACAAACAAAAAAATCCACAAACACAAGATGCACCATCTTTGCTCATCAGATCAAACATATGCTTATGCTAATTTACATGCGTATATATCATCAGTACAATGCCTTTTGTATGCCCTAATTATTCCAAGATTCATAATCAAGGTCGGGTTAATGCAAAGCAGATAGATGTAATATATATCTTGTCTCTGCTTTCTTTTAAAAAAAATTACTGAATGTTCTATTTATCATACTCTAATATCTCATAACTATATACCCTACACTGTAAATCTCTAAAGGCAAATGCAGCTATTATAAAGAAACTTAAGAAACAAAACAAAAACTCACGTTCAGAAAGCCAGCCCATCCATATATGCTTTCTTCCCCTCATAAAAATCTCTCAGCCACTTCCCAATTTATTTTAATTAACATCTATTCAAGCAACAAATGGTTTTGTGTGCTATGCTATGCAAATAAAAATAACCACACAAAGAACTCTAGACTAACTGACTTCCCCTAGACTGACTGAGCTTTGCAAATGTTTACCAGCAGATTAAAAAATGGGTCTTACAAAAGCAATTAAAAGTAATGCCATATGCAGTATCTGAGTCCAATCTCCTACACCCTAAGCACTTTTTCCTCTTGACAATTGATTGGCCTGTTTTGTACTCTCACTCCTGCAGTATTTTATTCTTTATATTTTGGGACTAATGCATTCAGCTTTTTCAAAAAGATGCATTTCCACAGAGAGCCTACCTGTCAGATTACTTTACTCTCTTCTTTTCAGTGATTCTTACTGTCATCACCCTTTGAGATGGCTCAGTTGCTACAGTTAGAAAATGATACAAGTCTAAAGTCCCTGACAAGTGCTTTTATTAAACTGCAACAGCAAAAAAAGCACAGAAAGAAACTCCCAGTCTCCATTCAGGTACTAGGTCTACCTTGAACTACATTTCTTCCCCCAGCTGCTCTGAGTTTGACTGATCAGTGTTGGTTATATGAACTTTCCACTAGATGGTCAGTACAGCAGAATGCCTCATCATTAATTCATCAGCAGATGTTTCTGCTTGTTCCTTTTAAAAAAGTTTATTTGACAAACAGATCAGACTTCTTTCAGGTATAAGACAGTGAACAACTGTGAAGTAGTCTTAAAAAATGCCCCATTCATATCACCATCCCAATATATCTAGCACAACTTATCTTTTACTGATAATCAGAAGTTCTATTAATAAAATATATTTAACCCTCCTGCACTACTTTTATGAGCCATGCTCATACAATCACGTCAGGTTGCTAAACACAATTAGGGTATTTTTATAGCTGGAAGAAAATAAGGAACAGAAGAGTGACATGACTTGTCACATAGGATTAACAGGGAAGATTAGATTTTTTTGTTGTCTTACTCTATCCTGCTGCACTGCAAAACATACCAAGGAAAAAGAAACTACTACCAGTATAAAAACAGGATCTCATATCAGCCATGTCTTAAGAAAACTGGAAATAGAAAAGTAGTATATTATATAAAGTGGAAACTTGAGTCTGAAGAAGTGAATCTCAGACACCATGCACCACAAATCAAAATGCTCCCACACATCCAACTCTTCTCTTCAAATTCACTGATTTATTGCCATAAAGCTACATATAATTAATTCACGCTCTAGTTAAGCTGTCAACTCCAAGAGTTCTAAGTTAGGATTCAGAAGTCCAGGAATGTTTTTTTTTTAATTATGTTTTTCTAGCTGATGTGAGTTTTGGATTCCTCTCAGCATCCACAATTCATGAGAGATTCACTGATTCAAAAGTCAACTTTCCATGCATGCAGAACTAAAGGAGAAAACAGAAGATCCTCTTATCACCTGCCTCACCGCATTCTCTTTCCACTTAGTACAGGCAGTAAAATTCTTGAGCTCATTACCTTACTATGAGGTCACAGGAGTCCTTTTCCTTTGAAAAACTATTTAGTAGGTGTTCCTGCTCCTAAGTTGCTCCTCTATCCTCCTACATACAAAATTTAAAATCAGCTTAAATAGCACAGAGCCAGAAGTATGTTGTTTATTGTTCATTATCAACTAAATATTCATACTTAATATGAATTAAATATTTACTATTTATTTGCAACTACCTTGTAATTTAGAGACTCAAAAGTCTGCCTTATCAGATGATATTGAATCCAGGAACTTATAGCAGAACTGAGGACCAGCCTGCCCTGTGCACTTAACAACAACAAAAATCTGTCAGGTTTAGCCACAGTAGTGCTGGTTTTGCATTGGAGCAGAGGGGTGGCCTTTATTTCACCCTGAGATCTCTCCCAGCCCTATTATGTTAAGATTTCTATGACTGACCCAAAATTTTATTTTACAGCAGGATAATGAAACACAAAAGTGCACAATGGCCTATAATCAAGTAAATACTATTTCCTCATATAAACCTTACCAGTCTCAGGATGCATCCTATTGGCTTTGGTGCCAAGTGTAATATAAATGCCAAAATGAGGCATGAATAGATGGATTGTCCCCTACAGTTAAGATAGCATTCATTCTAGTCTTTAGATTTTGCCCTTTAAACATCTATATCCAAGCTAATTGTTTCAATTCCCTTTATAATCAGCAGAGAGAATCTGCTGTGCAATTCATCCAGCGTATTTTAGATGTGTCAGAGGGACTGCGGACAGCGTTACAGTCCATAAAGAGGCTGCCTTAATGCAGACTGCTACTTCTGACAAGTATCACTATCATCAGCATCCATAAGGGTGTAGGTCACCCTGCACACACATTCCTATTGGGACTGTCACAGCTGTCACTAACTTCTTATACTCAAAGCAATACAACCACTCTTTTTCTTAACTCTGTGCCTCTAGCATCAAATGCTCCTCCTCTACTCTTGTGTCTAGACTACCTTAATATCTGAGCCATCTTCTGCAGGCCATTTCCACATGCTCTTTAGTGTCTGCTCAGATGGCATAAGAAAGCTTCAGTAAAATAGAAAACTGGAATTTGAAGTCCTAATAAGGTTTATTTCATTACCAGGAGCAACAACTATTATGTTTTCAACTGCCCAGTAAGTTACAGACATCCGTACTTATTGACTCATAAAATAGACCAACTCTTTTGAGTTCAGGCAGAGTAAGCCATGAACTTTGAAGTTCCTCACTGCTGCCATACTGTATAACTTGAAATCTGCTCTTGCATTCAAAGCCACTTCCTCATTACCTGCTCCTGGTACATTTTCCATTTCATTTCTTAACTTTTTTGTTCCTTTCCTACCACTGCCAGCCAGCATTCCTTTTAAACTACCTCTCACTTTTCTATACAGCACATTCATTGTGCAGGTATGCTCTGACTACACAGACAGGTAATGTGCTGTGCACTATAATATTAAAAATGTTTTGCATACATCGAGATTTTTCTTTTCTAGTCAAGCATGACCTGAAATGGGAAAATATGGGCTTCTGATATTTCCATCCTCACTTGATAGATAAAGAAGTCCTGAAAGACTGAAAAGGTGAAGAGAAGAAAGAAGAGGAGCACTGATTTGGGGTTGAGGGAAGAGCAGTTCAGGCCTCTATTCAGAATCACAGAATGGTTGAGGTTGGAAGGGACCTCTGGAGATCATCTAGTCCAACCTCCCTGCTCAAGCAGGGTCCTCTAGGGCATATTGCCCAGGATCACATTCAGACGGGTTTTGAATATCTCCAGGGAAGGAGACTCCACTACCTCTCTGGGCAACCTCTTCCAGTGCTCTGTCACCCTCACAGGGAAGAAGTTTTTCCTCATGTTCAGATGGAACTGCCTGTGTTTTAGTTTGTGCCTGTTGCCTTTCACCCTATTGCTGGGCACCACTGAGAAGAGTCTGGCTCCATCCTCTCGACATCTTCCCTTCAGATACTTATACACGTTGATCAGATCACCTCTCAGTCTTCTCCAGGCTAAACAGGCCCAGCTCTCGCACCCTTTCTTCATAGGAGAGATGCTCCAGTCTCCTCATCATCTTTGTAGCCCTCCCCTGGACTCTCTTCAGGAGCTCCATGTCTTTCTTGTACTGGGGAGGCCAGAACTGGACACAGGACTCCAGGTGAGGCCTCCCCAGGGCTGGGTAGAGGGTGAGGATCACCTCCCTCGACCTGCTGGCAACACTCTGCCTAATGCACCCCAGGAGACCATTGGCCTTCTTGGCCACCAGGGCACACTGCTGGCTCATGCTTAACTTGTTGTCCACCAGCACTGCCAGGTCCTTCTCTGCAGGGCTGCCTTCCAGCAGCCTGTACTGGTGCATGGGGTTATTCCTGCCTAGGTGCAGGACCTTGCACTTGCCTTTGTTGAACTTCAGGAGGTTCCTCTCCGCCCACCTCTCCAGCCTGTCCAGGTCCCTCTGAATGGTAGTACAACCTTCTGATGTATCAGCCGCTCCCCCCAGTTTAGTATCATCAGCAAACTTGCTGAGGGTGCACTCTGTGCCTTCCTCCAGGTCACTGATGAGCAAGTTGAAAAATATCGGCCCCATTATCAACCCCTGGGGGACACCACTAGCTACAGGCCTCCAACTAGACCCTGTACCATTGATCACAACCTTCTGAGCTCTGCCTTTCAACCAGTTCTCAATCCACCTCACTGTCCACTTATCCAGCCTGCACTTCCTGAGCTTGCCTATGAGGACGTGATGGGAGACAGTGTCCAAAGCCTTGCTGAAGTCCAGGTAGACAACATCCGTTGTGTTGGATGTTGTTTCCCCCTCATCTTTCCCCTCATCTACCCAGCCAGTCATTCCATCACAGAAAGCTAACAGATTGGTTAAGCATGATCTGCTCTTGGTGAATACATGCCGACTACTCCTGATCACCTTCTCATCCTCCACATACTTAGAGATGGCATCCAGGATGAGCTGCTCCATCACCTTTCTGGGTATTGAGGTGAGTCTGATTGGCCTGTAGTTTCCTGGGTCCAGTTTTGCACTGCTCTTCCAAAAGCTATATGCAAATGACTGGAAAATACCAGGATTAACACCACAAGTTACAAACAGTGAAACTTGATTAGTTGAGAAGGGAGATTATTTTTAAGAATTTAAATTGTTATACAAATGTTAAAGAAAAAAAGGTAGTAAGCAGGTGGAGCGAGTCAGGGATAGGAGAATAACAACCAGCAAGTATACAGTAGGAGAGCTCTTTTGTGCAATATTCAGTTCCCCTCACCAGCATGGCGAGGGGTATGAAAACCTCCCAGTCCATTTCTCTACGTTGCTGTCTGTCTACTTTTATGACCCTGACAAAGTCAAATAAACTCTCTAATTTTTAAAATTAGAACTACTGATTGCCTTTTCCCATACTTATAGGAAAAATATGGCTTGGAAAGGGGTGAGGTTTTTTTTGTTGGTGTGGGCTTAATTTTTGAGAGAAGATTTCTTATTTTTCCTTCCTGTTCATGGCTCTATGTTTTCCAGAGACCTGCACCGAAAACAGAAAAGACAAGACTTCAACGTTCTTGGTATTTCTAAAGTCAACTAAAGTAATAAAGAACACCCTGTGGGGCTTCCTTAATCCTAGTGGGAAAAGGGCACACATACATTTCATATTCTCTTTACAGAGATAGTACACAACTGAATCCCCACAACCACAGACAAAATTTGTTTGGACAAGAGGATCACAGCATTAGCCTAAGGAGTCAGGGACTATGTGGGAATTAAACAAACTCAAGCCTCTGAATCACAACCAACGGATGTTATCACCATGTGCTACCAACACCACCAACAGCACAATCAGAATTCATTTTGCTAGGATTTCTCTCCTTCTCCAGTTCCATAATTTAATGACTAGATCCTGATTTCAAACTATTTTTAATAAGTCATTTTTCTCCAGTCAGAGGGCAAATACTTTTTCAATGTCACACATTTAAATCATCCATCATTTTATAGTTTCCTGAAAAAACACCACACCACCAGAGAAATGAAAATCTACAGCTGAATTACCTTAGACCATCTTAGAGGCCAGTTATAACAGCAGTGCGCTGCATCTTGAAGACAACTCAGACTACAGTACTCAGGAGTAGCTTAAGTTTTTGCAATAATTATCCCCAGTACAGGGAAGATATTCAGACCAGAAATTAGCTTTTGTTGAATATGCGTAAAGCTGGATGGACTCAAACAGAGTTAGGAAGATTATTTTGCTACTATAATGTTAAAACTGAAATCAAAAGTTACAGATTTATGTTTTTGTTAAATTGTTCTGAGCGCTAAATACCATGAATGTCTTATTTCTCAAACTCAGGCTTTTCTGTCAGGTAAAACCACGAACAGTAGCATAGATTTCTTTCTTGCTTAGCTGATGGTTACTGATCTTGGCATTGGCTGGTACTCTGAACTTGTGAATAATTCAGGAAAGCCAAGTTGATCAGTGACAAACTCGTCAAGTAAAATGAGATCTGGCGTTGCAGCTTATCTGTCTGTGCTTCAAAGTAGAATTAAGGAGAAAGCTTTCTCTGTTATGCCTCAGGTTTACTAAAAAGAGGCCTGAACCAAAATGCCCTTCCAAACATCTCAAGATGTTTGCCCCTTTGAAACCAAAAGGAACATGATAGAGTGGGTCTTTGCAAACCATTGCTCAAGAACTTAAATTTAGTAGCACCTGTTGCTGTAATTAAACATTTGATTCAAGTTTAGAACAAGGCTAATTGATTCCATGTGACCTCTTTAGAAAGAAAAAATAAAATTTCTCTGGAAAAAGGAGAAATTGGGGAGGGGAGAGGGGAGGTCACAAACAGCTGCTCTCTACTAGATATAGCTATGCAACTGTAGAAGTGGGTGGTTACCATGAGAACATGGTCCAGTCTTTTCTCGGTGCAAAAAACATCTACAGATCTGCCAGCAGAGCCCTTTAACACCTCCTAATTTGTTCAGATAAAACCATTTATGCTAGCTTGGACTGTGATCTGAGCTAACATGAATGATTTTACTGGAAGCAAATTAGAGCACATTTTCAGAAACTACTTTAAAGGAAATTGATAGAGCGAAGCTAAGCTCCAAAGTGGATCCTGTCTCCGTACGTCAATAGTCTTTGGAGCAGAAGAAATCCAAGCTCCGCCTGACAGGACCATGGGGATTCAGCTGTGTCTACCTGTGCTGTGTACTGCCTCCATACTGTCTACATGTGTGCTCTTTTTAAGGAAGTCTGAGAGGGTGTTCTTTACCATGTTATTGGACCTTAGAAATACCAGCAGAAATACCAGGAACAACAGGGCCCCACTGAGGTCAGTAACTTCTTCCACAGACATAGCTGGAGCCAGAAAACAATGTCCATGCAGGTCCTGAAGCCAAAAGCCAAGAACCTGCAGCTCAGTTGAGGAGAATGCTGTGCAGCTGCAGATGAAGATTTTCTGGGGCCGTCTCAGGAATGTAACAAAAAGGGCTTTTGCAAAGAAAAGGTTGACATGAGCTGATACAGCTACTGCCTGGTAACACTGATAATCAGTGCAGCAAGTCTGGCTTTCTGAGTCACTAGCACTGGGAGTATTCATAATGTCAGTAACATTTATGTTGACTTCACATTTTTAAAGAGAGGGATTTGGAGACTGGAGTCAAAGCACACTTGAATGAAAAAATGCAAATCCCCATAGTGTGCTGGGTTTTGGCAACAGCAAACAATTCTCTCTCCTCATCATCTGCATAACAAAGAAACCAGGGCTCTTTTCTCTAGCCTTAGCGAAAGGTTTCCTATGCACTAGGGGCACAGCAGAATGATCCAGCCAGATCTTCAATACAGGGAAGAAGGCATTTATATTCCAAAGCTTTCTATAGCACAACAGAGTGCAGTTAGGGCAGTAGCAAGTGCTTAGTTTATTCAAAAAGATAAAATGGGACACTACTACAAAGCATAAGCTTCACAAAACCAAAATGAGGTTTTGTAAACTTTAAAGTGCACCTGCAACTAGCAAGACTGAAACTTCACCTGAAAGAAGCCAATTTCTCTGGATGGAAGTATTTCTCTGTAGCATTAGAAATCTGAATGTCACATACAAAAGCCAGAAATCTAAGCAAATTGAGTTCAAGCCATTAAGTTGACAATTCTCATTTTACTGCCTCAGAAACAAATGGTGTCACAAAAAGAAAAAAGAAAAAGTCAGTCATGAAAAACACATCAGACCTGTAACCTGCATTCAGTTTTAACGACCTGCCTTTGCATGGCTGTAAAACTGCAGCCTATTGCATCTGGAGACACCATGAGGAGATTTAAGAACTCCAAGATGTGGTAAGATTCACGAGCTTAACTGTTACTGGACTAACTTTGCCATTTGATACTAAATACATTTCATTAAGGCCTAGAATAATTGTGGTGAAATAAGTTAATTTTGTCTTTTGCTTTACTAAGGATAGCTGCTGCAGTCATTTTCTTTTTTTCCTAACTTTCAATTCTGTTGGCTATTTGATTATCATGCTACCTGAAATGGAGATGCTGTTATTCTGAGTTGTTTCTGGCCTTGCACTGTTATTGTAGGGATGCCACTGACCGCTGGCTTGTGAACACTGTCCTTGTGCTGTGTACTTACATGCCGTATGCCATACAATGTTCTGTTATGCTCCAGTTACCCTCGAGTCCTAAACTACATACAAGCTAACGTGCTGTTGTAGAAGTCTAAGTGCTAGATGACATGTAGTTTTTTTTTCATATAAACTTTTCATGAGCTCTGGGTGAGACAAAGATGTTTTTCTAGGGTTGCTAAGGAGCAGGCTAAGCTGCCTTACCAAGTACCTAAAGCTGTATGAGTTAACTGAACTACCAGATAATTACAGAGGGATGGTAAAAATGTTTTATGATTTTTTTTTTTTGACCAAAAGCAAGTACAAACATATCCTAAGATTTTTTTGAACACATGGCTCCCCTTTATTCACTAGGGTTTATCTCAAAGCTGCAGGAACTCCAGGAAATGCTCTTTATAGTCATGCTGCTACTTAAGGCTGAAAGCTTAAAGTAATTCAGACAGAACCTATCCCCAGGGTGCTCTTCAGCCACTGATCAGAACTGCTGTGCTGCACAACATAGCTGATATTTTGCAGGCCAGTCTGCTTGCACCTATTGAGGGATGCTGGCTCCGATCTTTTTTTCTAAGATTTTCATGCATATTATAAATACACAAAAAAGTAGTAACAGATTAGTGGAAAAGTAATCTTGTCAATCCCCCTTTTAACTTTTGAGGTGATATGCTGTTAAATTTTACATGCCCAGCAGAAAGTCAGAACACACCCTACCACACCCAATATGAAATATCTGCCTTTGTAAAAGTAATTGGAAATTTCGTTTCCTGCCAGGAGTCAGATTCTACCTCAGAAACAGATCGATGCGATGTATAGGGAGGGTCTGTCAGGAAGAAAAGGAGTCAGAACAGATATGGAGAGCACTGATCTTTGAATAGCCTCCACATCTCAGGTTTTGGAAGACAGAAGTCTCCAAGGAAACAGTATCAGTGGCTCATATGCTCACTCCCAGTGCTCTCTGCAAAGGGATGGCCCATGCTGCCTCTCGTAGCGATGACTCAAAGCCAGAGGCTGGCAGGAGCTGCAGCACATCTTTCTGCAGAAGGCAAAAAGGCAGAACAGGTATACGAACAGGCCTAAATGCCACTGCCCATGTTCACCACAGAAAGCTCCACTACAAGCTCATCTGACACAAGGAATTTATATTTAATTTATAATAAATTACCTTATGATCTTTTCTGCTTTATAGGACTGTACCTGAAAACTATATAACCAGTAATTATTTACCAACAATATGGAGTCCTAATTGCTTCTCTCCAACTGTGTCAAAACGATAGAATTTCAGCCTCAAGGCAAGCTTGCGAATATTACTAGATTTCTTTCTACATGTCATGCTAATGCCTGCTGGTGCTGCCACTCCAGTCAGGATTATAGTATAATAAATGAAATATAACTCTGCATTCAAGGGTAGGTGACAGTAAAGCCAATGGCAGCTGAACTCCACTCTCTCTCCACTTTACTCCCCTTTTCAACCAAATAAGTAAACCAACCTGGAAAGAGGGCTTGGTTTCTTGAAATGCACCTGAGTAGTTCTTGTTTGTGATTCTCAAAATATTACTAGCACATCATCTCTTCATAAGTTCACAGTTTATGATCATACGAAAAATAAAATTGTGAAAAAAGAAGAAAAGCAGAAATATCAGCTTCCCAAAGGAAAAATAATGAAGAAAAAGATATTAAAAAAATCCACTGCCTATACGCTTCTGAAATATCACCTGCTCTGACAGTATCTTTTATACGACTGTCTTTCACACGATCTTATTCTCCAACCCAGCGTCCTCTCTTCTTTGCGTGAGCAGTTTCCCTGAGGTAACAAATATTTGCTTCCAAAGCATTATATGTATACTGCTATAATACTAAGCAGTGTCTGAAATAGCCTGTACAGAGAATAAGACAACCCTCAGTCTTAACTAGCCTTATTTTAAGTGAACAAAAACTACACAAGAGAAGGAAGAGCATACAAAAGTGTATTTTTGAGAGAGTCTTTTCTGTCCAGTGTGCTGTTTGGGGGGGGGGGGGGGGGGGGAGGAGGGGGGTCAGGAGTCCTGTTACATCCCATCTACGTTCTGTTTCATAGAATTCAATTGAAACTGCAAGGAAGAGTTATATTATAATAAAAATGGCAACATATTTGGACTTTGAGTATTTATCCTGGTATGACCTTGCGTAAAACCTTTTAGTATTCTCATCCAAGGCACTGCCTTGGAATAGAATTTTCTGATAATCTCAGTTTGCCTTCATTTGTAGAGAGCAGGCATTTTCTTCTACAAGCTCTTTAATACATTGCTTATGTACAGAACATACAGAAAATGTCTGAGAGTCTCCTCTTTTTTTTTTTTAAACAAATTTGCATTGTAAAAAGGTGTGGCAAGAAAACAAGGGAAGGCTGAGTCTAGCAAGCCCAAGTAATCCCAGCATCCCCAGTCGGCCTGAAAAAGATGCACCTGAGATTTCTCTACTTGCTCTAACATAGCTGTATCAACAGGAACAATTTAAAGCTCTGGTTTATTGAAGTTCTCCTACCTTGCATAAGATTGTTACAAGTTGATGCCTTACGAAAAGCTCTGCTAATGCAGTTAAGCATGGTGAATGATCCTGCCTGTCTAAATTTCCGAAGGCAGGACTATGTGACTTGATACCTCCCCGGCAGACTGAGGAGTGTGGGAGATTAAGCTATATTTGATCACCTCTGAAAATTACTTAGGAGTAAAATTTACAGATAAACCATTTCTCTCTTCCTCTTCCATATCAGCCTTTTTTAAACCTTTTTTATGCTAATTATCAGTGATACTTAATGTGCAGGTAGAATAGAAAGCTAGCCAAGTTGTAAGCCTTTAAGCCCTTTTGTTCGTGTAAAGTTCAGCAACCTCTGTGTTATTTACTTTATTTTCACCTGGTAATGGTCTTAAAAGCACTATATAAGCAGACTGCTGAACCGAAAGGTTCTTGTTAGCCAGCTGCTGCAATTACGTGTAATAACACATAGCAACTGCATGCAATACCTTGAGAGAAGTAAGTAATAGCCTATGCAAATGACGGTACAAAGCAGTTCTACTTCACTAACCGATGGTTATAACACTCATTCTAGCATCAAAATGTTCTGCAGGTTCTCATATTGCCTCACCTGGGACCTTCCACAGCTTTACAAGGCAAAAGTTGCATCATCACTGTATAATGTCCCACCAGCACTACTGTGTCGGTCCTCTACTCTCTCACAAAAGGTAGAGTCCTTAGTGATGTACTAGATCAATTTCTTTCAAGTTATAAATGCATCCTGGCAGCAACCCATTCAAGCGCGGACTAGGCTTAAACTTTCTAGATTGGAAAAGCTAGGAGAGTTTGGGCCAGCGTTCTCCCTCATATCTTTTCTCCCCAGGGCGCAGCCTGTGTGAAGCAGCAGCAGGGAAAATGGGCTCAGCAACCAGAAAAGCCTTCAACAGAAGATACAGAATCAATTATACCAGCCTGCATTAATGTAGGTAAAATAAGCCATCAACTATACCCTATAGAATTGTACTCTTTGGTCAGCCCCTGCTTTGCCTACTGCCTTGAACCGGCTCTGGGAAGAGTTTTATGTTCCAAAAATAGATCCTTGATGCAGAGTGTATCTAATTTCCTAGAAGTGCTGATACTACAGGCTTAACTATACTGCATATCCAGCCTGGAATTGGTGTCAGCCAAGCAGGCTCTTGGATAGCTGACCCTTCTACCAATAATTGTCTTCAAATAAAATTAAAATTTCAAGCACCTATAAATCGGCTTAGTTTTTTAAAAGTGACTTTCGTGCTTGGTTGACAGTTCTGGCTGGGGACTAAACACTTCTGCTCATCAGCTATGTAAAGTATAACCGACTATAGCGCAAGTGTCTCTGATTCTTTTTCTCTCCAGTGAGTTAGGTCCAACTCAGGAGATGAGAGGTTCACACCACTTGGTTTATTCCATCTTGTCTGGTTCAGCCAAGGCACCAGCAGTGTATACACTCCTGCCTTCTAGTGGCTGGAGTAGAACCAAACAATTATTGCTAGACTACATTTGAGCTAATATCCTATACTTAAGACCCTCAGACACAAACTGTTCCTTGACCTCTTTATGACTAAAAAGCAATCTTTCCTATAAACAAACTTGGAATTTTGCCCCAGTTGTACAATATCCTATTTTTTCTCACAATAAAGACAGATAAATGGAAGCTTTAGCCTGAAAGTGTGTTATATGGGTAGAAGTGCATAATTACAGCACTAACCACCTATAGCAGTTTCTTCCTACTAACAAATATTCTGTTCATTGTAAAGAAAGAGGGGAAAAATACAAGGGAGGCATATTACAGACAGATTTAATCAGCTACAACTCCTCATCAAGCAGCTTTTTGAGAGAAATTGCTTTGGCTCCTCAACTGCTTTCAAATCAGATTGAGTGTGAGGGGATTTCAATTCAGAGCAATGCTGACCAGTTTCATTATCCTCATAAAAGGTTTTGTCATTTATTCATTCACCATCCTATACTCGCAGGAAGCGACTGAAAATAAAATGACATAAAGTTGGAGGGAGAACTGACAAATAGCTCTGATTTTGAAAGCTGGTAGAATGTCAATATTTTTTCTGGTCCAAGGTCAAGACAGGTTTAACCTGAGCTATATCCAGAGCACAGAGAATACAGGATCTCAGAGGAAGATGCCAAAGATGCCTTTGTAATTTTATGTCATGGTTGCTTAGGATGCTGCTAAAAAAGAGAGAATACTTGAGGAAAAATATGTAGTTTTACGGACAATTTGTTCTAGGCCTGACTAAATAATAGATATGTGTTTTATTTTGAACAGTGACAGTATATGACATCTTTAATAATAGCACCATTTTGCTATTAAAATTTTTGAATGATGGATTACTGGCATGATCTCCGCTGTAGAGAGGACGGTGTTTAATAGAGAAAACACTCTGCAGAGGAGCACAATGAATTTAAGTGTTCTGAATGGCAAAACAACATGCCCAAAAGACATTAAAACATTGAATTTTCTGCTGGCTTTTCATTACTGGCTGAAAGCTACAGAAATCCTAGGTACTTGCTCCACTCACTACTGTTGTGGGAGCAGTCAGGTCAAATTCACTTGCTGTGCTGCAAAATGTCTCAGTACACCAGGCAAAACTGTACTGCTGAACATCCCACGTGCATCAGCCATGACAACATACTGGGCTGCAAGGCACTCTAGATGCTCAAGATATTTCAAGGATTTCCACCTGTGTAGCTATAGGTGAATTCAGTGCCCATAGGGCCTCTTCATTATCACTTGTACGCATTCCAGGAGCATCCGTAATATATTTTATTCTCAGAAGCAAGAAGACCCAGAAAAATCAACTGCCATAAAATAAATTTAAAAAGCACATGTTAAGTAAGAGGGAGATTCCTTTGGCACAGTTCACAGCAACTCTATTATAATAAAATAGCAGTAGCTGAGAAGGATCTGACCCATTTAGTTTTAATGCTTTAGTATATGCATTCTTTAAAAATAAATAATTGAACTGTCAGGTCCATTTAACTGCCTCATTACTGTTCATTCATTTTTTTGTCAGCACCATGAAAACAGTTTGGAGAAGGGAGAGTGCCTAAGGAGAGTGCTCACATGCGAAAGGGGAAGGGCGTTATATGTAATAAGGAGAGCGTAGAAGACACTATAGAGATGACTGTAGAGGAGTCAGACCAGGGAGCCAGTCAGTACTGAGGTATGTGATCAAACATCAGAGAAGTCAAGTATACCTGGGGAGATCTGGCATAGGAGGTTTTAGGGTGTAGGTAGCTATTTAAATAGACAAAGTTAAAGGGGACTTTATGTTCCAAGGAAAGAAATTTCACATTCCAGTGTCCTCTAATTGTAAAAAGTCTCCTAGCAAGCCCATTCTCAACAGTGAAAGGAGACTACAGTAATATATACTTTCTAATCCAGTATTACTGGATTTGTAGATCTCCCTTGCACCACTGTTCTTTCCTTACAGGCAGAACTTATCTTTGGAAACAACACTGAAAAATACCTGCCTGGCAACCAATGAATTAGCCCTTATTTTCCTGCCTTTCCTATGCCACAGGCTATGATACTGACCGATCTTCCAAATTTTGGAGCAGCCTCTGCACAGAGAAAATAGTTAAGACAGCTTAAAGCCAAGTTAACCTGCCTATGGACCTAGTATTGGCAGCAATACCTTGTAGTCCTCTCATCCTGCTGGGAGAGAGGACAGTGTTGTCCCCCCACATACACACACTCTTTCCAGAAAGGGAGAAAGACAGCACCAAGATCTGAAGTGACTTGCCAGAGGTGTCAGGAGGTGAGGATGTCCGAGTTCTCCACTTCTGCTTCTCAGCTTGGTCACGGGACCCAGGCTCCTGCTGAACCCCAGCCTGAGCAACATGGCTGTGGGGTGTGCAAAGGATAGCTTGTGAGTAACAGAGAAGGGGGAATTACAAACCCAAAGGGAACCACCACACAAACCAACTCCTGTTTTCATCTAGCAGGAGGGCATTTAACTTCTGTCCTCCTTTGTTTGTTCTGCATGGATCATGGATTCATAGATATTATAATGAAAAAATAACTTTTAACTTATGTTGTAGTCCCTATGATCACATCACTACTATACAGTGAATCATTCCTATCTGATGTGAAGCACTGCTGCAATGGCTTTGTCTTAAACCCAGTGCTGGAGGAACCACTTTAATGAACTAAACTACCTTGTAGAAAAATAATCATAGACTTTCAAACACCCATTCAACTGCAAGCTTTAGTTACTTTGTGGGGATATTTGTTAAGTTTACGTACATATATATGTATATATGTATATATATATGCAAATTAAACTGTTATAAGAATAATATCAAAATAAATGGCAGAAATACAATTTATCATAAAACTTACAGTAAATCTTTTTCTCATAAGTGCTAACTACAGCAATAACTTCACTAAGTCTGAATCATTACTGTATCAGGTCCTGGTTCAGTAACAGCAGTTGGGGAGAGTTCAAAAATGGAGTACTTACTCAGTTGTGTCTGGTTATAAGATTAATACAATAGATTTTTTTTAATTAATCATCACACCAGTGGGAATTTTCTTGGTCCAGAGAATTCAGCCACTAATAACTCAAAGCCACATTTTCGCAGAAACCATACATGTGTTTTACATAAATGCCCATAGTCTAGCTAGCTTGAGAAAAAAACAAAGCTGAAATCCAAGTGTATCAGCACTCTGGTACCACACAGAAACGCATGGTTATTACACACAGTTATCACATGGTGTTATCACACATGGCTTGTTTCCATCTACATTGGCAAGAACCTAATGTTAGTACCACCATATTACTAGAATGGACAAAGGCATGGTTTTCAAGGGCTAGGTTTCTGAAAATTAGAATTGCAAAACAGTTTAATGCTTACTGCCATTCTACTGTTCCCACATTGTCAGCACACATCTAGATAGACAAGGACCTCCAAGAGATTTCAGGGTGCAAGAGAACATCTTGATATGGCAAAAGATAGTAACTCTTCTTGAGCATGATCTGGGGAGGAGAGCTCTTGGGAAATTCAAATTGTCAGGAAATATTTAATAGAAGGTGACAGAAAGTCCAAGTTTAAACACTGTACTAAAAGTGCCTTCATTGCAGCACATGTTGGGCCTTTGTTCTTTCCTACCTTTATTGCCTATATAAATTGTATTTTCAGTTTTTACCAGAGCTGTAAGAAACATTTGCGTCTCACATAATCCCTCCCCCTTCTCCACGAAATATCATTTCCCAGAACAACACAAGGAACTGGTTTTCTGTTAATTGCTCTGTAAGAGAGAGTGCCTCGGGGCTTTATTAAGAAAGATTTCTGAGAGACTGAAGCATGTGTGACCTAAATTGGCTTCATAAGTGGTTTCTGGAGGGCATAAAGCAGCATTCACAGGCATAATCGCCTTTCACCTTGACATTAATTATATACTTTTGCATTCAAAATAAGTCATGGCCACGAGCCGGAGAGTTTGTAATGTAAACATGTCAGGGAGGTAAGATACTATAAAATCAACAAAAATAGTCAATTCAGCACTACTAAAAATCCACCCACCCACCCACCCCCCACCCCCGGCACAGCTTTACCCTCTTAATCTTCAGTGTGGCCTGAGTAGAAAACAATCATTGGTCTCTAAAGGAAGGCAGTAAACCTTCAGCTCTGTAGGTTTTTTTCCTAAAAAAAATAAAAAAATAAAAACAGGAAAAAAGAGTGACTCCATATATTAAAAAAGTTGTCTACTGGTTAAAAAGAGTTTGAAGAGCTATAAAAAAACACTTCCCTTAAGAAAAAATACATATTTTCGCATAACCTATCATTTCTGCATTTCACTTTCCTGTTTGTTCTTTGCTAGACAACTGCTGATGGCTCCTGTCAGACTGTTGAATGAGGTGATCCCTTGGATCTGATCCACTATGGCTTGTTCTTATGGACTGCCTGTACAACACCTCCATTCTCTGCGTATTAGCTCTTACGTTTCTTCACATAAGTGAAGACTAAGCTTCTGGCAGAGCAATATCTGACATACCTTATACACCGAATACTTTATAAGTCTACAGCATCTTCCCTTTGATTCCAACTGGATTTTAGTTGCAAGTACAATAGTTACACTTACACTAGAGGTAGTATTCTGAGGCGCTTTCTTTGAGATTACAGTAATAATGTTTAGATAAAGGATTTCTCCTCTCCCTTAGTATAACTGTAGGAAAAAAAAAAAAAAAAAGATGAGATTGCCTAAGCACAAACTGGTATCAAAAAACAATGGAGAATGATTAGGACTTAGATTCTAAGTTATTCTTTTGATAGCTAAAGTTTAAATTTTCCTTTACAGGCTACAGTTTGAATCTTCAGTCAAGTCTGCAGAAAAGCATTCTCAGTTTTCAATTCTCTGTTCAAACTAGCTCTCATCTAAAATCCTCTGGGAGATCCTCCTCATAGATATTTTTGCATTTTGTATCTCCCTAGTAGCTTGTCAAGTTACTTGCCTTGTGTGAAAACACGCTTAGATAATTGCCAGTGTCAAAATGGGTTAATGCTGAGTGTCCATGGACATTTCCAGATGCTTTTAAGGAAGATGTGAGAATCCCTATTGTAGATTATAGGAACAGTTGCTGCATTGCACTTTTCTTTTATTTTTGTTTCACTGATTTACAGTTACTTAGAAGGAGAATGAGTGAACACTAGTTTATCACTTTTCTGACGCTTCTGATATCTATCACATGCCCTATTATTATATCATTTTGCTAGTACTACACACCTCTATATGTTTAAGTTATTAAATAATAGCTGAGGAGTCTTGCACGTAGCAGTTGATTCAGAGACATTATGTTTGGATGATGCTGTCATACCTTCAGGGATCACTCATTGCTCTGGCAGCAAACATTTTCTAGGTCTTGCCATAGACACTGCTATCTTATAGCAGGGAGTAAACATTCCAGGGATGACTAAGACACTGTCCCAATGTGGTAAGTGTGTATAAAACAAGTAACAAGGGTAATACAAATTCAAGGTATCTGATTCCTACAACAAACAGTGATGCAATTTACTAAATTGATTACGGTGACTTGCAAAGCAGAGGTGAGATAAGCAAGCCTGCAAGTGTCATAAAGCAGAGGCAAAGTGATCAGACAGCATTAATAAGTAGCAGGAAGATAGAATTACACTTCTTCATAGAGTCGTACCGCTATTAACTATTGGATATCAGGGTATCTTAAAGATATCATACCTTATGCTGAAACATTTTTGAAGTAACTTTTATCAGGAAAGTATTTTACAGAAACACATGTGCATGTAATCAAGCATCACTGCTACAAGTTCATATTGACCAAACTGTACCTGAAAAAGAAGAAAGAGTAATAAATTTCTTGAAAAAATGCTTAAATATCTATATGAGAGATTTAATGGGAGTAAGAATGCATATGTGGAAGTATCAAATAGCTGCAACTGCCTAGGCAACTGCCTAGCAGTAAGGGCTTTTTATGCAACGAAAGATGAGATATTAATGGATCCTTGGTATTTATTACTTCTAGCTGTAGTAAATTATTTAACACATTTCCAGTTAGCTACACTATAATCATTGCATACACAAGTTACGGCTACAGTAAATTATTCTAGTAGTCATTCTTAAGACCAGCTTTACTCCAAAGAACATGAAATCATAAACAAATCAATTTTACCATGGTTATCTGAAGTACAGATAAAAACCCTATAATTACCTGCACTCGCTTATACAGTTGTTAAACGGCCTCTAGCTTAATATTAAAACTATAACGTGGAAAGTTGCAATAGACAACAACCCCAAACCAGCATAAGAACTACCTTTTCATTTCTTGCACTTGTCTTCTAAGAGCTTAAGACTCCAAGAACATCTATGTTTCAGCACTGATGAAATATACCAGCAACGTTCATTATTAATCAAAAAGCAGTGTTTAACTGCAGGGATATAGTGGCACATCTAATTCTTCTTAAATCATTCTCTGTCTTTTTCGATTTTGATCCCATTAAATTCATTGGGAGCCTTACTATAGGCTGCACTGGGCCTGAAGGGGCTGTGATGCATAGATTCCCAAGTAAAGGAATTCAAGTAAGAGCAATACAAGTAGTGAAGGGCCTTAAGAAAACATATCATGAAACATGTATGAGGAGCTAAACGATCTAACATTCAGGTATCAATATAGTTTAATATGCTGGGTTTCTCAAAATAAGAGCTACCTACAAGAACGAGGAGTCAGAATCCTCTGTTATTCTCCAAATGATGGAAAATCCAACTCTGTGGGAAAAGTAAAGTTTAGTTCCCATGGGCCATTCAGTCTCAGTTCCCCGGCTCAGAACATTAGCTTGTCTGTAAATTAGAATGATAGAGGCACTTGTCCCACTCGGGCATGATCTACACTAGACAGTATAGTCACCTTGGGGAAATTATCAAAAGCTTCTGGCACAGTTATGCATTTGCTAATACCATTTATTCTAGCTCTGAGAAAAAGCCTTCTTGTATCACTAACTACACTAGTGCTTTCGATCTTATGGAAACATAATAACCCTACACTCATTTACAGTATTACAGGCAATATTTCTACTGTAGACATGCCGTAAATAAACTGAGATCCACCAACTCCTTTCACATAGACCATTAAACAGACTGGATACTGGTACTTACAACTACAGCCTAACTGATCAGGAATCAGAACTGTGACCAGGAAATAAAAAAACTTATCTCCCATTACTGATTCAAAAATGTTTCCAGAACTTCTGATGACCACTTCTGGTTTTCTCTATTTGCAAGAAAAAATTATATACATCTACTGATAACATCACAGCTCTACCTTTACGAAAGAAAATTCAGTAAGCATATCAGGAATTAGCAGATTGTTCATTAACATCTGAAAGATAACAGACAAGGATAGAATTAAAATAAACAAATGTTACAAACAAAATCTCCCCATCTTTTTGATGATTCCATCCCGATTAAATGTTCACTATGTGTTCAGTTCAGTGCAAAGAGAATAGTTTTTCTTTGTAGTTATTCACCAGGTCAGATCAGTCAAAATTCAAAGAAACTCAGCTCTAATGAAAACTT
Organism: Struthio camelus; assembly: GCF_040807025.1. Lineage (NCBI taxonomy): Eukaryota > Metazoa > Chordata > Aves > Struthioniformes > Struthionidae > Struthio > Struthio camelus. The sequence goes on along the minus strand of NC_090946.1, from coordinate 61,189,885 downwards.
CCATGTGTCCTACTTAAAGCTTTGGCTCAATCATCTCCGAAACTGTCTATGAAAAAAGTCATGAGTTAATTTTACCACGCCTTGAATTCAATAACCCAAGGGCATAAGTATAAATAGGTAATATTTCACAGCATCTGTATTAGGTCAGTCACTGTGTGCAGATGAGAAAAACGAACCCCAGAAGTGAAATAACTATCTGTTTATGAAGAAAAACGGTGGTACGCGTCAGGATGTGGAAGCCCGGTCTTCGGTTAAAAAAGCTACGCTCAAGCTCAGCAGTGGCAAAGGTCCTGGACGTCTGTCACTTATCACTGTAGCTATTCAGTGCTTCTCAAAAATCATCTTACATAAGAATACACAATAAAAAGCAGCAGGAGGAAAAGTAAAACTCACTCCTTTCTCAGAGGACTTCTTCTCACGCACATATATCAGACCTCCTAAACACAAGGTTTTCAGAAGCTCCCTTGAGAGGTCTTCCACAGTATACACGCATTCATGACAGCACTCCAGTCAAGTGAGCTCTCCCGCTACAACTCTGCTCCCAACGAGATGGCCACCCTGCAACTTCACACGCACCTCTAATTCCTGCTGTTTGTTCCCCATACTGTGTACATTAGCATACAGCTGCTTTAGAGAACCCTGTTGTACCGATTTCCTAGAAAAGGCAGGAGAGCTTTCTCCATAACGCTGTCTCCTCTCAGCACTTCCTTATTTGTGGGAATACGCTTAGGGTGGACTCCTTTCTGTCCTATTTCATCTCTTTTCTCTACATCACCCTCCACCCTATACTTACCAACCCAATCCACCATTTCCTCCCTTGATTGTGAGTCATCATCTCCCTCCCTAGTTTAAAGCCCTCATTATCAAGTGGAGCCAACTTGTTGGCAAAGATGGTTTTACCCATGTGGTCAGGTGGTTCTCACCCCTTCCTAGCAGTCCTCTACCCTCGGAGAGGGTCTCCTACAGCCATAAGCCAAAATCCTGTTGTTGACACCAGCCACAGTCAGTTGCAGAATCTGTCCACTCCTCCTCAAGCACTTCCACCACACCAGCAGGACTGAAGAGAAAACCACCTGAGCCCTCATGCCTTTGCTCCCTGCCACCAGAGCCCTGTAATCATTTCACTGGTCAGGGATGTCAGACCAACAGACCAGTAATTCCCTAGATCTCGCCTTTTTTTTTGTTGTTGTTTAAAAAAGGCATTGCATTTGCATGCCTCAGTTGTCAAGCAATATGGCAGTTTTAAGCAAAAGATTAACCTACTAATTCATCTATTTCACCCCTGAACTCCTTTAGAACTGCTGGCTGAAGACCATACAGGCCTGAATATTTCTACTAAAATGTTGTTAGTCGTGTGTCCTCTATGTTTTCTAAAATTTATATTATCTTTATAGTATTTTGTATCTGATACTTACTAAGAGCTGTGTAATTTAGAGCCCAGATGATCCCTTAAATCTGCTCAGATGTCTCTCCAGCAGTGAAATTGAGAGGAATTCCACTCAATTAAGTGGAATTAAGTGGAAGTAGTTAATCAGTGCAACCCTTTTGCCATGGATGCTGTGGATACTAAAAGTTTATCTAGGTTCAAAAAGCAATTGCACAAATTAATAGAAGAAAAACTTGTCAGTGGCTATTAAATATAAAGACTTCCCTTCAGGCTCAGGAACACTTGGGGTTTAGGAGTATACCCTGGAGAGAAGTGTCATTAGCAGTTTTTCATGCTCTTAGTCCTTTAGCATTCATTATTAACCACCATCAGCTATTCTTTCGTAATTATGTAATAGAATGAGAAGAATAAAGCCAAGTTAAAGAGAAAGAAAAGTTTCCATCTTTTGCCTGATAAAGTCAGGCAGTCAGACATTCAGAAATACCTAGCAGTAAGAACCAAATGTCAATGTAGCAAAGAAACATTTATTTTCTATGTTACAAATAAACAATCATCTGCTCCACTAAAGCAGTTCTGGTCTGACGCTTATTGCACCAAATATAGAATTATTGCAATGCTGATGCATAAGTGTCCTCTTCGTAGAAGTGACAGCTTTAATTTGAAGTTTGGTCGGCTCAGGAGAGTCTCCAATGAATGGATGAGCTATAGAGTCTTCTGAGGGACCCTCCAGACATGATGTATATTATACTGCTATGAGCTGCATAAACAAAAGCACTGCATAAACAAAAGCAAAGCTGTCACACTGAAAACTTTCACAAGCACAAAATTCCCTCACAGCCAAGAAAAGGAAGAATATGAAGGGCAGGGGAAGGAACCACCCAGCACTGAACATAATTACTGGGAACAAAGAGGAAGAATACAGCTGTTTAGCATTTCAAAAGAGGCTTTTCTTATATTCCTTCACAACTGTTCCAAATCCGTCAACAAAACCAGAAATCCTCAAGCTACAGTAGCAGCTGGTCTGTTTTAAAGGAGATCATCCTGATGGATTGTAATATATTGAGCTGGTACGTCAGTGTGGGCTAATCTGAAGCTACAGGGGCAATTTGTCAATTCTAACAAAGATAAATACAGCCTCTACCTCACAGTGCTTCATAATGCCAGACACTGGCCACTGGTTTCCGCAGTATGATGGATTTTATGGTCCGGTGTGGTGACATCTCACAATCTAAATAGCTTTCAGAGAATGGTTGATCTGTTTTGAATGATGATGGATTACAATTCAGAACTCCCCGTGAAAAATGACATTTCAGGCTTGCAGTATCGTGTAGACATGGATAAGCCCTAGCCAGCTCTTAGACTTTCACTTGGTAAGCTTCCTCCTGGTTTTATTGCAAGGGCTTTTCTGTGATTTCCCAGACCTTATAGCTTCCCCTCCTTCCCACCTCTGGCCTTATTTCTCAGTCATCTTACCATTACTGATAATTGCATTCTTCTGTGCATATCCTTGCAGGTTTGCATACAGAAATAGGAGGGAAGAGATATTCAAATTGGAAATATTGGTAAATGACCCCTTGCAGGAACCAAGCAACACCAGATTTCACAGAGGTCATGGATTTTAAGTAGCCAAATTGGCAGAAACGACAAAAGATATTAACGGCTGGGAATCAAGTATGAGAGGACTGACCCAATTCAAACTTTAATGAGGCACTAACTAGACCCTTGCTAGCAACCAGCCTCAGCAGAAAATAAAGAAATGAGACTTATCAGACAGTTCAGTTCTAAGGAGAGCTCCTTAACCCAAGTTGAATCATTTTATAGATAGCAATGCACTGCCCACAATATATTTGCAAGATAACGTCTTTGGTCTGTCCAACAAACAATTCTGGTGTTCTGCAACATTTTACCATATTAAAATTAGGAATTTAAAGGTAGGGAAGAAAAATAGGTGGTTCCTTCACCTATTACTGGAAAATTTGCATAAAGCAAATCCAGCCCTTCCATTCTCGTGGTAAGTCACTACGGAGCTACATTACAGAAGTTTCTCTGTTTGACTGCTGCCACTATGTGCCAATAGGTGACGCACTGCCCTATATGTTGTGCCATATGGCAGGATGTCATGTGACTGGCTTTTCCACTGCTTGCCCCCTCAGCAAGCCACTGCTTCAGTGCTTCGTTTCGGCTCAGTCTTTAGCCTTTTAACCAGGTCACTGCTCGTTCCTTCAGTTAAACTCAAGTATTCTTGAGCCTGCAAGAGAGAAAAACAAAAAGTTGTTCTAAAGAATTTATTTTTCCCCTCATTTATATCTCTAACTCCAGATTTCTTTTTAACACTTTAGTATAATATTTCCCCTTGAGTCCTCAGCAGTGCTCAGAAGAAAGCCCAAATCAAATAACTGCTTAAGTTTTTAGTCTCTTCCTGAAAACCTCCGATTTCCCCTTTCTTCAGAAACCAATACACAAGGGTACCATGCTGACTACCACTTTGTTCCCATTTCTAAAGCCTGGCACAGAGAAAGGAGGAACAAGGAACAGCAGGAACAGTTAACTCACCAACACTGGTATTTGCACCTCTCTGTGTCCCTTTTAAACGAAAGGCAATTTTTCTTCTAGTGGAAGAAATAACACACTACCAAACTTTTTTCTGTAATCGAAGCATCCCCCACAAGATGCAGCTATCTATATGCATTCTCAGACTACACCTACCCATTAATAGCCATAAAGCAAGTGTTCTTTCCCAGGCTTGTTGACAGAAATCATAGCAAATAGCCAGGGGTTTCAAAACAAAAAGATCTGTGTTCTTTTAATGCCCACAGTCTTAGGCAATTTTCCAGCATTCATAAATACTCCTGTCACCATAAGACAAAGGGTTTTTAATCTAAGGAAATTCAAATAAAACTATAGAATATCTCATTAAAACAATAGGGTTTCCTTTCTCTTCTGTTGATGTTCAGCATATTCTTCCTTTTCACAGATAAAGCTTTTCTAAACTGCCTCCTAGGTGTGCATGCGTAAACCTGCATAGAAACCTGCATAGAAAGCACCAGCTTTGTCATTAATTACTTGCTATTTTCATCTGGTGGCGTGGGAGTATGAGTAGCTGAATATTACATAGCAGGGATATATGGAAAGTAGCCTCTCATGATGGAACCACCTCTGAACAGAACAAGACAGTAACAGATTCCTTTGGTAACACTGGATGACCACCAAGGCTAAATTTAGCCCAGTAAAGCTTTACCAGTTGTCTATCAAACTAATGGAAAAATTGACTACTACAGAGTATTGATAACGTATGAGACTGCTATGTCTGAATTATTTGGAACCATAGCCCTCCAGCTTCTTCTCTAAACAAATTTAACTCATCTGCAGAGGCTAATACGGATTAATGATGTCAAAATTTTGTGCACTGTAGAATAATACACAACAATAATTTGTATGTTTTGACCAGGTAGTGCTTGTTGTCTTTCCCCCTTTCCAGTATTTTTCACTCTTCTCCAATAATTTAGATGTTAGGCATTTTTCTTTGTTAGGAATGGACATTTTCACTAAAAGATTTTCTCTCTCCAAATGTTATGTGCCATTTTTTTAAATTTCAGTTGTTACAGAATTACCAGAGGGCATGCTGGGAGCCCGAGAGGGATGCACCCATTAGCACTGCCTAATATACTGGACCAACATTGACCATTGCAGCTGAATGAAATTCCAGAACATTCTTTCCATCTATTTTCTCTACCTGCTGCCAGGCCTCTTTCCTGTGTAACAGCCAAAGGGAGTTTAAACACATCAGTACTGAAGGAACGCATTTCTACTAAAGAAGAGCTATTATAATATAAGCAATGACCCCTTTCTTTTTCAATATACATAAATTAATGCAGCTCTTTAGAAAATGAGTGACTAGCTGCAGACGAGATTAATCCAGGCAAGCTTTTTGCGTTGGTTTTCTGACGTGCCTGCCTTTGACCTGCAGGACACAGACTATTCCAGTTCTTCCTCAACCCCTCACTTTTGTCAGTGCACCTGCATCCAGACCTCGCAGTTGTTCTAATATTGAACATCTACTCAACATAGCCCAGCTTGTGCCAGACTGTCCTCCCATGACACGTTTAAGTGCTCCAGCCATGGTTTTCACAGAAAAGATGCATGCTATCAGTCATCTTGAGCTCCCCAGTAAACCAGCTTGAAACAGAGCTGACACCAAGTCCTGTCATTCTTGTATTGGCAAAACTGCAACAAAAGTTACCAGGAATATTGCCTAAGCCAATGTTCCCTGACTGGATCCTCTGGGAAGGACTTTCAGCATTTGAAGCTGATGTACACACTGGCTCCGAACTTCTGCAACTTCTGCTTGCAGTGCAAGTGTTTTACAGGATCGGGAGTAATGGCTCCAAAAGATTAGTTGCTTTCCATTAGATTAGTAACGTTGCAGGCTAGAATACTGTCCTTTGAACTAGAAAGTTGATAGGGAGTCTTGAAAGAGAGTTTTTAAATTTCATTTATTCTCAGTCCAATGCAAAACCTCCCCTCTTTCCAAATAGCAGTCATGTATATAACTCATGCTAGGAATATCTAAATTCAGCCAGGGTCACACAGACTTTGTCCCTAAAAAATAAGGGACATTTTTTAAAAGGAAAGTTTCCCCTCACCTTACTAAAACAAAAAGAAGAAAAGAATTTTTTTAAAAGGTACAAAAATGCAAATCTATTGCTTACCTTTCTTGGACACTTAGTGAAAAAAGAGCTAAGCCAGAGTTTCCCAGTTGTCAATACACAAGATACTATAGCCATCCTAGTATTTACGATGACAGAAGGGGTAGAATGCCAATTCCTCCTGCTTCGAAAAGCATGGATTAACTATCGGAGCCTAGAAGTTTCCTCAGCTATTACCACTGCAATACTCATGCGATTCAGTAAGCAGTTCTTACTTTTACCTGTCCCCCCTCCCCGAACCTAACTGTATGGCTTTCTTAATCTGAAATATTCAGTAAGTGGCTGTCAAGCTCTAAGATTTCTTTCCTTACACTCGTTGATATTGGGGCTTTCTAACGTTCAGTCTGTTTAACAAGACAGCAACTTCTGTTACTTCAATAAGAGAAGTCTGTTTTGCTTTGTAAATTCCATTGTATCAAAAAAAAAAAGAAACAGGCAGAAAGCTTGCAAGGGTATTTGGAGAGTTTTTTAAGCTCACTGCTGTGCAAATTCCCCAGAGGTAATACTCATTCAGATTTCTGGGCCACGTGCAGGGACATGGGAAAAATAAGGTGAACTGAAGGAAGGAAAAGTTAACATAAGAATTGCAGGCAGATGGCTAAGGGGAAGTGCATCTCACTAAAAGATGAGTGGAAGTCCCATGGAAGCTGAAAGTAAATTTACTCAAAGATCAGCCTCAGGATTCAGCTTAATATCATTAGGAACTCTGGTCCAAAAAGGAGACATCACTAAATGTGATGTGAACGCTGAAGAATCAAATATGATTCTGGGAGGTTTCAGGTAAATACTCACTAAAAACAGATTAAGTACAAATGTCACTATGACCTTTAATGTGATACAGTTGCCTGACAGCAGAAGGCTCAGTGATCCAGATGTTTGTCTAGTGCTGTGCTCCTACAGAGGAGAGCAACAAGCTTTGTCAGTCAGAAATGCTGTGTATGCCCTCTGGTATTCCCACCTCTGAATGGTATCAGAAATAGAGGTTCAGAGAAGAGTGATAAGAATGGTCAAGGGCTTTGCAAAGATCTCATATAAAAATATATTGAAATGGCTTCAATTGTTTGCCTCAGAAAGGGGCTGGATAGGAGGAACATGATAAAAATAGATCAAATAAAAACAGTACTGGCAAAGGGAGATGAGGAGTTTCCGTTCTTTTGCACAATATTTTACCACGGAGATATAAAATGAAACTGAAAGGTAGAAACTGAAAACCGGTAAAAGGAAATAAATTTTCATATAACATATAGATAGAAGGCAGAATTTACTTCCACAGGAAGCTGAGGATGCCAAGAACTTAGTGTTTACAGGACATAATCCTTTATTCTGAAACCTTTGAGATGCAAGCACTCTCCCCACAGGTTCTGCTGCTTTACTGGATAATGTTATTTATCAGAAGACCTTCTTCCTCACTAATATCTATGTTATCAAGTCTGTCTATCCATCTGAAGAGAGAAACATGTTATCCTTGAACATTCCTTAGTACTCAAGTGCCTGACACTGCAAGAGTGAGCAAGTACCCCAGTTTAAGGGATCAGTAACCAGACAACAAGATGATTTCTTGTTTGCTAGTTACTCTGAAACCAAGCTTAATCCGAGTAACAATAAAATAAAAATAAAATCAAGAAATCTGCTTGCAAAATGCAAATATTGATTATAAAAATATAAGAGTTAGTTACAGCGGAAAAATTAAAAGAAAACTATACTTATATCTACCCATCCCTATATAAGCCCTAAGGAGTTTGTTCATTATATACTGCCCACCTGGCAAGCTGATAGAACTCCTGCTGACCCATGCAGCTGAGAGATCTTGTTTTGAGATGAGCTTCCTTCATCTGTTTTGCCTCTGCTGGAGAAGATACCGATCTGGAAATATACTTGTCTTTTTAGGTCTGAGCGCTCCTTAAGGCTGCATTTCGTTCACACTTCCTCCCTCAGCCCTTCCTTGCACCTTCACCAGCCAACCACCTAAAAATTTCTCACTTCTTTTTTAACGAATTGGGTGGTGCTTTTAATCCTCTTACTGAAGTCATAGGCTACCTCAGTACTATTAATTACTGACAAATCATTTTTTTTATTGTATGGTAAAAATGTATTTACGTGCCTGACCTACTGATCCTCAAATTTGAAGGTGAAGCTTTTTCATATGTTAGGTCATATACTGTGACCCTTCATTTTTTATTTAGATCTCATGCAGTGCTGATAGCATAAGCCAGACTCCTTTACCAGTTTGGAAACAAAAATGTTTGAGAGGAACATTTCCAAATAGAATTGGGTCGTTAAATCCAGCGTTCAGTATGGCAGGTAAACTGCAAGGGCAGATGCTGGTGACCAACAGGGAGGTCAAAATGGATGTAGTGAACAAGTGCTGTCATTGGACAGCAACCCACCTGTTGATCAAGGCAAGAAGTATTAAATGTATTCTTCATTTCAATGTTCAACTGAGGAAAAAGGGGTACACATGGAAAAAGGTATGTAGGAAGTAGAGTTATGAGAGCACAGAGCTGCAATGCACCCATTTTCATAGAATTCAGAACTTAAACAAGCGATATTCTGCTCTTTTGCTCAAGGGCTGCAGCGGGCAAGTTTAGCCTTGGCATGGGATACTTATCACAGTCCTAGTGGACGGAGACTTGCTGGAGGAGCCAGACTAGCCCAGCCATATTTACAGCACAGCTCAGATCTATCCCCAGGTCTGCTCCTCTAAGCTAAATGTCCACATGGAAAGGATCCCTTTACAAGTACTCTTTACTGTACCTTGCAGCCCTTCACCACTCAGGCAGTGGTAAATCTGTACCACGAGGAAAAATTTAAACAGGAAAAATACTACTCCTACCTATACAATTGCCTTCTCGCTTATGGAACCATTTTCTGCTTTCCCTACATAGAAAAATCAATGCAAGCAAGATCATCACCTCAAAGGTAAATATTTAACCAACACAGCAGATATTTATCTGCTATATCTTTGGGGAAAGAGAGACCCACTTTAAAAGTTTGCTGGCCTTTCTCTTAGCTAGCATTTCTGACCTCTCATCAATTACAGCTCAAATTACTTTTGCTTCCAACTTACCTTCACAAACCACCTCCCTCAGTCTTTCTCCCTTCCATCCCCATTGCCTTTCAGAGTTGGTAAACACCCACATCTTGGGCACAAAATACTTCAATAGAGAGCATGACTCCACGAAGGCTTAATAACCCTACTCACAGCAAGAATAACAGAATGTTAGCCTTCTCGGGTCATTCCCATTAATTTGTATTAAACATTTCCCTCAAAGCTGTCAGGCCATTCCTTTTGCTATCCAGCTGCAGAGAAGCTCTAATATGGAGCAGTGTAGATAGGCTCTGGGAAAGGAGGATGTGGGTCAACAATGTGACCACAATCACCAAAACCTCTCAATCTCACCAAAGTTGTAAGAGGATGCTTTACTGGTTGCTTTGATTCAAAGATAACTGCTCTGCAAACTTCAATATACCTTGAGAGAATTAGATTTTTCTAGGCTGCAGACTGCACTTTTTTCCTCCCTCCAGTTTACTCCATTCCTCACTCGAGCACTTTTGCTTCTGGTGTCACAAACAGACAACATGGTGCTAAGCATGATAGAGGCCTGAAACCCAAAGGACTTTGGTATCATTTCAATAGGGTTCTGTTTTAGACCACAGGAATGGTTTAAATATTTGATGAAGGGGGCTACAAAGCTAGCAGCTAGAGATCAGAATGAGTCTGAAGGGAATGAGAGCAAGGCTTTTAACACTGTCTCCCATCACATTCTTGTAGGTAAACTCAGGAAGCGTGGGTTAGATGAGTGGACGGTGAGGTGGATTGAGAACTGGCTAGATGGCAGAGGTCAGAGGGCTGTGGTCAGTGGTGCAGAGCCAAGTTGGAGGCCTGTGGCTAGTGGTATCCCCCAGGGGTCAGTCCTGGGTCCAGTCTTGTTCAATGTATTCATCGATGACCTGGAGGAAGGGACAGCGTGCACCCTCAGCAAGTTTGCTGATGATACAAAACTTGGGGGAGTGACTGACACACCAGAAGACTGTGCTGCCATTCAGAGGGACCTGGACAGGCTGGAGAGCTGGGCAGAGAAGAACCTCCTGAAGTTCAACCAAGGCAAGTGCAGGGTCCTGCACCTAGGCAGGAATAACCCCATGCAGCAGTACAGGCTGGGGGTTGACCTGCTGGAAGGCAGCTCTGCAGAGAAGGACCTGGCAGTGCTGGTGGACAACAAGTTAAACACGAGCCAGCAGTGTGCCCTGGTGGCCAAGAAGGCCAATGGTCTCCTGGGGTGCATTAGGCCAATGGTCTCCTGGGGTGCATTAGGCAGAGTGTTGCCAGCAGGTCGAGGGAGGTGATCCTCACCCTCTACTCAGCCCTGGAGAGGCCTCACCTGGAGTCCTGTGTCCAGTTCTGGCCTCCCCAGTACAAGAAAGACATGGAGCTCCTGAAGAGAGTCCAGGGGAGGGCTACAAAGATGATGAGGAGACTGGAGCATCTCTCCTATGAAGAAAGGGTGCGAGAGCTGGGCCTGTTTAGCCTGGAGAAGACTGAGAGGTGATCTGATCAACGTGTATAAGTATCTGAAGGGAGGATGTCGAGAGGATGGAGCCAGACTCTTCTCAGTGGTGCCCAGCAATAGGGTGAAAGGCAACAGGCACAAACTAAAACACAGGCAGTTCCATCTGAACATGAGGAAAAACTTCTTCCCTGTGAGGGTGACAGAGCACTGGAAGAGGTTGCCCGGAGAGGTAGTGGAGTCTCCTTCCCTGGAGATATTCAAAACCCATCTGGATGTGATCCTGGGCAATATGCCCTAGAGGATCCTGCTTGAGCAGGGGGGTTGGACTAGATGATCTCCAGAGGTCCCTTCCAACCTCAACCATTCTGTGATTCTGTGATTCTGTGAGAGGGAAGAAGGACAGATTAGCTCATATCTGCTTGCGACAGGCTACAGTAGAGTCCCCTGAGCCATTGAGGACGTTTTCAGAGACAGACTTTGACCTGGACAGTGATTCCCATGACCTCAGGAAAACTCAGCAGCAGAAACAAGTTAACTGACCTGATTTTGTAAGTCAAAGAAAATCTGCCACTCCTGTCTTGCCTTCCAGTTGTGTGTTCTTCATCCCTGAAAGAGACCCAAACTGTGCCACTCTGAATGATCCTGTGGCAATGACGACAGTTTTTAAAAACTTCCAACTTCCATCTGGTAGACACAGATGCCTTGTGGTTAAAGCAAGAAGACTGGAACACAGAACAGGGTTTTCCACCTAACCTACTAAGTAACATTCTACTTAATCCATTCCTTGTTTATATTATCTAGGTTACAGACTGTCCATGCCACAAATGCAGAGACAGTTTAGGTCCAGCTGGATAATAAATTAAAGCAAAGCACAAGTGCAGCTGGACTGTTATCAGTATCCTCTTATGCCAGCAGTGGTACAGTAACTGAAGCACAGCCCAGATCCAAAAATAATAAACCCTGATAGGCTCAACCTGGCACCATGCTAGTACTGGTACAATACACAGATATCCCAATGCTTTCTTATATAGTCATCCAAAGGCTGGCTGAACTTATCTGTTACAGACTGACCTAACGCCACAAAAATTTCACCCATTCTCCACTTGAGTTCCAGAAATCGTGTTCTTGTTCAAACACAGGCCTGAGCCCAAGCTACTGTAACATACTTGTGTCATCCTATGTTGAAGCTGATGAGACAACCTGGAACCCACCTACTAGGGAGTACAATGAAGAGACCCCCATGACTCTGGGTCCATACCTGGTGTATAACTGGGGATTACAGCAGTGGGACCCAAGCCCTATTTAAATGGAGAAGCAAATTCCACATCATATGCTATCAGACATATGTTCTTCGGGTTTTTATTCTGTGGGATATCCCAGCCCTCCAGTACATTGACTAATGAAAAGCATTAAAGCATGTAGAAGTATAACATGCAGGTTGCAGCCCCATAGGGTTATCTGTAAAATGTGAAGCATTATTTACCTCACCAGAAAACTGCTACAGCAGGGCTAGGTTCATCACTGGCCTAAGTGAATTCAGCTCCCACTGACTTACAGCAGAGCTGTTTGGTCCTGTTTCAAGGCTCATTAAGTTCCAGATAAAAATTGCTTAACAAACTCATTTTAATACATAGATCCTGCTTAGAAAGCAGAGAGACAGTGGGAAGAAGAGTTTGTGATCTGTGTGCTGAAATAGATTTATTTAGGTGTAGCAGATCTGTCATTCTTTGCCAACACTTTTCATATGCCTATTTCTCTCAAGTATTCTGCTCAGTTACTTCTCCACTTCATACTACTCACATGCAACAGTAACAATGCACTGTGCTCTCTAGCCTCTCCGGTCCTAAGAACAAGTGCAGGTACCCTAAACTTGGAAAGGAAAGGTGTGAAATTCAAGCTAAAGGGCCCTAACTATTCAGGCAACAAGCTTCATCAGCTGGGAAATGCCTGTCTATGCAGAAGGACCAAGCCACTTAGAGATAAAAACCTGCCCCTATTGTAGTTAGCAGGAGATTCTTCATCAGTTTCAGCCGGACAAAAAGGGATCTTAGAATCTCACTCCTTTCTTTACTGAGAACCTTTAGAATGGTACAGACTTCATCATTGACAGTTAGCAATCAAGACACAGGAATCTCAATTAAACCTATTAAGTATTGGTAAGTACAAAAAATAGACTAGGTCAAATCTGGAAAGGATAAATACACTCTTCTTCCCTTTCACAGAATCGTGTATGGCAGAGAGAGGAGTAGGACTCTAGTTTGTCCAGTTGTCAATGCACACTTGTTATCTGCAGTCTATTGCAGAGATCCATATTCCATATTGTCAGACACCAAGCCTACATTCTTCTTTCCTAGTTTTCTCACTTCTTCCATCTTCACCTCCAAATAAGTTTTGTTCAGAATTCCCCTTTGTCATGGCAGGTCCAAGGAGAATTCATGCACTAGTTTTCTATGTATTTCCTCAGTAATCTTTCAACTTCCTGATTGTCTACGTTCATCTCCCCTTACGTTCCTCCAGCATCTCTGACATAAGGTAGGCCAGTTTAATGTAGATAAGATGCACACCAACCCCAGTCTTTCAGCTGAGTCTCAGCCAGGACTCAGACATCTCAACCAGCTGCAGCAAACATCCCATTCCCCCAAGTCCAGTCACAGCTGCACCAGAGCCCCTGACTGGTGTGTTCTGTACAAAGAAAGCAAGCGTGTGCATATATAGAAAATACAATCCACCTGCTCACCACACACTTAGTAAATAAGTTTCAGACTTTGTCACCAAATGCTGTGGTTCTGTTTTTGCAGCCACTCCACCTTAAATTCCCCCCAACAATCGTTTTTTTGCTTCTCTACATCAATCTCATTGTTATTGCTAACTTAGTCAGGATGACAGGGGGCTTAGCTGCACCTAGAATCTGGCTCATACCCCAGCCACAAGACACTGCCCAGGGTGAGCTGATTAACATTTCACAGCCTCAGCAAGTTTATCCTTTTCTAGCTGCAAGTTACTTAAGTCTTGTTTTTCCCACAAGGAGTCGGGTGAGAATGAATGGCTGTGTCTCCAGCATTCCTTGCCTGAGGGCAGATTCACTTTGGTCATAGTTATTAGTTCCAAGATCTTATAGATGAAAGAAACCTTAATGAAAAGGCTCTGAACCGCATCTCAGGCACTGGCTGTTTTGTGAAGTGAGTGATGAAAAACGCTTGCTAAAAATATCTAATATGATCCATATTATCTAAATGGATATCCAAAATATCTAAATATGATCCAACTAAATATAGCTCTAGATCCTTTTTATGACTTTAACAGAACTTACACGGGATATCTCATCATGTCAGGTCTAGGGCTGTGCTATGATTTCCTTCCTTTAATGAATCCTTCTTGCAGCCATGTACCGAACAGAACAGCACTGAAAAGACCAAGAAATTCATTTTTGGCCCTGAATCTAATAAGCTGAAATAATTATCTCTACAGTTAAAAATATCTAGATTTTGTTAAAATTTTTCAAGGATGCTTTCATAAAATCTTACAGTCTAAGAAAGAAGTTTTCTTCACTGAGTATTAAGTGCAGCCTCTTATTTACAGACTACAGTAGCTGCTAAGCAGTACAAAACAACAGCATGTGACTGGTCAAAGCAAGAGGTGACGGAGATTGCTCCATCCCCTTGAGCAAGAAGGAGTTTTGTTATCTAGAACTTCAAAAGACAAAAGACTCAATATAAGCCAGAGGACTCGATGTACGAGCTCTGGACTCTTAAAAGTTGAGGAATCCTCTAATCTCTAGCAGGGACTCCAATAACACTCCCTAGGTGCTTTGTATTCCTGTTCTCACCTGCAACATTGCTCAGACCACTGAAGTGGCCAGTAACAATATTTCAGATGTTTTGATTGTGTCCCATCTCTGTCTAAAAACTGAGACAGAATCTAGGATTAAATAGGTCTCTTAGCCTCCAGGGAAATACACTGGGGAATATACACTGGGAAATACACTGCGGAAGATAATGTCAGCTATATTCTGCTTCAAGGTCTCCACCTGACTCTAATGCAACATCTCACTATATTCTAAACGTACAGCAATAAGGATATTACAGAACAAAGTAACTGTTTCTTTCTGAAAAGACAAACATCAAGTTCCCCATCCCCAATAGGACACTATCTGCTTCTGCCCCCAATGCCTTTCTGCTAACTCTCAAAGCACCTGCTTGGTGACACACAGACAATATAGACCTGCCAAGCAGGAAGAAGTAGAGACGGAGGAGCATGGGCAGCCTTCACCCCTCCTTTCACCCCATCATCATTCACACTACTGAAGCCAGGCGTCAATCCTTGCATGGTTTCCCTTCCCAGCAGGGACAGAGTCAGGCGCTTAACAGAACTGGGAATTCAGGCGGCATAGCTGTGACTGCTCATTTTAGGGAGTATGTACTCGTTCTCCTCAGCTAGGACTGCTTAGGGAGAATGGGGCCTCTAGAAACTGCTTAGCTGCCACACTAGCACCAGTGAAGACCAAACACTGAGGCTCAACCACTCCTAGATCAAGTTTCCTCGCTTTCTTACCACTGAGCTTTTGCTACTACTCACGCAGTCACCCCAAGCAGCTGCCTACTTGACTCGCACTAAGACCCCTTCTGCTCAAGGATGTACATGTTCTATCCAGCACATAAACCCCTAGGACTGAGTTGGATTCCAGGTGAACTACAGAATAAGATTCCAATAAACAAGAGAGCTGTTATGTACAAAATTTCTTTATGGGCAACAAGGACATAAAGGACACAAGCTTGTGTAACAGTCCAAGAACCAGACTTCATTATTAGTTTAAGAAATGCTTTAACAGTCTAATAAAAGCATAATGAACACTTATAATCCAAGTGACCCTATTCCTACTAAGAATCATCAGTAATGCAATAAAGTCCACAGAACAAAGTATCTGCCCCTTTCTTCTGGTGTGGTTCTCACCTTTTCAATGCAGTGAATTGTCAGCTGGGAGAACAATACTGATGGTGAGGACTTTTTCCCCCTCAGACTTGTGTCCACTCTAGGTTACTTTCATATGTTTATGCTCCATATTTGTTAGTTATCTTTTTTTTTTCTCTCCTATCCTAATGGTTCTCAGGGATAGTTACACCGCAATTCCTTCTCCATATAGGGTATGATACAATACGGTACAGTATGATATCTTTCAGGGGGGAACAGCACAATAGTACAAAGTTAAGTAAAACTTAGCAAAATTAGGTAATAGTGTAACCAACAAGCTCAAAACCACAAGATAGGTAGCAGACACCTTACCATCGGAAAATTCTGCTAGTACAGCTAGAAAAGGCCAGACAATAGTTATCTGATTCTAGAACAAGTTGTAAGCACAGACGTTTAAGTGACTTTGTAGATACAGCTAAAGTTAAGCTAAAAATAGATTTAAAGACTGTATAAATCCAAACAAGGCTTGAAAAGATCTGCTATGGCTATTTATTATTAGAAAGCTTGAAGGCTGTTACCAGCACTTGGAAAAAATCAAATTGTTTGGGTCACAGCACTACAGAGCCAAAGCCAAAAAAGAAAATGGAGAAAGCAGGGAGATACCACTTTAAGATACTGCAAAATAATGCAAGCATGCAGTCTGGGTCAGGGTTACAGATAATCTACATTATCAGTCTAAGCAGATGAAGTAAGAACACAGGACAGGCTGTAAACCAGTCAGATAGACTTGCAGGACACAGGGAGAGTCAGGATGAGGTACAGATCCAAAGAGGAATCAAAGAGTCTAACTGAAGAGATGGAATCAGGAAGGGAAGTGGGCTCAATCATAATTATTTAAAGAGTTAAAGTCTCTGCACTACCTGAATTTTTACATCCTGCTTTTATTCTGTAAATATTTAACAATACTAAATTAATAATGGTTAGTTCACATCTACTCCTCACCAGTTTCACTTTCTCAAGTACTAAAATAATTCCCTTTTCCTCACATTGTAAATGCTGCAGAAGGATGTTTATCTAATCCTGGATTTAACTGTAGTTCTACTAAATCCTTATGCTTTTGCACCTCCGAAGATATTCACAAGCCTAAGATGCGCACCAGTACACAGACTAAGAATGAATCCCTAAATCTGAAGTAATCGTTCAGGACTGAATGGGCATTACTTTGAGATGCTCAGACAATTCCCCATAAAGATGACAGGCTTTATTCCCACTCCGATTATGAAAAGAACTCTGGAATTGCTGCTGCGATACAAGTTATGAAGTGTGTGTTCCCACCATCTACCTCTTTTGTTAGAGAATTCTGATTCCTTTAGCCCTATTTCAGCTGGTTTCTCCTACAGGTGAAAGTAGCTTTGCTTGTGCCATAGCCAGATGAAAATGCATTAGTTTTAACTGCATTCCTTTCCCATTTTAGAGGTCAGAAAATGTACTCATTCATGCAACCAGGGTAGGAGTTGGGCTCAACAGAAGGAGGAAAAAGTGCTCATTAAAACTCTTGCCAAAATGCAAGAAAAATTAAGCTAGAAGTGTACCTCCAACAGAAACAAAAGTTGCAATTCTGTGTCAATGTGAAAATGGCTAGCACCACAGACAGCAGCTCTGGCTGCGCTTGCTTGCCCCACGCATCACCCTCCTGCCCCCTCTGCCAAGGACACCAGCAGCAAAGGCATCTGATGCCTACTCAGGTGCTTATTTGAAACCAGTCAGTGAGCCCTTGGAATTAAATGCAAAGAGATCACCTTCAAGCGCTTTTCTGTGTCATAAGAATACAATTGGACTTATTTCTTAATCCAGCAGTTAAAAAATACTTCTGGTATATCCATCTCCCAGAATTCTCAGTCCTATTTTACCTCCCCAAGCCAAAAAACACTCTACTGTTCAGCCACTGTCCTGATTACAAGCTTTTCCCACTGTGAATAGGGGTTATAACTGCTTCAGTACAGGCTAGGTAAGTTTAATAAAAAGAATTTGCAAAGTGGTATTTGAATACCGCTTCCTAGATATGCAACTATATGCAAGAATAACCACACCGGTGGCCAAGACGCAATCGAGCTCACTTTTGCTTGCCAGGAGTTAGTGGATTTAGGCAGCTAAAGACTTCAAAGGAGCACAAATTTGTTGGTGAGAGACAACATCCCTTTTCTCTCTGTGGTTAAAATAATGGGCTATCATTAATCTATTTAAGAAATGGATTGTCAATGAAACCTTCCCTCCACCCCTCCCACTGGACTTTTTGCTGCCAGCATCTGGCAGAGTCAAGGCAGCGCTCAAGCTGGCCCCTGTCAAAAAGGCAACAGTCAAAATACTTTGGGGCTATCAAATACTCATCAATTCCAATTCAAGAGTGCTGATATTACAAATCAGACGGTTAGCTTCTGCTGTCCGAACTCTGACCAGTCAAGCTGTGTTTTGTCCCTCTTCTCCTCACTAGTAAAAAAGGCCTCTTAAGCTGAACTTAGCTCATCATTTAGCATATTGTGCATAGCATAACAAGATCCATCTCACTATACTGTAGTTATATTAGGTCTACAGGACTAACAGGGGAATCAAACCTTTTTTTTTGTTTTATTATAAAGGAAAAGATAGTACCCTAATATCTTTAGGGAACTGATGATGAGGCCTAGCTCTACTTTGTGTTTCACATCATATGAAGAGGTATATTGTAAAAAATGCCAAATTCTACTAAAGTAGAAGTGAAGCATTCTACTTTGATGATGTGCTACTGTGATTTTCAACACAAATGATGGTAAAAAACTGGACACCAGGGTACAATTAATCTCACTGCCTGTCGAATAAAGATCTGCAACTTCTATGACTCCTTTTCAACAGTAGCCAGAGTTTAAGATGGGAAGTTATCTATTACAGCTCTAATATTTGGAAACACATACATTAGGCATACTGTGTGCTTCCACGCAAGATGTTTATTTGATTATTAGTGAACCCAGATGATCAGCTGCTCATCTATACAGTGCAGCAATTAGATGGCATTATATCACCAACTGACCACACATTTGGCTGCATTTAAAATTTTTAGAAAAGTAACAATGAGAGTAGTACTGCCTTTTTCTCATGGCTTTTAGGCAGGCAAGTATGTTTCTGTTTTGGCACAGGTGGTTCATTTGCTAGTGTAAAAGTTTCTGTAGACATTGTGCCTTCACGGAATTATTTAGGAGCTAAATTATTATATCTTATTATTATATGTTTTAATCACCTTGAAAAGGAAGGAGAGCTCTCTACAAAGACTGGAGATGGTTTAAATTCCTACCAAGGCAGGAAAGTAGGACCATCTGTTAAACAGTGTAGCAGTGACGTTTGCCATTTTCCCTCTTAAAGGTAGATTTCCCTTTCATTTGCAGCATTTCCACTACTTTGGAAAACTAAGCTTTGAACTGAAAGCTGGAATACCAACTAAAGCTAGGTAGGCTTGTTTTTAAAAAGGAGATAGGCTACTCTACTTGCTCAGAGAGACTTTTCAGTAGAGAGAAAAGGAGGAGGTCCCTTTCATAGAATAGCTAGCCTCTAGATTCAGCTAGAAGACAAGTCAGGAAGGGATTCCAGTACTGTCCTCCAACCCTTGGACCGCACTGTATAGTTAGCAAAAAGCTTAATAAAAGGAAGTGGTAGAACAAGAGAAACCAGAGCTAAAGTCAATTTATTAATGAAATGTCAGTGCCTATGTACCACTCTAAGATACGTTGCCATAAACTGGCTAGTTTCACACTTTGAACAAGGCAGAACAGGGCTGGAAGCAGGTATCAGAGGAATCTACGGTCTGCAAGCTGGCTATTCTGCCCCATAGCACATGGCTCACATAGGACTGCAATGCACATACACTTTTTGGTATCAGTCCTGATTTTGAACCAACTGGGTTCCAGCCATATCAGCCAAACTATATTTTGCTCAAAGCTCTGTTCACAGTGGACTGGGAAAATACGGGTTATAGCCTATAGATCTGTTTCAGATGGTTTGCTGGAATTATTTGTTTTGCTTCCTGGGTGCCATGAGTAAGTAATCCATAACAAAACCCTGAACTGCATAGAACCTTCTGACTTCAAGTTCTTTATTCAAACTCAAGACTCTGATCACACTTATCAAGAAAATTAGACCTCAAACCAGTTTCCAAGGAACTGCAGCTGTTTTATGATGGAAAGGTGGTGGCTTTTACTCTGCTTCACTGAAAGGATTAAACAATTTGGGTTTGAAACATATTTTGCTTTGACATATTGAGGGTGTTTAATCTTTAAACTAACAAAGTTCACAAGAATAGGAAATAAGAGATATTTGCCTGAGAGATTTGAAGAAAAACAGTTTCACAAAGGCTATCAGTAAAGCAAATTTGTTACAATGAAAGTGAGTCTGTTCAATGTACAAGATGCAGTTAAAAGGAACAAGAATTTTAACTTTCTTATGCAATCGATACACTATTCTGCTAAAGGGCAGTAATATTTTGATCAGGCACACATATAGAAAAGGATAGATATTCTTTGGGCTAAGCGCAAAACTGAAGCCACAAGAACTAAGTTTGTTCTTAGGTCTGCCGATGATTCAGTGACCTTGGAGTATACTCTTACAGCTTTCAAAATAGAACTAATAACCACCCATCTCATAGGAGTCATTAAAAGTCTTGCTGAATTTATTACAATTAGCAAAGTGTTTCGAGGTTCAGAAACTTTAGGGTTCTTGCCTACTTGAACAGTGGTAGTAAAGTTAAGCATGATTAATTCAGAAATCTGTTCCCCACTAGTGAATGAGAGAATCACAGTCAAACGAAAACAAGATAGTAGTAGAATAACTGACATGACACTTTTAGAGAAAAAAGTTATTGTCCTGGAAAAAGAAAGACAAAAATGAAGTGCTAGAGAATAAATTTGAAGAAAGGAAGAGGATATCACAGAAAGGGTATTAACGCCTCAAACTCTTCAGATGTGCAAGGAACAAAAGAGTGGCAAACCTCATCAGAAAGGCTGGAGATCATATCTGGAGATCAGACTACACTTTTTTTCAACCACTTTGCATAAATCAGGTATACATTTTCATAATTTAAACATACTTGTATTACTAGATGCCAAAACCTGATGCTACTCATTCTTTTGAGTCCTGAGGTAAAAAAGGGAGATCAGATAGTATGACTGTTCCAATAATCTGAATACATCTGAATCTATATATCTTTTAACAGGTGTTTAGGAAAGGATGACTCACACTTACCTATTGTCGTATTTTCAAGTTCAACACTGAATGAATCACCAAACAATTACAAATTAGGATGATTACATACTAATGAGCTACTCTTGAGTTTTTTTTTTTTAATTCATTTATTTCTATCCAAGACTACTCAAATCAAAGACAGCATCTGGCTAAGGCCTTTACATGGCTTAGATGACTGATAAAGAGCTATAGGGCTTTACAGTACAGGGTCACTTCTTCAGATGTGGCCCAGATGTGAAAGTCATTCTATCTGATGGCTGTGCTGTAGCCTAAAAGGCAGCTGTAGCCTGCTGTGTAATTCCTAGTGAAAATCCATCTGGAGGTGACAGAAAGCTTCCTCCAGCTCTAGATCTCGGTTGCATTTATCAGGGCAGCACCAGGAAAGTAAGTACTCTTCCCATGCTCATCATCACCTATTATGTAAACTAAAAATAAAAATGCAATCTCTAATTCCATAACTCTTGAGCCTTCCTTTCTGGATATACTCTTATACCAAGGAGACAGGATATCTTTTCTCAGTGAACTCTTTCGAACTAGAACCACCTCAAAGCACCCAGGCATTTGTTGGATTCAGAGAACACATCAGTGTTATAATGTGCTTATCAGCTGGGCATCCAGAGATTTCTATTGCTTACTATTCACCAGAATTTGTCATAGCTGAAAAATAGCTTAAGTTTTGAATGCTAACAGGCAACAGATAATTGTGCATGTGTGGGGGGGTGCATGTCCAAAACTGAACTTTTGAACTCTCAGGCAGAGAAGGTTGTAGCTGGCTACAACCAGTACAGGCTGGCTGTAAACTCAGGTAACACCTGAACTAAAACATAATTGTCACATCCCAAATCCTCCAATTAAAAAGCCACAAAGCAGAACCAGCAGTTAAGAGGTGGATCATGTATCATGCTTCTGCGCATAGACTATTTAAATTGGAAAAGCCAGCGGCAGTTGTTCCAGAAAGAAGATGTAATGCTAAAAAACAGGACTTCTGAAAAGAAGAGGTTGTTTTAGAAAGAAAGGAACCCAGGAAGAAGGTGGTGAGGACTCTGGATGGAAGATCTTTGAACTCAGAAAGATGGGCATCCCCCAGCATTTGTCACTGCTCAGGGACCATGGCCAGTAATGTATGAGACTTGTAGCTGTGAGTAGCTGTGAGCAGCTGCACATCACAAACCAACGCAATTTTCTGCCCAACCTTCCTGGACCAGCAACAATCTCTGGGCTAGGGGAGAATGTCAAGACCTAGTGAGCATAACGCTGGGGACACCAGCAAGCCAGCAGGTGAGATAATCAAGTAGGGCAATAACCCTAATTTCATTAGTTCTTGAATAAAAACCCACATCCAAGTCCATTACGGATTATCATCAACTCTGTCTCATCCATGACACCTTCCAGAAAATTATCTGCACAAATTTCACACTTATCTGCCTGCTTGATCCTACGATATTCATTCTTCAAGAACTGAACACATTCAAAATCCCCCACATACACCACTTTAAAATACAAAAGAGCAAGCAGAAGAGGGAAGGTTGTAGTATATGTTTCATTTCTTGGTAGCCAAAGCGATGCATGAGCCACAAGCAAGTACATTATTAATCTCAATACAAGGAGAAGAAAAATACTCAAATAAAAGATCTATTCATTATTTCTAAGTTGATAATTTATTCGCTCTATTAAGATTAAACACCATGCAAGACAATTAACACTAGAAATTCAAACACTGGTGAATATACTGTGGAATAGACTCTACACAACAGAGACTAGCATAAACCCCCAGAATAAATCGCCCAGTGTCAATTTCCCAATTAACCTTGCAGGGTTATAAAACACACAACTGGGCAAAGTTCAGCTGTTCCAGCGTGCTCGAGTCTAGGTAAAACCTTCTTTTCTGCATCTCCTTTTGTGCTTGCACTTGGCCATTTTTTATTGATAACTTGAGGTGTCTTGCATATCTTCAAATATCTGCTTTCTTTTAATTTCTTTTTTATTTAAAATTATAGATTCCTATGAAAAGATGGACACCTCAAATTTTACACTTCTAAAGACTGGTTTCTAGTGCTGGTAGTGAAAGAGAAGACGGCAGAGATTACTCCAGCAGTTTGAAAACAAGAAAACAAATCAAAAACTGGATTTTTTTTTTGATTTTGATATTCATTCCACTTAGAGGAGAATCTACATCCTCACTTTAAATTACTGAAGCTGCAAATAACAGTTTTGAGTTTGACTCAGTCCAAAGTCCGAAGTAAACTATCAAGTTTTATATGATAATAGAAACGATAAACAAACTATCTTTTAACTTAATCTAATTTCACTCATAGCTTTTATTTCAAATTCAGCTGCAGAAGATGGATAAGGTATCACTGTAAAGTTTGGATTCAAATACACTTTTTCATGAAGCTCAAACCCTATTTTCAGTACAGCCTGCTACAGAAATAAGAGCTACCCACAAAATACAGCCCTAGATCCTGACATTCTTTAGTCAGATGCTTTTCAAAACCCAGACGCTTAGGAACACATGCTTCATACTTATGAAATCTGAGATGCTCCATTAGAGAGGGTCATCACACTTTCTCACTTCAAACTCCCTCCTTTGTACCATCCTGTCCACGAATAACATTTTTATTCCGCTTCTATTCACTGCTTCATTAACTTTATTTGACCCTGTTTTGAATGTATGCCTACCAGAAAAAGTGAAGAAGACAAAAGCAGAGAAGGCTGGACAAAATGAAGGAAAAAGGCACCATAATTAAAGAGAAAAGGAGGGAAGAGGAAGCCACTGCTAACAAATCTGGCCAAAGATCTTGAGAAGCGTACAGTACACATGTGAGGCAAGTGTTTAAGCCCATTCTAGAGAGCACTTCATCCTAGAGAGTTATTTTTCTTAATGCATTTAACTGCCCCCTTCATGGCTGTAGGACACCTAGAACACCTTTATTTTCAAGCACAATGTAGTCATCCATAGAACACGATCTCATGAAATAGAAAAGAAGAAAGCAAAGGCAGGATGACCTTCTACTCTTGCAGATTCTTTTTAGACTTGAACACTTTCATTTCTTGAGAGTCCTCACTCTCACATCACTTCTCAACTAATCTACTTGCTTACCATTACAAAAGCCTTTTCTGCATTCCAACCCAGTTGAATTTGCTGCTTCTCATGTTCTGCACCATCCTTTTCCCTTTAATTTTCAGCCTTAGCTGGAAATGCTCTTCATCAGTGGTTCTGCTGCCAGTCTTATGCCTGATTGCTTTAATTAAAAGGCCAGAAGGGATGATTTAAGAGTCTCATCATCAGGTTTGACAAAATTAGACTCCTGGAGTCGGTGTCAAACGCTGAAAGGGCTGCCTCAACCTTTCATCCTTCTAAGGCAGCTATAGACAGTAGCATGGAATATGCTTTATGGCAGGAACCCTTTCTGATAAAAGCTTTAGAAGAAAGGTTTTATCTTCTTTCTTGAGACATGAAAGAGCTCCTGATGCTTTTTATAAGAGTCCAGATTTGTTTTAATAACCTCAGCCAAAGCAGCCCTAACATCCAAGCCAGAAGTAGCTTTATTTTAGTAATGCCAAGCGTATGAACTCGAAAATTGTCTAGTGATCTTCTGGAACAAAAGGCAGTTCATAAATAGCTTTATTATTTATACCCTATATGGGGTCACTTTTTAACTAACATGAGAAAATTAAAAGAGAAGAAAACGTCATTGCATACTCTGCTACTCTCCTGCTCTTGTCAGCATCTATTAAGCATGCAAGACCAAAACAGAAGATTGTTTTCAAGCTATGTCAAGTCCCAGTACAGTCGACATCTGGGTTATGTGCCACTGAGCTTTGCCAAATAGCCAGAAATGATCCACTGCAGGTCATGGATATGGCTTTAGTCTCTTAATTACTGTATTTTCTCTGACTTTCCTCTTGAAGATTAGGTTCTAGCTTTTTCTGCAACTTTTAAGACCTGTTAGACGCATCGCTTTCATAGATTAGGGAGACCACTGGAAGATCCTCTTATTTATTAATGGTTTTTGCTTGTTGTATAAAGGTGATATTGCTACAAACACAGATAAGCAGCTAAGCAGCTAAACAGTTAGCGTCTGTAAGACCAAATTAAACAGGACATATGCATTATTGAAAACTCAGAGCCAGGCGTTTGAAGTAGAACAAATTATTATGTACCTTGCTCAAGTTGGCCTCATCTGTGTAAGTAAGCAGTTACCATAAAGAACGCATCTGCACCACTGCCGAGGTGCAAGCCTTAGAACCAAGCATTTCTAGGCTCCCTATTTCTGTAACAGTGGTGTTCTACTGCCATCAAGTGGGGAACATGCAAAGGAAGCAGGATAAAGATGGTCAAAGGTGTACTAACATAGGCACCGAAATGAGCAAGCAGTTTTAGGATTCCGAATTCCAAATTCTAATATTCACATACTAGAAGGCAGTTCCAAAGTAACACACAGATATTCTACTGGATTATCATTTATACCAGTACTCAGTCTCCATGGGGTAAGTGATACACCACATGCACCAAAAGCTTGTAATCAGAGCACAAATTAAGCCATGTGAAGAGATACTGACAGAGTAAACTGAATTATCAGAAAAAGGAGCAACTTTTTCTAGGGGAAGATGGAGTTTAAGTTCTGCAAATAAATCGCTAGCTGTAAGTGATTCAGGTGAATCACTTAGTAGTGCAGGGTTCTCTAAAGGCACACAGAACTCTACAGATCCTTCTTCGGCTTAGTTTGGTTTTACAATCACATGCACTTGAACAACTGAAGGGCAAGACTTTGGTCAGTGAGCATACTAAATTACTTACTACCTCATCTTATGCCACAGGTTTTAATTCACAATGCAGTACCCAGTCCTGCTTAGAGCTTATGAAAGAGTTTTATTTACCCTAGCTTCCTTCTGTGCAGCCCAAAGCTAGTCAGGCCTGAAGAAGAACGTCTCTTCTCTGAAAGAATAATGCAAGTGTGATAAAAAGAGAAAGCGCTGCTGAGCCCTTAGCCAGCTGCAGCCATCTGCAATGCCTTACCTTGAGGCAGAAGATGCAAACAGTTCAGCACGGCCGGTTCTGATGAGGGTGCAGAAAGAATGTTCCCGGGTAGACAAAGAGGTTCTCTCACTTTAGTGTTCACACTGCCAAGACCAGAAGAAGACAGGAAAGTTTTCTGATTTTTTTTTTTTTTTAAGGCGAGAGAAGGATAAAGATATTCCTCTAGTAGCCTTTAGCCAATGAAATTCAGGCATGGGCTTCAGATAAATGAGGGTATGGAAATGAGACTGATCTATCCATTAAAAAAACATGTCACTAAGTAGCATTATTCATTTTTTATCCGTCCAAATGTGCTTTACATGTTACTGAGTGTTTCCATTAACTCTCATGCACAAAGGGAAATGTTCACATTTTGGCAGCAAGCTGCAAATAGTATGCACAATCAGAAACTGGGAGAAGTGTGGCTGAGGGCTGCCATTTACAGCAACAGTCAGGCTTGCAAAGCTGTCTCAGAGACCAAGGTTCATCTGTTGTACATGCACCCTAGGCAGGTCCAGTAGAGCTAATGTATTCAGAATGACTAATTTGTTACCATAACAAGGGCAAGAGCCTTTTTATACATGTGGAGCTGCCAAGCTTAATAAAGATGTTCTTCCTCTCTGGGCCGCATTAAAGTTGAGATCCAGCTATATCTGGATTCCCCCCACTCCTATAATAATCACATGTAACTAGTTCTCTGAATAGGTTACGGGACCCTGATCACAGTCTTCGAGGAGAGGAAGAAATTAATTTGCTCTCAATTACCCTGTTTGGTGTAGGGGAACACATTACTTTAAGACCTTCTTCAGAATCATTTCTCCATGATTCTAGGAAATTGATAAAGGAGAGAATAGAGTGTGTACACCTCCTTTGCTACTCGGAGGACAAAGTGATCACATACTCAGGCCAAGTCCTTAAGATAGCATAGAGAAAACTATACAGACAACCATGGAGATCCCACAAATTTTAATAATATCCTTCCTTTGACAGACCCCACTCAAACAGTGGGGCTCATCCAACTTAGCTAATACTCTTTAACACAGGCCTCAGAGCTAACATGCGTAGTTAAGGTTTGTCCCAACCTATACATTATACCAATTTATAACCCAGTGGTGAGTTTGGGCCTAAGGACCTCCGAGGACCCAACTTTCCTACATGTGACTCTGCAGTTGCTGATATCTAGACTCTCCCAGAATAGTATCTTCTTATTTAATAGAAGAGGTGGCTGACAGGCAAAAATTCACACTACAGTAGCTGAAGGAAGTCGTGAATTTTCAGAAAATTGCAATTATTTCTTTGGTAACACCATACAGTCTATCTACTTGAGCTGGATAATCACGCAGAAGCTGAGGAGAAGGCTAGGAAGGACTGCTTGAGTAAGACAGAGGCACAGCAACAAACAGTCCAACGATCATGAGATAACAGAAACGCTGCGACTGTCAGCATCTTTTGCAGTTTGCCTGTGACTTTTGAGACCTCTAAAGTGCCTACATTTACGACAGTGAAGGTAACTGAAGAAAGCCAAACATCTCAGACACTTCAGAAAGCAGTTGAAAGTAAAAATGGAAGCAGCTGAGCCACCAGGGCAGGAAAGATCAAAATATGATGAAGCTGTTCTTCATGATCTAGAGAGCAAATGAAAGCAAAAGAATGAATTAATTTACTCAGGTCAAACATGTCCTGTCTCCAGCTGTGTGAGAAGTCTGGTCCAAAAATCAGGAAATCTATTCTCTTGCTGATATTTTCTCCCTAATGGCTTACATTAAAAAGCCCTAAAGAAAATGGATAGGAGAGTAGGTGGATGGGTGGGTGGATAACTACGCTGCAATGTAGTCAGTTACTTTGCAGAGCATGGTGCATGTTTAAATGTTCCTAGTCACACTGCCAGAAAAAAGTGAAGAAAAATGTTGTGTCTAACTGCAATTGCATAGGGAATTTGGGAAGGGAGGATGCCATTACTCAATGGGAATGAAACAGTGACAATGCAACAAACAAGCCCTATACTTTCTGTCTTCCAAGAACAGCAGTGACAGTCCATTGCTTGGGACACTTACAGCCTGGGAAACAGAAACTGGCCCGAGGAAAGACGCCAGATATGAACAAAGATCTGGATCTAGTATTAATACCCAGACTTGTATCAATATCAGCCTGCTCCTGAATTTCTCAACAAGCTCCTGCATTTAACAGGTTACATCCAAATAATCTTAGACTTTCTAGTTAGGGAGTAGATCCAAAAATCCAGATTTGTATCTAAATCAGGGACAAACACTTCTGGAAACATCACCTGCTCTTCAAAGAGTTTCCCACTGGGTAAATTTAACTTGTTTGTTTGCCAGTGAATTCCCGCAGTGAAAGCTGCTTCTGTCCCTGCAGCAAAATGAATGAATGGATGACCCTCAAGGTTCTCTGGCTTTATGCCCCCCACACAGCTATCTGCCATCTCTGATGTCTGCAATCTTCTGAACAGAGACTCCCACCCTAGCCCTTTAGGGAGACTTCATACACTGAATTCTGTCAGCCAGGGACCAAAACTAACAGCAAGGTAAAGTCTTCTCATTCTCACTTTTAATATAAAAATGTATGGTAGTGATAAAAAGCACTGACAAACCCTCTGTAATTCCACTGTGAAATTAACTGAGCGCTTACAGCCAGCCTGAAAAGATTTCCAGCTATTTTATGCTACTCATTTAACTACAAACATTTCAACCTTTAGATTTGTTATAAGGAAAAAGCACAAAAGGCAGGGAGTCACTAAGTAAAGTTTCTTACAGTTCTCCACCCACCAGATGGTTATTATTCTTAATAATGCATACAGAGGCAGAAAGGAGTTTTCTTCCTCTTCTTACTACTTCACACAGCATGCAGCCTTTTGGACTTTTCATAATAACCTGCCCTCTATCACAAATCTACCACATTTACATGTGGTACCATGTTCCCTCCTCCATCCACCTAGGATTTGACAGTGCTTTTGAAATTGAACTAAATTAAGTTATTCTCAGGGAGGCTGCTGGATTTGGATTTTGGTCTTGCACTGTCTCCAATCCAGAGCTATATTAAGAGCATATTGAACATTTCTCTACAGAAAATAAGATGCTTCAAATGAAAGGAAGTTATAAACCATGGGAACTGTCATTCATTCTTACTTGTTACACATGGACTTTATATGGGATACTTGGACACCACAGGGTATTGCGAGAGATGTCAGAAGAGCACGCTGATACAACTTGTTCCACTTCAGAAAACAACCAAAAGAGAAAGGGACATATCCAATGACATGGGTTTCCACATCATCGAGTTTTAGGTGCCTAATTTACAAAATTAATCACCTCACACAGTCCAGAGGTAGAAGCTTTTGCAAGAATTAAGAGAGGGCACTTAATTGAAGTTATTCGCAGCTGCCTCCTGAAAGAAGCCATTTCCATCACTAGGGAACCAAGGGAAACTAGTCTAAGATAAATGTCTACGTTTAGATGTTTGGTGTTTCACACCAAATGTAATGACTTAAAGGCTTGCAAGACTATAATGCTTATGGCACAGGGGAACAGACTAAACTTAAAAAACAGAAAAAGTGACCAGGTCCTCAGCAGATATAAGCTAACATAAATCCATTGACATCAGCGGAGCTTTGCCAGTTTCAGTCTATCAAAGAACTACAGTGAAACTGGTTTGCTGCCTCATTCACTTCCTATTGCAGTCAGTCTTGCAGGAAGAGTAATTCAATTATAAGTAATTAAAGACTAACACATAAATTCAACAAGCAGTAAAGATAGGTTATAAAAACTATAGCACCAACATTTTCTTTCTGACAGCCTCCCTTCACAAGCTAAGCACTAGAGCACTGCAATTTTTTTATAAAAATGTTTATGACTGTAGATGTTTATGTCACTGACCACAGTGAATGCCCGATCACATTATTACCTCTTTTTAATCCCACTAACTAAAAGCAACTACATCATGTTTACATGTTGAAAAATGTCGAAGCAAGGTTTTTAACCAACTAGAAAAATAATTTATCTGCAGTATTTTAAAAATACACTGTGCTTCTCTTCCCCTTCAAGCTGCAGTTGAGAATTATCAAGATCTCCCATAAGACTACATGAAAAGATAAACAGCGGGCAAACCAAGCCAAGTGCTTCCCCAGCTTTGCCAAGAATTAAGCACACAGCTCCATCAGCAGGAGGGCTTTAGTAACAAAATCTGTTTCAGGCTGCATCTAAAACGTTTTCTAAAAGCTGCAGATTGAAGTTTAAAGGCCACTAGAAAACGTGCATACAGAGACAGCTCCTATAGGAAAAATGCTATATAGAATTTCCAGAAAGAAAAAGGTAATTATTACTTTTAACAGCAATCATAATAATAGCAATAGTCCCTATTTTTAATGATTCTTTCCCAAGAGATCTCAGCATGTTTTACAAGCTATATAAGCACCAGTGTGAGTTCACGTAATATCGTGCTCCATCCTGGAGATGGCCGAATTTCAGCTGCACAAAACAATATTAAATTACATTTTAGTACAACAGAAAAAATGCTGTATTAATTTGAAATCACAAGGGAAGTCTGGCCAGACATTTAGAGAGAACACCTGGGCTCAAAGTCCTGTCTTCCTGGAAAAGTGCCATGGAACATTTAATGATCTGAAATGGTCGAGATTACTGGCTTGTCAAACAAAAAAAAAGAGGCACCTCACTGCCCTCCCTCCCCCAGCACCACATTACAACAAATTGGGGAGGCAGTTCATTCACGACTGAAAGGAAAAAAGCCCTTATGCACTGAATGGGAACAACCACCATTCAGAAAGTAAACAGAAGCGCTACTTGCACTGCAAATGGATTTATCATAAGAAGGATTAGTACCGTCCCACATTACACGCATGCAAAGCATGGACTGACACAGGCTCACAGCTGAGACTTGACTGACTGATGGTGTGAAGTTAGCCTGGAATGGTTTGTCTTAGCACGGTGTTAAAATGAAGGCAAAAGTGAAGTGTGAGAAACAGAATTGTAGGAACATGACGGGTTTCTGAAGGAAATTAGTTTGATCAAAGTATTACTGAAATACAATCCAACATAAATGCAAGCTCAATGAACATCTGTCCTACAGCAATGCGGCTGATTAGTTAGTGACCGCGAAGGAAGCAGAGCTAGCTTTTCACACTCTTACCATTAATAAGCACAAGTAGTCAAGGCTTCCACTGTACAGTGCAAGGCCAAATACGGTTAACCTACTCCAAACTGACACACTAACCTCCTGTGATGTGTCATATACATGCATTTTTTTCTTACTCCCTCTGCTCATCTTCTCCATTACCCACCAGTCTTATCACTGAACCCCATTGATAATCCATGTTGGGCATTTCCCTAATGAAAAACCAGAATAAGAAAAAATTGAAATAGAGATCAAGTGCCTATGCTCTGGAAGTACCATCAAAAAAGAATTAAAAAATTGCAACTGGGAATAAACAGAATTAAAAGTATTTTTAAATTTTATTTAATTTTAATCACATTTATGCCCTTACCAGACCACAAATATGAGTTTTGCACATCTAGGCTTGCAAGTACTGCATAAGCTGTCTCTTTGCAACTTCTGTCTTCTTTGATATAATTTGAGTTTAAGGCTAAACAAAAAAGCAGTCAGGAAAAGCACAGAACGACACTTGGTATCATTTTACATTGTGGCCAG
This sequence comes from Struthio camelus, assembly GCF_040807025.1. Lineage (NCBI taxonomy): Eukaryota > Metazoa > Chordata > Aves > Struthioniformes > Struthionidae > Struthio > Struthio camelus. Next base: position 61,158,409 of record NC_090946.1, on the reverse strand, counting down.
AAGCAAAGGACAATCTAGTGCCACCCTAGCACGATTAAAACATGCTTCATTTAATTTATTAAAGAAAAAATAGCTAACGCAAGCAAGACAGGATTGTATTTTCCTTTTAACCTGTTTTGATGGCTTGTCAAGCTTCTGATTACATGAAGCTTACAAGTCATCTGGATACATTAGTATTCAGCTATTTAATAACAGTACAGCGATCAAGCGTCTGAAGTTATCTCAGCCAGTTCAGTGAACGTCTAAGGCAAAATGAGCTAAATTAACAGTGGAGGCACAACGGCTCTTATTATGGCAAGAATATTACAGCAATTTCTCTTAATAGTAATCTCCTGCCAAATTGATGCCCATGGATATTATATAATTGTTTAACACTGTAAATTGGCCACATTTCTGTCATTCTCAGAAGACTTGCCAGCTAATGAATGAACGGTAGAGACTTAATTGCCCATTAATGCTCATAAAGCCACCTGTGCAGGTGGAGCAGCAGTAGCTCAGACAGTGCGCTAGGAGGAGAATTTGGATCCCTCACTGCAGGAAAATAATACATTTACTATTAACGTTCAAAATCCTAGCAAGGAACAACAGCCACAAGTCATAGCTTGGGAGGCACATAGTGGATATAAGGAAAAGCTTCTTCACTAGGAGGGTAGCACAGCATTGGAAGAGGTAGCCCAGAAAGGTGGTAAAATCTCAAAGCCACGTCTAGACAAAGACACAGTTGACCTAGCCTAACAGCTGCAACAGTCCTACTCCAAGTGGGCTGGATTAGATGACTCTTAGAGGCACCTTTCAACCAACTTGTCTATGATTCTACGATCTTACGTGCAGACACAAACCAAGCTAAGAACTAACTGCAACAGGAAGTGTCCTAACATGGCAACAAGGCTATGTGCCTGGACAACTCCCAGGTAAAGACCGACCACAAGTAACAAGGCCCTGTGCTCTGCTGACTAAGCATAATTTTAACAGACTGCTGAGATCAAGACAAACGAGTTTTATCATGGCCAATCCAAACTTACACAGAATCCTAAAAAAGGAACCTTATGTGGCATCTTTGGAAAGGGTGGGGGTTACCCTGGACTCCAACACTTCTAACACAGCTTTTAAATCTTCCCTTCTTCTCATCCCAGTAGCAGCCTCACGTGAAAGCAGAAGAAAGAACTTAGGAGAAAAACAAATGGCTGTCTCTAGGACTGCAGAGAAAGCTCTTCATATCAGGCTAGCTCCTCGATACAGAGAACTACAGTAACAACATAGAATCATAAAATACTTGAGGTTGGAAAGGACCTCTTGAGATCATTCAGTCGAACTCCTCTGCTTGGGGACAGCTAGAGCACACTGCCCAGGACCACGTCCAAATGGCTTTTGAGTATCTCCAAAGATGGAGACTTCACAACCTCTCTGGGCAACCTGTCCCAGAGTGCAGAAGTTCATGAATCTCTGTAGAATATGCTCTATAGTCTAGGGAAATAAGGGATAAAACACTATGAACCCTGGATTCCTATGATCTCCTGGAAGAAAAAAATAAAATAAAATAAAACCCTCCCTCAGCCTGTATGTGCCAAGTTAGAGGTATGTAACTGACCAATACACTATAACGTGAAAACAGAGGAGAAGTCTTGCTCTCACAGGAAGCATTTTATTCTTCCTCAGGAGGAAGTGTAATTCTAGGAGTGCAGTTTAATCATAGGTAAGTCGCAACTAACTAGTGGTGAAATATTTACATGTTAGGGTTGAAGCACCTGTTTGGAGGTGCTCATCCTCTTTTCCCTCTTTCCCTTTTCCCCAGCCAGTTTGATTTTTCCAAACTTTCCACCTCGCTGCTTGTTACTTTTGTTTCATCATCTTCTCTCCAAACTCCAGCTTTTCATTTTCCTTGGTCCTCTTCCTCAGGGCTATTTAGGATGTTGTCACTAGACAAAGCCTTGACCATAAACCTCAAACAAATCAGAGCACTGCCCAGGTCTTCACAGGTTTTACAACCTGCAGGAACCATTCAGCATAACTTTTGGAAGCTATCTTAAGGCTATAAAGAGTTATATTCAAGCATACCCTTTAACAAGATACTGAATCCTATGTTAAAGCTTCAGAAGTGACAGCAAGTCCACAACACTCCTTGCTGAACTGTCTGAAAGTTATCTTCTGGCTCAAATATTGCATCTTATTTTACAGTTAAACTTGTCTATTTTATTGTGTCATTGCAAACAAGATTGAAAATTCCCCTAACAGGGTTCAAGATGGTTATCTGCATACACTGATTAAGCCAGCTCAGACTCTCTTTCGAAAGAGATCAAGTACCTCAATGTATTCAAACTCATTTCCAGCTAAGGATTACTTTCATGCCCTTCTTTGAACTTTCAAGTTGATATTGAGATGATTATTCATATTAAATCCTTATCCGAATTACTGCTTTTCAGGAGTTTATTGGAAAGCTTGTTTAGGCAGAGCTAACTTTCTCTCCTGCCATGGGTACTACATTGTATTTATCTATACAGAATGTTCAACTAACTGATGCTTTATCTAGGTAACTCAGACTGTTTTGTAATGATGTAGTAGGATCTATCCTCTTCAGTATTAAATAACCCACTAATCACTATTATTTGCTAGTATTTTAAATAACTTTCGGAATATTGCTAAAATGTCAAAATAATATAAAAGCAAATAGATTCCTGAGAGACCTTGTTAGAAGCAGGCTTACTGATTTTGTCCCAATAGCAACTGTCTTTAGATCTGCCAGGAGGCCAGATTTTGATCCATCTAAAATATAACCTGTTACTTCCAAGTTTTGTTTTTTTTTTTAATTAAGATGTCAGAATGCTAAGTCAAATGCCTTTGAGAAATTCAAGTATATTATACTCATTCTGCTGTCTTTATCAGCCCAATCTGTAATCCTGTCAAAGAGGATGACGGTTTTGTTTGACAGGTCCCATTTCCATAAAACTATCTATCTTGACTGACAGTAATATGCTCTTTGTCTCTAATCTTTTGTTGATGGCATCCAACTGAACTGTTCAGCTCTGTTGCCAGAACTTATGTGAAAGTAACTGTTCTCTTGAGCTTCGAATCTTCCCTTACAATACTTTAAATATTGGGATTACAATGACAATACTGCTACAGAACTTTTCCAGTCTCCAAACCCCATTAACGTTCAATTAGTGGGTCAGAGAACTTAAATATTATATCTGTTAGGACTGCTGGATATCAGTTAACCAGAGCTGCTGATCAGAAGAATATTTACTCCGAATAGATGCTCCCCACAGTCTCCGTTAACTACAGTCAATAAGCTTATATCACGAATAATATCATAGGAGGGTTAAAAAGAGCAAAAACGGCAGGTGAACACTTATCTGTTCTGCATCACTAATTATAACTTTACTTTCCATTTAGCTATGACTAAATCAATTAAATGGGGAGAAGGTGGAGGGCAGTACTGCTGTTGCTAATATATACTTTAAAAATGCCACATTGCCAAGTAAAAGTAGGATTAAGAGTAGCATTCTCTTTATTCCTACAGCTCGCGTTAACGTAGGGACAGAGTACAAACTAGATACAGAAATCTACCTATGTCAGCTTTATTCTGAAAATACAGAAAAATGATGTGATAAGGTTCTTGTCTAAGCAGCTCTGCACATTGAAGAGATCATGCTTCACTGAAGAAAACACCAACTGAAACAGCAACCAGAAGAGACCTGTTTCTTCAGTGTTTTTCATTCCACTCATCCTTCGAATGTGGAAAATTATCTTCGTTATCTTTGGATAAGGTATAGGCAAATACATAAGCCCAGTTGTTAGATTATTTTAAAACATAAAACTAGAATTGACGCCTGTGAGAAGCAAAGCCAAAACATCTAAAAAAAATATCTTAAAGGATGGAAAATATAATGCCTCCCTGATCCCCTCTCCAGTTCCTGGATTTTGGAGTGGCACAGAGGAAGTTAAGAAGAGGACAACAGTGAAAATGAAACCCTTTCCAACACAAACTGAAACCAAAAGGCAGATTCTGAGCACTGAAACCAAAAGGCAGATTCGGAGCACTAGTTCATTAGGAGAGGATAACAACCCCAATGCCAGTCAGAGTGGGACAGAGGCAGAGGTCTCCTGGTTCTGTCTCCTGATTAGATTCCTGCCTAAGGGTTAGTGGATTTCTGCTACAGGTCTTCACACAAGAAAAATTTCTCCACTCTGTTTCCCTGAGGAGTGGGAGGGGATGGTGTAGAGGCATCCATACCTCTCCCATTACGTTCTGTGCTGTTGTGCTTAGTTATGCATATGCCAGGGACATGAAGCATATGGCCTGGGGGCTGCCAGTGTCCCGCTTAGCAGATGTCTTCAATATATTCTGCCATTTAAAAAAATCTCTTTTTGGCTGGTTAATTGCTTTTTCAGACAATTATTTGTATCTAGTTGATAGAAAGTTATTCACTTTAACTGAAATCCCACCAACTTACATTTGTGCAGCTTTCAGTGAGCAGGAACACCGAAGTGAAAGACTTTACTACTCTCCCAAATTAAGCACGCACCTAGCAGTTAGATTATATGGAGACAGATTGACTACGAGATGTTACATGAAGTCATGAATCTTCCTGAAGTCATTATGCTGCTTTAGTTTTTTGGATTAAGCAGTCAGAGAGATGGGAAATAAAGACAGCCTTTTGAGAGGCAAGCATTCTTCCCTGTGTGACTTTACTCCATGCCTCCAGGGACAGATATGTCAGGTAACACTTCTGCAGGCCTGGCATGCCAACAGGCAAAGAGGAAAACACATTTTACAGAAAAGCAACAGAGCAGGTAAATTAAATATTTAAGATACATAATCTTGTGAGCTGTCTGGGAATCCATTGCAAACTAATCCTGCATTCTGGCATCGTAAGGATTGTCCCTTCCAAACTCAACCATTCTGTGATTCTGTGATTTACTAGATGATAGTTCAAATTGTGAACAATATTCAGGCCAGTAGGCCATTTTAAAACTCCTTTACCCAAACCATTTTCTAGCCAATTATTTCCCACTTTATATTTGTGCATTTAACACTTCCTTCCTTAAGAGGCTACAGGTGTTTGGAAACATCTATCAAAATGAAGGACAGAATATTATTCTTTTTTTGTCTAGTAGAGGACAGATCAGATAGATAGAATAATACTGGATGGGTTAAGAAAATGCTGTGGCACAACACTGATGCTTGGTGGTAAACCACAATAACGAACAAACTGGAAGGTCAGAGCATTAAAGGTGGCAAGCCTTTAGTCAGTGAGCTCTAAGGCAGAAAAAGAAAACCTGAAAAAAACAGGATTTTGTTTCTATTTTTTATTGCATTTCTTGTTAAGCCTGGACACTTCTGCTACCAAGTATCAGGATCAGTTTTAGTTCTGATCTGGAGTTCAACATATGCATCACCCAAAACTTGTGTCCTCTCTTACAAATGAGAGGAGAAAGCCTAGCACACTTTTGATCCCTCATGAAAATACTTTACAGAGCAAGATTCTGGAGATAACTCAAAGGAACCCCCCTTGAAATGCCTCTGGTTTGAAAATGAATTATTTCACTTTGAGTACGTTTTTCCAGCCAGTGGCTGACCCTTCCCATTTTCTAGCTGATTTGAAAATAGCAATGTCCCCCAGATAGCATCTCAGATCATCATTCAAAGATCTCAAACCCAAAAGAACTCATTTACTGATTTCCCTCTTATCAAGATGGCCAGATGTTCTGACCAAGAAGGAAATTAGATGGATTTGTGAAAACTGGACTTTTTTCAAACCAGTACAGGGTATTTCTCATTACCTTGTTATACTTTACACACTTATAAACTGTCTGTTCGGTGATTTGACTCTTTGGCTATCAAGCTTAAACTGACTGGTCTGTAAGCCCCTTGGGCCCCCTCTTTCCTTTTCTAAACCTGCACAATGTTTACTATTTACAGTCCTCTAGAACCGATCTCCATCCTCTGGTGGTTCTTAAAGTTAATCATTAGTAGTTGAGCAACTGCTTTGTCTACTCTCCTAAGTAAACTAGGGTTAGAATGAATTTTATCAGCTCCTGTCATCTTTCCTTCTACTCACCTGAGGTCTGTAATGAAGTTCCTTTTGAAAAGGAAGTAGAGGAAGAAAAGTATCTGGTCACAATTAACTTTTTGTGGATGTAGGAGTGTGGAAAACAGGACAGATACCAAAGCCAGCAAGACATTGAATATTTTACCCTCTGATGTAAACCTAGTCAAGAAATCAGTAATGTATTTTATACACTAAATTGAAAGACACTGTGGCTGATGAAGCATCATTTAACTAAGGAAAAATTTAGAGAAGCAGAAAAGCTTAAAAGCAATGAAACAGGCAAGTGGGTAAGATGGAGAACCTACTCATGATATTCTGATGCTTCCTTCAGATATAATACACAATTTTACTCCTGTCAGGCTACTGAGGATTTAAACAAATCTGAGACTAATACAGTCAGGAGAAAATCTAATCCCAGAATGATGAGGGGTTTTCCTATTCATGACAGATCTACTGCCCCTCCCCACAAGAGGGATGAGAGGGCTTTTTGAATGAAATATAAAAATAAAAAACAATGTTTTCAATCACAAGTAAGGAAAATCTGGATTTTTTTCCTCCATTAACCCGAGTCACGTTCAGGATTATTCCCTCGTATCTGTGTTACAGGATAAACCATTTTTTAAGAACAGCAATTAGTTCTCCAGTGCTTTCACAACTTAGTTATAAATATCCCAGTAAACAAAACTTCTACTCCCTTCCTCAGGAAACTGCTCTATACTCTAATGAATTTCACCATCCATTTGGGATTCAACACCATGGGGCATAAATTTTGAACAGATCAAGGGAAAGTGTATCTAACTCTCCAGACAAATTATACTCAGTTTTAATGCATTCTCCTATACCCTTCTCAAAGGTCAGTCACTAGATTTATGTCTGACTTTTGCTGCTGTATTACCATTTAGCTATAACATAGTATAAAAGTTTAATAAGTATTTACAAAAAGTTTCAAATTATTAACAGAACTATTTATTGCCTTCAGTTGCTACTTAATCATTAGAAACATTTTGTACTGGCCCTGATTCAGCAAAGCACTTGAATGTGTTCTTGTGTAACTATACACCAAAGTTCACTAAACTGTGCCTTGTTTTCTATGTAAATCAATAAACAAGTTTATTTTATCTAAGGGACATTTTTTCCTACTTCAATTTAGGATGAGTCACATCTGCCAAAACCCTTCAAATATCTCCTGATGACTACACAGAGAGCAAATAACTTCAGAGAGCAAATAACTTGGATAGCTGATGTGAATTTTACATATTTATAATCACTTAAGTTTAGGAGGTTATGTATAGCTAGTCATTGCTATCTAGATAAATCCTTAGCATCTTCCAGCCCACAAGCACGCTGTGCGTCTGAGCACAATCATTGAATAGCCCTTGTCTTTTCTAACTGTTCCAACTGTTCGTTTTAGCAAATCCGTGATAATCTCCATGGTGTGACAATGGCAGGGCGGAATGATTGCATACCAGTGCTTCAGGAGGGTTTAGCAACGTGACAGGTTCTCAGAACTAAGATCTGATTTTAATATTCCTGCCCACGCTCTCAGGCATGATTACCTTGTGAAGATTCTCTATCAGACACAAAGCTAAGAACAAAAACAAGCTCCTGCAATAACTAGGTTTACTGAAGAAAGAAAGTAGGAAAAAGTTTTCTTGATGTAAGTATTAAAAGAAAAGCCACAATCGACCTTTTTAAATTACACTAAAAATGCATGATCAGTATGGTTTGTGGGTGGGTAGTTTGACTCATACAAAGAGAGGGAAAAGGAGTGAAAGAATGTAAGCACTGCCCATCCTCATGCTTAGGAAAGGGAGAGATGCATGGTAGTGGCAAGCTTAACAGCATGTGAATCAAAGTGAGGCAATGGCACAGAGCCAGGCTGTTTTATTTTATTTAAGGCACCAAACTGATACACAAGATCATTCACTAGAAGAGCTAGGAGAGCAATTCACAATGAACAATATAGTCTCCAAGTGTATCCCTTTCACTATTTTAACTGTCCACAAAGACCATGCCATTTTTACAGATGTTTGCTATTAGTAATTCTCCAAACAAATATTTCCTTCTAATCCATGTCAGTTCTCACACACTGGCTACAGATTCAAAGTTCATAGTGACAGCACTGTATTTGGTCAAGTGAATTGGATGTTTCTACTGCTTGACTGAATAAGCTAACTTTCTTTATGCAGAGCTACAAGCTTCTGAAAGTAACTTTGTCTTAATTATCTCAGGATCTACAGGCCTGAGGTTTTCTCCCTAAATCTTAGTATAAAAACTTGTACTCCTATAACAAAAACACAGGCCACCGCAGAATTTTACCCAAATGTTTGTTAGATTTTGTTTGTTTTAAAACTCATCTCTCCAACTGCCCTTTAAAGCACAGGAGGAAAAACAAGGCAGTGATAGAAGAATTTAGCAGACATTCCCAGAGACAGGTAACATCAGTCCTTTCTGTCTTATCTGCTTGTCCCTTTGAAATTCATTTTCCTATTTGCTGAGATGGCATCTCCTAAAGCCTTGTCCAGAGCACACATTGTCTCTTTTCTCTAAATCTGAGATTTATCTCTTCAGAAGGTGGGCATAGGTGGGGTGAGAAAGATAGAGGGACTCCTACAGCTGCGTTTCTAAGTGCTATTTGATTTCAAGACTCTCATACAACTCCCAGAACTACAGCTTGGTGACATCTTAGTTATTGCAGATAATTAGGTGAACATTTGCTATAATTCACATGCCTACTCCTTTCTATTCACTTTAAGATACAGGTGTTGAAGGTTTTCTGTTACGATTCAAAAAATAAACTATTGGAGGACTCAGATTTTCAAAAACTCGTAGAATAGAAATGGAGAAACTTGAGGGTATTTTTCCCAGCCCCTAGTCCTGTAAGGTTACGGTTGCTCATTCTCACAGATGCCAATGGAACATTAAAAGACTCAGTACCTTCCTCTGCAATATCAAAGACATATGGAATCAGTGCAATTGCCTTTTCAGAGGCAAACTGCTTAGTTTTTGGAAGCAAATTTACAATCTAGACTTGTTTACTGCCCAAAGGCACACTTGCCTAAGTACAGAGGAAAATCACGTCAAACTACAGATAACTGAGAGAAACTGAAAATCAATTTGCTGAGACTCACATTCCAAGTCTGTAGGCCAGGCAGAATCCTGCATTTTCCACTGTGATTGTTACTGAAAAGACTAGGCAGTTGTGTTTTCAAACTGTTGCACAGAATCACCCACGTTGGCTTTAACACTGATATTTGCGGTAAACTAACCAGAGCACTTGAAGGCTAACTTAATCTGCCAAGAAGCAGCAGAAACCTGCACACTTTGCAAGTTTCTTGTTTGTTTGTTTCTTAACTCGTTTCTCCAACTGTCCTTTAAAGCACAGGAGGAAAAACAAGGCAGTGATAGAAGAATTCAGTAGACATTCCCAGAGACAGGTAACATTAGTCCTTTCTGTCTTATCTGCTTGTCCCTTTCCTCCACCCTTTCAAATTCTCTTTCTTAGAAGAAAGTCAAACAAGGCTCTGGACTGGAATAATAACCCTACCAGAGCTGTTCAGTTTAGAGCTAGTTTGGTGTCTCCAGACTCTCCAGACTGCACTAAAGGTTAGAGAGTAGCTAGTTATTTTACCCACCATTAATTCAAATAGCCAAATTCATGCTTTTGCTGCTGTCATAGCTTAAGGCACTTTTCTGTCAGACTGCAAGGTTGAAGGAGAAGCTGTGCACAGGTGATGCAAAGGGCTCTGGACATTCTTTTTAATAAGACGAATACTGCAGTTCCGCAGAACACTGGAAAAATTATGAAAAGACCCTTGAAAATTGCTCCACCTGTAATTTCCTGATTTCTGGCAACTGGAAAAAGATTACTTTCAGCATCCTCCTCTGTGGAAAAATGGGGAGGACTACTTGTATTTTGACAGGGAGGAGGGTACTGCCTCATATTGTAGGTACAGGAAAAAAGAGCAGAAAGGGAGAAGAAAACCTTGCTATTACATCTTCCAATCATCATGTCGAAGCACTCATACTTGCTCATTCGTATGTTCACCATTCATATGCCCTCCCTAATTTTCAGTTTATATTAACTAAAAATCTAAGAAAACACATATATACTATAAAAAATTAAAATACATCATTTGGCATGATCTGATAAAAAACCACTAATATGGAATAAATCAAATCAACACATAAAGCTGATCTGAAAATGATGGAAAGCTTCTGCAGTCCAGATGAGACAGTTTAGAAGTACAAGAACCAGGTTCACTTTAGCAATATTTCCAGATCAGAGCTACCTGAATACATAAAGTAAGCAATCTAGGTCATGATTCCAGTAGGCATCCTTAAATTCAGACCCAGAACAGGGTATTGCACATATAAGTGCTTGATAAGCAAGAAAGTCTGGATTTATGTATTCAAAAACCCGTAACATGAAAGCCATACTTCTGATCTGACTCAAAAATCACTTCAAGTCACAAAGTGCACTAGAACTTGTTCTTACCCCTCTCCCTCCCAACCCCCATTAAGAGGAGACCTGATGAAAACGCATCCCCGTCCTGTCAAATCCCATTCTCTGGGATAATTCTGTTATTTACTACATACAGAATGGAGAGTAAAATACAGTGCTCCTTAAAAAAGTTGAGCATTCAGTACAAATCAGGCTGTTTCATAAGTTGATACTTTTCTGCTTTCTGTAAGCCAAATAAAGATACAAAATAGAAGAAAGGTCGCATTCTTTAAACCTTAGATGCTGAAACAGAAAGGTTTGCTGAAATTAGGCATTGAAGAACTGAGATAAAAGGTCCATCAAGTACTGGAAGATTAAAAAGACATCTGGAAGAGTTGAAAGGATTTCGCTGTCTCAGAATCAGGCTACCAGCCATCAGATACCACAGATCCCTGAAACTGGAAATCAGATAGGCATTGCCCCAGTTCTTGTTCCTCATCTAATACCTTAAGATTATCCTCACGATGGCCTTCTTTTCACGAAACCCAAATCAAAGCATTCAAAACATGCATTTAATACATGGCTAAATACAACCAACACCACATATTTTGGAAGACTATCCACAGGACTAAAGATCAAGTACAGAGTTCAAAGCTTGCTTCAGAAGATCAAAATAGCTGACCTCTTGCAGGATGAAGCCCTCTGCATTAATTCTGTATTATTTAAATGAGAAGGCCAGTCAACGTAAGTGTTCTCTCCTTCCTCCCCTGCTGCTAGCTAAAAAGACATTTTTCATAAACGCTTTATTGTCCGTTTAGAGAAATTAAGAAAATTATTGCTAATATACATTCATTTAAGGAGAATAGCAAAAATTTGGATGCAGCTTATTAAAAAATATGGGGATACCAGTCCGAAACTCATTTCACATAGGCCTCCAAACCAAATGATACCAACCACAGCCCCAGAGCTGATTTCAAACTAGTGACCTCTAATTAAAAGGTTCTGTATCCCATTACTGAATCTCCAAGGCAGATGCTTTCATTGACACAATGCTAATTGCCATAGTGCTTGCTAACTCGATGCCTTCCACCATGAAAAATTTGTCTCAATCTTAGCTCTCAGATTATTTTTAGCAGCCCTAACAGACATCAGGAGAAAGGTCTGTTAATTGTAATTCACATAAAAATTCCATTTGGCAAAGTCAGGTTTCTTCTTATTTCCTTTTTTTGGCCAAAATACAAACAGACACATCAGTCTTGATGGAAAAAATTAAACCACCTGCTTTATTAGTGATATAAAGAAAGTTTTTAAAGCATGAGATGCTTTCAATAACAATGCTTCCTTGAGATTATTCAAGTATCTTCACAGTGTATTCATTTTAACCTAATTAATATTCCCGTTTTACAGTTGGGGAGATTGACGTCACTGATATTTTCAAATTAGGTGTCCTATATATACAGATAACTGTACACATGTTGAGAACTGAAAGCACTCAGCATCTCTGAATGTCAGGAGAATTTTTTTTTAATACCTATTTATTGGCTAAATTAAGAACCGCAGAAGCCTAGTTTTGAAAATGTTTGCCTACACAAATAGCTCAGGTGTATCATAGGAACACACATGGCCAAATACCTTATTCTAACCATCACATTTGCTAGTCCTTGATTAAGCATCTGTTGATTTTTTCCCCTTCAATATACAAGGAAAGAATAGAGTAAACTGTTATTTTTGCCATTTGCTGTGAATGATATAGGTTTATGACACCTTAAATGTGTGCTACTTTACGCAGTGCTCCTGTTATGCATGCAGCCCTGTCCTTGCTTTAAGCTACTCATAAGTGGTATTCACAACCTACTCATTAGAAAGACTTTAGGAAGAAACGGGTATCTGTTCAGTAGTTTGATCAGTGTTTGATTACGAAGCGAATAGCTTTTTTTGGTCTCTAAAGTAGACAGAGGAAGGGTAGAGGCTTCCGATTAATGAGTTTAGCCATTAACTCATAATGCTAGGTCTTGGCCCTTAGCTGTTACGCGTAAAGGTTAGCTAGTCAGACCATAGAGAAAAGCCACTTTCAGTTTCTAAGCATGAAGTCAAGGCTCAGTTCAGTAACTTCATAATGAATTTAAAAACAAATCCTGGAGCAGAGTTCTTTCTCCACAAGCTTTGGGGGAATTTGAATTTAAGAGAAAATTAGCAGCTTGCACTATTTTTCAGAAACAAGCTTTCAGCAAGGTGAAGGGAACATACACAAACTCAAGTGGCTTTAGCCCATTAGATCCAGAAAAATGTGGGGCATGCTCTTTTGTGATGGAACAGTTGCAGCCATTTAATTATACGGCTGTATTTCATCAGGGCTGCTCACATTGCCATTTCTCATTTTTATTTAATATTACAATACTCATGCCCAAGAACACTCCAGTCTTTGAACCGTTCCTCCTCTTGACGAAACATAGCAAGAAAATACCAATCAGCACCTTCACCTTGCTGTTCCAGAGAATAAATAAAATAATGGTACCCTGAGAATAGAGTCTATTCATTCTCTTTAAACTCACAAGATCTTTTGCTAACCTCCTCTTCCTCTTTAGGAGAGAGTTAAAAAGTAATACAAAATGACTGTATGCATGGGTCTATGCATATGATACACATGTATATAAAGGAGGTCTCTGCAGAACTTTATTGTTTTGTCTTGTTCTCTCTCTTTCTCTGCTCAAAGAGCCACCTAACACTTGTGTAACTATATATTATTCTTTACTTATGCAGTCCACATGCTAATCAGTTTATATCATTTATCCAGCATCTTATTGCTGCAAGAAGTTCTGAAGGAATTCTTCCTTTCCCCATGAAACACTGCATAACGGACCATCCTAATTATGGAGGTATTTAAAAAAACAAACACACATTTTTCTCTAAAACATTTACTGATCATTCTGAGAGAAAAGGTATTAGATCTGAAGATGAGTAACAACAATCTCAGTAATCCCAAATTTCGTTCCCAGTATGACGTAAGTTGAAATCAGGCACTGCTGCAACAGGTGGTTAAATGCAGTATCCATTCCTTCAAGAATCTGAACTGAGTACATACCAAACCTGCATGAAGAAAAAAATAAGCAAATGCTCAGACAGCTCGCTTAGTTTTCCATGTATAAAGGAGTAGCATATACAGATACTTCAATGCAGACAACTTTTTACGGAAAAGAACTAGTACATTTCCTTTAGGATACAATGTGGGTTAGATTCTGATCCATTTCTTCCTCACAATATGCTGCCTCAGTTTAACCACCAATAAACAACCAGGAATAGAAATACAACTGAGGTAAAAATAATTGTAATCATTACAAAATTGAAATTGGACCAAACTTGTAACATCAGGCTTAAGCTAAGTCTCCAGCAATCCTGAAAGAGAAGTTTTAAATTAGACAATAAGCCTTAGAGACATTTAGTCTGGGTGTTACATAGGTGTAATACATAAAAATTACACATTCATTTGGTAAGTGTTTTCAGTCTCAAATCAGAAAAGCTACTTTTTAGAAAAATTTTGCTTCAAGACGCAGAGTGCTCAGAAATAAGTAGAAACAACATTCCCAGGGGAAAAAAAAGGCAATCTCAATTGGATAAAAAATAATCACTGTAAAGAAAGCATAAAACCACAAAAGCATGAACTGTTGCTCATGTCTGGCATGCCCATACAAATACTACCCATTTCCAGAAGAGCGAGGTAAGAGAAACATTTCAATTATGTTTAGGGATTCAGAGATTTCCAGATCTCTGAATCATATTTGTCTTCATTCTGAAGAAAACTGCTATTATTTCACAACTTGGTGTGGCAGATTATTCAGAATGAATACAGCAAATAAGGTGTAGCACCAAGAAATTAATTCTGCTTTTCATCTACTTTGCCAGTGGCGTTTTACTTACAGATTTAAATAGCCTTATTATTAAAATATCTGAACACTGCTCCAGTAGTCAGTTCTTGTTCAGTAACAGAAGGAAGCGTTACTAATGCCATTTCAGTCAGATAATGGAAGTCTTGAGAGATTAAGGCCAAGCTTATCAGAAAGTGGACTCTGAACCAGAAACACTTTGCCTTTTGTTTTTAAGGATACTAAGTACCAGTACCTCTTGCTGCAACTTACAGAACTCACCAATCTTTATGAATAGTAGTGTTCAAGATGTTTCAAGACACACTCAAAACAAGTGCCGCTTGATAAGCATAACAAACAATGAAAACCCAGGCTTCCTCCCACAGTTCAGAACTTTAGGAGAGGTGGCAGCTGAAGAACACTTTTTCTCTCTCCCTCTTTAGCAATTTCCTGATTCCATTAACCATTTGAATTTGATATTTGAATGCTTGTAAAGCTATCGCCAAAACATCCTCATAGCCGGTATTGTTTTCCAGCCACAGCCAGGCAGTTCAAAGACAATGCCGCAGCACCATCTAGTGGGTGAAGATTGCTTTTAACTAGTGCATAAGGGCCAAATTCGGAATACATTCGTGACAGGTAATGTAGTAGCTCCAGGGGGTGGGAAAGTCTGTGCTAAAGCAAAATGCAATAGAAAGCACCTTCATATCGCATTTGTGGCATCCTACTTTCACAATATCTACAATCTTTGAGATATTTGGAATTGTATATTTAGGTTAGTATCCAATAGGAAACTGAAGCGAGAACCTAAGTACAGAGGATCATCTATTATTCAGTATAAATTCAATTTATACCGTAAGGGTTTTTTTTTTTCAAATAAAGTGTTTACATTTCAAAGAATTTAAATGTTTGGAACATGAACTGCTGAGAAAAGATGTCAAATTACTAGTCTTAAAACTGACGTATGCAATAAGAGCAACCGTAAAGACAGCTTTCTGCTGAAGCAAAACCTACCTCGCAGTGAAAACTCCTCTTAAAGCTAAGTTGCAATGCTCCTCCTGCACAAATAAATAGCTGGATCTCTGCTCTACTCAGTTTATAATTTAGTCCACTGAAATTTGTAATGTGGACACCAAGTTTGACCAAAACTGCTTTATGCACCGTGGGTTATTGAGCAGCTTAATAGACAGCAACAGAGATTAAAACAGATCACACCAATGCAGCTGTCCTGAGGGAACATCATCTAGTCAGAAGATTCATAAACCAAGCATTTAAAATTCATAGCCAATTACACAGAGAAAAATCTAAAGAAAACTACTTGCATTAAACAAAAGCATAGTCTGTAATCCTTCCACCTGCAAGAATCACCTGCCTCTCTTGTGTGAGCTGATGGACACTTGCCTTGCTGTACGTAGACAAGCTCAAACTCCTGAGGCAAGAGAGGAGTAATTCATCTCAAGTCATCTAAGCTGTACCTTAACGCAAGTGTCATAAAAAGCTACTTGTGATGCCTGTACCTCCTTTAACAATGTCCCACAATTTTTGCATGAGGTACAGAGCATTAAGCAAAATTTCTAATTAGTTTCTCCTCCACTATCTCTTACAGACTCAGCACCTAACTCTGCACTTCACAACTGACAAATGTGAGCCACTTGAAAGCCAAAAGTTATGTATCCATATTAGAAAGACCTTACTACAGGCCAGGCTTATTAGGCTGAACACAGCATTATCACCGTACAGTTAGGTAGCTTCTGGATCTCAGACGGCTTTAATCTGTTTGTCTTAGGAAGGATGGTGTACATATAGATGGTAAGTTATTTCTTAAAAGATGCTGAATGTACAACATGAGTTGGATTCACTAGAGCAATTCTCCAGTGTCTTAGTCAGAAGTAATGTGGTCATTACAGAAACTATGTCCCATTAAAATGGACCAGCAACACACTGTTTTCACTCATTTGGTTGGCACAGAATACAATTGTGATTCTCCAGTAGACAAAAGCATCTGTGTATTATTTACCTTATTCGGACAGCAGCTGAACTCCTTTAAATGAAAATGAAATGAACAACTTTTCACTACATTATCCCAGAGATACCAGATTTCTTTCTGAAGGTATAAAAGGAATTTTTTTAAGTTCTCCATATTACACGGGGTGGCAGAAAGGGCACTTGGCCTTAATAAGCTTACACACACTTCAGAATGATCTCTTCCATGCCCAGTAAGAGTTTCTGATAAGCAGATGTAGGAAGAGAACATAAGCATAGGAACTGTTTGAAAGCTTAATCAGGCAACTCGCAATGGCAAGAATTGTTACTGATGACTCTGAAGAAGATAAACTCCATTTCTTCCAATTAAATATGCTCTGCCAGTTACGGTCCTACACATATTCTGTAAGTAGGTGCAGAATATCATTGTCCAGTACTAATAATTTAGCACCTTTTTTGCCTTCACTAGCAAAAAAGTAAATAACACGAGAAACAAGAGGTAGAGAATTTGGCTTGAACTTTACTATCCCTTTTTCACCAGAAGTCCAGTTTGAGGAGTCGAGCTCCTTCCTGAATAATCAGAATATGAAACCATGAATGTAGATCATAAAGGTCCAGCTGCTGGAGGCCTGTGGTTACATTAGTATCTCAAGTTTTTTTATTTTAAGTTTCTAACCACAGAGGCTGTAGAGAAAAGCTTGAAAACACACTATAAACCATCTTACAGTGCCAAAAAGCAAGTAGAAGTGCTATCAGTTATGTTTGGAAAGTATCACTACTTTGAATCTGCTGTTACGCATTGTTTGCAGCTAGTCTCAGCAACAGCTGATTTGAAAACTGCGTACAGGATCTGCAAAAAACGGTACACCATGAATGCAAAAGCATGCATACCCCACTTTGGTTAGGCTCAAGATGAAAACATTATCTGCTGCAGTAGCCTGAAACGAAGGCTTTGCATCCCTAGCACTGCCCACAGCATGGCTCAGTGCCTGTTAACTACAGAATTACTCTTTCAGCTTCCGCTGTCCAGGAGGTGGTTATAATGCTGATCCCAGCTTCCATTTGCACAGTTACTGAAGTTTTGCATAGGAACAGAACTGTCAGACTCAAGAAATTTGTCAGTTCAAGCTCAATATTACAAAGACCAATGTTTACTGAACAATACAAGTATTACAGCTCTGACCATAAGCTAACAGAGATTACTGAAGGCTTTCATCATCTTCAGGTTTATGGTATCCTTAAATTCTCTTTCAGAGTGTTTATACCTTACCTGTGACTACCGTCTGCCTTCCCCACTCTTCCATCCTCAAAAGCTCACCTAGCAGTTCAGTAAGATCTTTAGTATTCTTTTATTTCTTCCTTTTAAGGCTAGCATAGACTTAGCGTAGTGTGTGAAAATATTCACCCCAAAAGGTTGATGCATTTCATTGGGGAAGCCATCTCTGTAGCCAAAGGCAAACATTGCTTTTGCTTAAAACACACTTTAACTTACAGAATTCAAAGAAACTTTGGTAGGAACAAATGCATAAAACCAATAGAATTATCAGATCTAAAATTCCTTTCAGCTAATATATTTATTTCCCTGCTTCCACTGCCATGATTAATTTCCATACCACCCTAAAAACTCACAAGTGGAGAATCTCCACTCAGTCAACAACAGAAAGCTCACCTTATAGCCAGCTGAAATAACTATGGCAAGCCTCTCTCCTCTTCTGACAGACTTAAAGTGACTGCGCATCTTTGCTGTACGTTCTCAGTTGAACTAGCCGCCTTATTTTCAGTCTCGTATTTACCTCTACCCCTCACATCCTTTGGAAAACTAATGGTAAAGGACTTGAAGTTAAGAATGTAATTCATCAGCAGGCTTTTTGCTTCCTGATTTGACACTCAAAACTTTGGTTTCGTATGTCGCTATTTATCTTGACCTTATTTGTCCAGTCTTACATGCACACAGCTCTGCAGCGTTAACATTTTTTACCTGTCACGTAGAATCATCTGGAATAATGAGACACACCAAGAACATATGAACATACTGAGAACCACACACTGTGAGATCAGCTGTCCCCTCAGTTCAATAACCTCTCTTCAGTAATGGCTTAAAGAGAATGCCTAAGTAGTAAAGTATCAGAAGTAGAGCTGTCACTAGCCTCTTTCAGCTTTCAAAAACCAGAGAAATAGGTACTATTTATGGTGCAGACCCCACCCAGGTCTTCAGATTTAATAACCACTAGGCAGACACGTTCTTTACAACCTTCTTCATACTTTGCCACCAAAAAAACACTGATATTTTCTCCGTAATTCAATTCCGTATTGTATGAAAAAGGACTTCCTCCTCTAGTTTTAAACTTGCTGATCATTTCTTTGAGTACCTGCTGAGCTGTTAGAAAGAGTGCACATTCCCTCCTTCTCTTCTCCGTGCTACTTGTGATTTTACAGATCTTTAACGTATTTGTTCAACTGCCTCTAAGACAAGTTTAATCCGTTTGGCTTTCCCTCACACTGAAGCTGTTCCATCTTCCTGAATATTGCTGATGCCTGTGTCTGCACCTTCTCTTAACATTCTGTTATCTCCTTTTCACGATACGGTGAACAGAACTGTAGAAATGTGGACATAGCAGCAGCATAACAATCTCCCTTTTCTATTCTGTTATTTGCCTAGTAATTCCTGAAGTTCCATCTGCCTTTGAGCATTGCTGAACACTGAACTGACATATTCAGAAAACTATCTATGATAACACCAAGATTTTGTAGGATTTTAGCAACAAACACACGGGGCTTTAAAAAAAATCTTTTCCTCAGTCTGAAGAGAGAGGACGCAGAGAAAAGGTGGAAGAAAGAAAAGAAAGGAAGGAAGAGTTATAAAGGAAAATATAACAGCAACAGTAATAGGGAGATAGGAAAACTGGGGCTAGAAACTTCTAAGCAATCAAACTGAGAATAAAGGAGGAATGAGAATGTAGAACAGTGCCTGTGGAAGAAAATATTTAGAAAGGGCTCCCATTGCTAGAGAGCGTGTTGCTGCTATTAACAATAACCAGTATAAACAACATTTTCAGGAAATCCCTATGCCATCTTTCACTCCCTTGGTCTTCCTCCTTCTCTCTTTGGAGAAGACTAATATACATCTCGTTTCTGAAAGGCTGCCACTATTATGCTGAAGAGAGTTTTAATTCATTCAGTAACAGAACCTCCGGCTATTTAAGAAAACAGCATCTAGGATAGGTAGGAAAAAAGGAAGAGATAGAATTCTTATCTCCTGATCCATACGTTATTATCCACCTATATTACATAAACATCTGAAGGCTCCAATATGAATAACTCCCTATTATGCAAGTGGCTACTAAAATACAGTAAATGTCAAGTTTCCAGACCAGGAGAGCTTATGTATTCTAGATGGCATGACAAGCAACACAAGGAGATAAGTTAAGCTACCTGTTCTTAAAGGAAGTGGGTGCTTGTTAGGGAGATGGGAAAAGAATCAAAATCAGAACAATATTTAACACGAAACAGCAGACAGACCACAGTCACTTGGCCACAACCAAGCTACGTGACACGAGTATGTGGCACACCTGACGTCAACCGGTGAAGAGCTAAAGCTATAAAAGCTAAATCCTCCCCATCCTCCCCCCAACCACCATAAATCTGCACGTGAAAACAGCTGGGCAGTCTCTCCTACAACACCTTTTTATACCCATCTCTCCCCAGGTTGTTCTAGCTCCTGCAGTCATTCCTGGACCACATTCTTCTCAAACACTCTTCTACTCTCATTTTCCTTGCTTTCCTTGTTGCCTTTCCCTGCTCAATTGCTTTTCCTGATTTCTCTTTTGTCCTTGAGCCTTTTATTTCTCTCCCATAAGACAGGGGGTAAGGAGCATGTGAAATTGTCTTTCCATAGCATATGAGCAACATGCAGTGAGAATGAAGTCACTTAACCGTGTACTAGACATCATAAATTCATGAATGCCATAAATTCGGTATAAATTCAAGCATAGTTCACTCATATGCTGTAGGGTGCAGTGCTTTAAACCGCACGTAAGATCCTCTCACTTCAGAGCTTACACTTGTAACACCAAGGGCTACAGATAAACCATAAATAAGAGTAGGTAAACCCTTAGGGAAAACGGCCTTTTCACTGAAGCAAATATATTTAAAATAAAATAGGTTTGATACACTGTACTGTTATCTTTTAGCTAGACATCTGATGACTAAACCATTTCCCCAGAGACAACAGTCCTGCTTTCCTTCAGATCTCAGATGTTTGATCACAGAAACACCTGTTTAATTGCTTTTAGTAAACCGAACATTGATTTTCACAGCCCAAATGTGATATTAAAAAAAGCACAACATGTCTGACAGTGCTAATTATACCTCCCTGCTCCCGAGTCATGTCTGAGTACTGTAAGTTGGCCAGCTTGTTAGTGCATCAGGGCCATCAGGGCACTGACATGAAAGAAAGAGCAAAATGAAACTGATGACAGGTGAAATTCAGCATGAACGCGGTATCATCATTTGGTGGCAGGGTGCCACTTATGCAGGCCTTGCTGGAAGCAATGAAACAGGACTGCAATATTGGTTGAGAATTGCCAGCAACCAATGATTTTAATCTTGCTTTCTTTAAAGTCCAGCATCCCACTCTGTCTAGCTCCAGTCCAGTTACACCATCTCACTCTTCATACTACAATCACAGCACAGCCAATTCATAGCACAGACTGATCTTGTAATGAGAAAGTTCTCCTCAAAATTCCTCCTAGTAAACCCTGGCAAAACATGTGCTGCTCTTCCATTCCTGAGCCACAGCGTCCAACCAACGCACCTGACCCGCTACAAGTCGCATCCATACAACTTAAGTAAGCTCTCTGCTAGTGCATGTCAGTCTCAGGCGGACTGACATCTATGCTGAATATTAGTCTTCTACTCTTTCACGTTTTACGTTCAGATATAAATAAGTTATTTCTATAGATGCGTTTCTAAATATATGACTGATCAGTTTTACCATCTCCTGTTCTCAAACTACTTCAGAACAAATTATGCCTCCCCCAAGTGTGTTTACTATTCACAACTATTTGTTGAATTGTTTTTCTGAATAAATCACACCCTGCACGAGTGCTACGATTACTAGCAATTGGTAGGTTAAGTCCTGTGACTGTTTTCTGTTTTCCAGCTGAGTGACTCAAATTTTCTAAGCAAAGAATTATGACTAGCAAATAACTATACTTAAAAAACTAACTTTGGAAAAGCCCCAGAAATAAGAATATTGCCACAACGCTTCCATAAACACAAATTAGGCACCCAGGAGTTCACAGAAAGCTAACAGAGGGACACTGAATATAACCAGATATAATTACATATTTTCCAAGATATATTCATTGCTCTTTTGGCTTTGTGTCCCACCACCACCTCTGACCATAGCTCTGTTTATGCTCCCCAGTGACACCCAAAATTACTCCCATAAAGAATATCCTGTGTGCATCTTCACCTGCTCACCTGACCTATTGTCTGACCAGAGCTCTTGCCCTAGTCCTCGGCCCACAGTCAGCACAGGAAGCATCAACAATGGAACTCACAGGCTAGGAAAGGAAAACATGAAGCCCAAGTCCCATCTACCTCTAAATCCACACCCCTTGCTTCACTAGTTGTTACTGTTTATTTTACCTTCAAGCCCGCATTAGTCCTTTTGAGCTTTTCTTTCTTTAAAGTAATTCAGGTTACTCTAGAAGGTAAATTAATGCAGACATTGCTACATCCATAAATGCAATAAAGTATAGTTTATATTACATTTTTAGGTTGCAGATAGCATTAGTTTTAATAGGATATTAGACATGTCACTGCAGCTACCTACTTTCCTTGAAATTGTTCCTTTCCTATAGCATCTATACTGCAACTCATGAGACAACTCTCAGGAAACAATGTCAAAGGCCTATCTAAATTAACCTAAAATACCTAAAGTCATACATTCATGCAGAGGTAGAGAAAGGGAACAGATTCCCTCTCCCCATTTCCAGTTATAGACTTTAACCATGAGACTATGCTTCTTCTAAATAAAACTGTATCTTCCTCATTTTGTCTTAAATTTAGGGGCTAGAATAGAATTCTACCATTTTTAACCAGCATATCTCCAAGGATTGTATCTTTAAATATTGTGTTTTCACCAGATTTGCACACAGATTGACCCAATGTCACTATGCTTTACCTCTCCAGAGCTTGTTAAACTAGTGTTTGCAAAGCTGCAATACATGGCAAGTTCACTTGTGTTTTGCTAGTCACTATCACCTAAAAACAAGACTCCTAGCACAGGGTCAAGGGGATAACGTTACTTTTAGCGCAAGCACATCAACTGCCCTTGCCAAAAGGTTCCCAAATCTCAGCTCTTAGCACAATTCAGAGACTTAAGAGATCTATACAAGCACCTCACTCATGCCCCTGGGACTGTAACATTACAAGTCTGGCAAGCATGTAACACTCAGGTTTCATTATTTCCTACAGGAAGTTTCACTGAAGTTAACTGGATAACTTCCCATGAGAAAAAGAATAGCATAAAAGGCAAGTGATAGCAGTAACTCAATAGCAGAGGTAAAATCAGAGCCAACACACACACACAAAAACCACAAACCACACACATGATTCAGGGAATTTAAATGAAGAAAAGTATTTTTTCCTGTATATCACTGTAAAGGCATGTGGAATGTAAGAGCAGCTCATTCATTAAGTTATCTGGCTATGGACTATTCAGCATACTAGAAATAAGCAACACAGAAAACAATAAAGTAAACGCAGACACACAAACATTAACAGGCAGGCAATAAAGGAGACAATAACCAAGACCAGGACTCTTCAGTCACCGACTGATGGGCTATGAAAGGACTGCCACTCAGGCAGTCTTGAAGAGGATCAACCTGAACTTTGCAGCTGAAGGGGAGGGGGAAATAAGATTATCACAATATAGTATGGGATATCTGAGGACTGTGAGAGCTATGAATTACCAGAAGGAACTTGCAAGATTAATTAAAAGTTGTGGGATGGTTAGAACAGACAAAGGCAGGGAAAGGGAAGGATGAGTATGACAGGGGAGGAACAAGCGTGGGACACTTGTCTGACTGAGCCTTGCACCTGATCACTAGTCTGCCTAGCTTCTCATTAAATCCTATTCTTGACTTTTTTTCCTTTGCAATCTCATTCTGTCCTATCCAAGTGCAACAACAGCCAACTGCAAGCAACTGGAGATGAGACCAGATTGTGGGTCACAGGTTCTGCAGATCTAGTTATCAGAAATGGAGCAACAGGAGTGCAAGAGAGATCTGGCTGCCAGCAACTGCTTAAGAAACCATGGACCACAAGGCTCAGACCTGGGTGCCGGCAACCAAAGGGATAGGGGCTGTGCTGCAAGGTTTAAGTGCTAGCAATGGGAGAACGCGCCACATCTTACAGGACCCGCAGGTTTAGATGTCAGCAACTCGAGAGATTGGAGTGCAAGAGAGGTCTGGCACTGGCAGCTGGAGAAGGGACCATGGGTCACAACAGCCATAAGTCTAAGTGCCAGCAGCTGGAGAGACCAGGCTGTATTCGTATTTCCCTAAGGAATTTAGTTGTGTGCATGGGTGGGCATGTGCACATATATGTGTATGTGCAACACTCTAGCAAACTTCAAGCTGGACTAGTAGGATTAGCACCTGCCTCTGGAAAGATTGCAGGTCTGAGCAAGTAACCAGGTACAGGACCCAGGGCCCACGTATGGATATTAGATCATCAGCCCTTACTAATATTTGAGGGATGCATGAACATGGGGTGCTTATGAGAAAAGTGCATTAGTGCACGCATCTGTTTTGCTAGCAAACATCAAGCTAGACTAGCCGGTGAGTAGGAGCCCCACACACCAGCTAAGAGGCACAGGGTCCAGACACGGATATCAGACTTGGAGACCAGGCTGATATTTGAAGGACCTATGAATGTGGGTATGCTTGTGAATCTAGAAGGCAAGGGCTTTTCTGGTTAGCATAAAGGAGGTTAAACTGAGGCCTTATCTGAATACAAAAAAGTATTCTAATGAAGCCCCTTTAGGTTTGTAAGAAAACAATAATGCTCCTATGACCTGGTTTTCCATAAGTTGATGGATGTTAATAGCTGCACCGTAGCTACAGAAAAATGACTGATACTTATTATTTAAACATCCTTCTGAATCAGAAGTACTTACTAGATCTATTAGCACACTATCAAGAAGTCTCTTAGCTGTACAGGCACACATGTTCACTTCAGAGCCTGTAGGATTGGTCCCAGTGGGCAAAATAACCTTCAGCCAGCCTTGGGGTGGAATTCCAAATTCCATTGGCTTTGTGGCCCCCCTCCCCCCCCCCATGTAAAAAACTGCTACTGCTTGCTGTTTTTGCCCTGCAGATGCCACAAGGGTAACAATATAAAGATGAGATGATTTAACACTATTTAGAGAAACAAGGACAAATCCATAATTCAGCGTAGTATTGTGCAATAATGTGGTCCCATGACAGCAATATAATCTACACATACACCTATACCTAGCCACATCTTACACCCATTACAGGTTGGATCACAGCTTCTGCTTCCTACTTTTTTGTTGCTTTTTTTTTTAAACTGATCTACAGAAAGAAGTGATTCTTATGAAAATGGAAAAGCTGTGTCCCACAGTCCTCAATACCTTTCTGGAACTGACACTTTTCTAAAGACAAAGTTCAACTAATTAGCTCCTTTGTGAGTTTTACATGCTTCAGATTGCTGATTTGGGTAGCTATTGAATTAACTGCTTAGTCCCATACACCTCATCACGAAAGTACGTTCAGTTGTTCGGAATTGTGTTGGTTGAAATATAAATTCCTGTTGCTTTCAAAAGCAAATTAAAATCATAAACACAGTTTTCCATTAGGAGAAAAGGTTAACATAGACCTCTAAACTAACTGAGAGATACCTAGCATAAACATGCATCATGAGAAGAGACAAAAAACAAGAATTTAGCAAATTAAGCTAAATGCTCTACTTCTCTTTTCTAGATGCCTTGAGAAAGAGGATGGAACTGTGGTTCTGACTTTGGCCCTCCCTGAACTATGAAACTTGCAGCCAGACTGCAGACTGACTCCACCTCGGAGAAAAGGTTTTCCAGCAGACAGTGTGCAGATGTCTCCCTTTCAGCCCAAGTGGGTTTTTCCTCCCTCTCTTCACCACTCCTACCCCGCTCCGTTTAACAGTGCCCCCGGCAGCCTCACAACCCCCTCCGTCGTGTAATAACGCCACACTCTGCGCTAACATCTGCAGCCCTTACCGGGCCTCACCGGCCGGCCCGGCCCCGCCCCGCCCCGCCCCGCCCCGCCCCCACGCTTCCGACCGCGATAAACGGGCGCTGATGAGGCGGCGCGGCGCCCCTCCCCTCCCCTCCCCTCCCCTCCCCTCCCCTCCCCTCCCCTCCCCTCCCCTCCGGGGTCCTGCCTCCGGCGGTCTGCCCGCCCGGGAGCCCCGCTCAGCCCCAGCGCATGGAGGGGCCGCCCCCGCCCCCGCCCGCCCTCTCTGCCAGCAAACGAGGCAAAGCCGCCGCCGCCACGCTCTGCTGCCCAGGGCAGGCCGCCCCTGCCAGCGAGGCCTTGCGGCCGCCTACGCCTTACGCGGCTTGGCGCGGGGCATGATGGGCAATGTAGTCCCTGGCGCCTGCCTCGTCATTGCTACCCTAGTGGCCTAATGGGAACGGGTTGGGACGTGACCTGCGCAAGGCGTTGTGGGTGTTGTAGGAAAAGAGGCGTAAACCAATAGAAGACGTTGTTTCGGAAGGGCACGCTCACGCGGCCGGCGCTTGCTGAGGCAGGTGCTTTCTTTTCGCGATTCCATTGGCTAACAGGAGGGCGTATCAGATTATAAATATCTCCCAAGCCAATCGGAGCGGGCCATGTAGAGAAAGCCGTTCCCCCGATGGGTTGCGTGCGCAGTGGTTAGCGGCCGGTAATTGGTTGCCAACGTGTCCCAGCGGTGAGCGGATTGGTCGCGACCAGGCCGGTGGGCGGGGTGAGGAAGCCGGAGAGTCGGGGTCCCTCGGCGGCGGCGGCGGCCCACAGGAGCCCGGCAGGATGGGGCGGCGGGCGCGCCTCGGGCTGGTGCTGTGCGTGGCGGTGCTCTGGGCCCGTGGACTGGCCGCGGCCGGTTAGTACCGCACTCCCACCTCCGCGCCCCAACGGCTCTGAGCTGCGCGGCCGCCTGGCCCCGCGCCGGGCCTGAGCCGGAGCGCGGAGCCGAGGCTCGTCTCTGCGCGCCGCGGCGGGCGGGGATCTGGGGGCGGGAGGGTCCTCGCGTCCTCCCCGAGGCCGGGGCTGTCCGGGGGCGCCGAGGCGGCGGCTGCCCGGGGCGGGGCGCGGTGGTTCCTGTCCGCTGGCGGCGGGGGTGCACGCCCGCAGGTGCCGGGCGGTGGGCGGCTTGCTCGCCCTGTGCCTGCGGCCTGCGGGGTTCGTCTCTCTGGGGTCCGTTAGTAGGTGTAGTGAGAGTTAACGTCTTGTTTGGTCTGGCTCAAGCCTTTAAGCAGGAGCCTACCTGCTAATGCTGGTGTTCCTCACAAATAAAGAGCTATTTTTTTCCTTGCTAATATAGGTTTCCTAGCTGAGGGGCAGATAATACTGCTGTTAGCAGTATCAGGCCAATTTTCTCACACAAATATGTATAGAGCACTTCTGGGGCCTGTGTTATGTCACTTTAATACTTCTTTTCTGCTTTTGTTTCTGTGTAGCTTAGTTTTTGTGTGCATCTCATGTTCTTATCAGCTTTCTTTTCTGAAGTTTCTATCTCCTATTCTGTTTTCTCCCCCGTGGGGGGGGGGGGGGGGTTCGATGCATTTATTTATGTAAAGTGTTTCTAAAGCCAGTAAGCACTCCTTTAATAGACAGCATTATCAAATACCTATTGCAGCGTGCTTTTAGACTCTTAATAGTATTACAAGATGGTGGTGTCTTTAGAGATAAGTTCTGTGGGTTTGTTTTCATGTATGTGATAGAAAGCTAAATTTTCAGTTATGTTATTGTTAAATTATGTCATTGAAAATCAAGCACAGTTATTCTAACTTTGTAGGTAATGTCATTAGCCAGTGGTATACTTCCAGAAGTGTGGAAAATACATGTAAAGTTCAATGAGGCAGTTTGTCTGAATTGTGTATCCTTACTGATAGTATAGGTAAAGGAAAAAAAACTAAGGTGAGAAGAGGCTGTTCATGTCAGGTGAACCATCTGTTGTGTGCATGGAAGTTAAGTAATAAAAATAAGGGCTCTTTGAGTGTACATTGGTGGCTTTTTAGCGTGTAGGATGCAGCTCTTCTAACTTGACTGCTTTTCCACTATTAAAGTTGTTTGTGACTGTGAGGTTTTGGTAGCTTAATTCTGCCTTTAAAAACCCACATATTCAAAATCAATTGAACTAGTACAATGAATGTACCCACAGAAAGCACGTGGTACAGCACACAAAGGATTAGATGCTGTTGCCAAACTTGACAGTTGTTACTGTGGGATAAAATTGTTCATCGGTATCTAGGATTCCTTAGGAAAAGGTGCTGAGTGTCCTGTTGCAGTTTTTGACAGCAGATTATAACAGAAAGACCTTTCTTTCACATCTTTTTCAAGAATCATTCAGAATGTTATTTCCTGCAGTAACAGCAATGTTATCTTTGGAGTTTGGCACAAGCCTGAGCAGTGGGAGTTTTCATATGGGGTAAGCCTTCCGGATCACTAGTTGAATACTTGTTCACTCTTAATGTCTGGAAACAGTTATCTGGGATGTGAATATGTTGGAGGGAGGGGAGGGGTTTTTAGAAGGTTGAATAAAAATAGTTCAAACGTTAAATTTCCTAACTTCAGAAAGCATTTTTAATTTTTTTTACTAGATAGCCACCTGACTGTAGCTTTGAATCCTAACTGTAGCCATAAACTTTCCTTAAATCAATTTCTTGCAAACTTGTGAGGTGAATGCAAGAAAACCCACCAGCGTAAATAAATGCTGCTATTTGTTTTAAAATATCAACTTTACACTGATTAAGATGAAGTTGAAAGCTGGGGACTGGTGAAGGAACACTAAGGAGCCTATCCGGAATTGGCAAAAGCAACAAGAAGATAGTAACTATTTCTGTTCCAGCCAAAGTTGGGTATCTTCCGCCTATCACAGCAGTGATGGCCTTCTCCTTTTTGTGTGATAATTTGTTACAAATATTGACAAAAGATCTGCTCTTGTTTCTGCTGGTAGATAACTATTTGATTCTTTGTTGCTCCCTTGCTTGTGGGATTAGGGAGGCAGAAGTTCCTTCAAGCTGCCTGAAGAGAGGAAGTAATTCTTCCGTTTATGCTGCACCTTCCTTGGCTAACTTCAGTCATAGACAGCACTTTTATACACTGTTTTTCATTAACTGGTAGGATATGTTAGCACAGGCACATATCTTCAGGAAACTTCTATAGCTGTTTTGTCAAGAGTCATGCTCACTGGGCTTGCTTTCACCTTTGAGATTTTTTTTAACCTAACTGAAAGATACTCTGTCATCTTGTTGTCTGATAGGGATCTCAATTGCTACAAGAGAACTGCTGCACACTAAAAGTTTTGTAAATAGCTAGCCAGCAATTGCAAGGAGCCTGAAAGAGATTTGTATTCAGGATGAGGGCTGGCCTGTGTCTTGATCCTGTACTTGCCCTAAAATGACTACACTGCAAAGATGGTAGCTGGTACAATTTGCTTGCTGCCAAGGATACTTTGAAACTGATCTTGTGGAATAGATGTCACTTCGGGATTTTGCTTAACTGGCAGCATATTTTGGAGGTTCCCGCAATAGGAATAGCGTTTATGCTAAGCTGCATCTGGTTTCTTTTCTGAATTTAACAGTTGAAAAATTTGATGCAATCTCACGTAACTTTTTTCTTAGGATTCCTTTCCTTCCCCCCATCCCCACCCCCCCCCCCAAAGTAGGATGAACAAGGCTTGCATTCTGTTTCAAAGCTTAACTAGTCTTTTGCATAGAAAGAACATTGAAAGAAATAACTGAAAATACCACAGAGTCTCTGGGTGCTCTAGGGCATGAAAGTCTTACTAGTTGCTTTGTTGTGATAGTGTTTCGAGCTTGAAAAAGCATATGGCAAAAACTGGGAGGAAGCTGAATGTCATTGATCAGCTAGGGCATTCGTCAGAGGTTTGGGAGATTATTTACTGTCTGCAGTTACTGAATTTTCAGCTGTTTCCCAAAGGCGAGTGGTCCTTCTAAAGTTAAAATGTTAGTAAAATAACAATATTTATTACCTGGTAGTTACAGCTCTCTAGCTTTATATGCTGTCAGCTGGTTTGTTCTTTTGCTGCAACAAAACTTAAGCTTTGAAACTACTTGGAACTTGAATTTGGAACTGTTGCTGATATTCCTCTCTGAATTGCACTGTGTAGCTCCTCCTGTTCCTACCTCTCCCTCCATACTACCTTCTTGAAAATGGTAAATCTCCAAAATGGTAGAATCTCTTTTTATGTAGCAGAGGCTGCCAGAGTATTTTTGCTGTATTTAAATAGACTAGCTACTAGTCTTTCTAACTGAGGAAACATGAATACCTTGTAAAAGGTTAGTTTTAATTATATATGATGTGATGGATGCTTGAAACAAGTGTTTAGTTGTATGGAGTGCCCTGGAATCCTAGCTGGGCACCTAGCCGGGCACCTAGCAGTACAAGTATTGTAGCATTATTTCTAAGTGAAGCTTTTTATTTGTAGAATGTTAGCAGTTGCCTGTTTCAACCATAAATACTTTTGTCTACTTTTTCCTTTGAATATATCATAGTATCTCTCTAATTTGTTTAACAAATGGTAGGATTAACTTCCAGATGGCTTTTTTTAGAAAGTGTTTATAGAATTAGGTAACCTTGCTGACAGATTCAAATTCGGAAAAAAGATCAGTTAATATTTCTGTTGGATTTGCTTGCGGAAAAACAAATTAAACTATCGGCTTTAATCTCTAAAGCAGGTGCACAAACATAGTATCTGTGATTCATTCAGGAGTTGAGCCTTGACTAATAAACTCTTTTTAGACCCAAATGTAACCTTCCATAGATCTTTCATTAACACTTTCAGAACAGCTTTCTTAGCTGTCTCCAGAAGTAGATGCCCTTTTATGAGTAGGGGGTGCATATTAGCCAGCAATGCAGTGTAATAACAAAGCTGTAAATGATCCCTTTTCTAGTCAGATTATCAATCATCACAGCAGACTCGTCTATTTAATTGAAAAGGAGACCCAAGAGCCACAGTTAAACCAATAACTTTTGTTGCTTTAGTGCTCTGCTTTGGAACTACTGTTTTACAGATAATTATGCAAGTAGGCTTTGCCTACAACTTGTTAATAGCAAGCTGGTTCCTTCAGAGAGAATTTAAATGATGCAATAGAAATGAAATAGATTATTTACTTTCAAGGAACAACATTTAATGATGCTCAGATGCTTCTTGCTTCTCAATTTCATAATCCCTTTACTGTGCGAATGAAGTTACAATAAAATTGTTCTTTGATGTATGTGTGCAGATAATATACACTTTTTTAATTTGGCTTTATGTGGTCT
This sequence comes from Struthio camelus, assembly GCF_040807025.1. Lineage (NCBI taxonomy): Eukaryota > Metazoa > Chordata > Aves > Struthioniformes > Struthionidae > Struthio > Struthio camelus. Next base: position 61,127,517 of record NC_090946.1, on the reverse strand, counting down.
TCTATTGTAAAGTCAGCCATCCACAAATTGAAATTAACACTAGACCATTCTGGCTTTTGGTAAAGGCTTTACTATGTCAGACATGTAGGCTGATTTTTGCCTAGACTTGGAAAAATAATACACTTAGCTAGTATAGCTGTTAAAAATAAAAACTTGCTTGTTACTACAGCAACAGGTACTACATAAGTGCTTGGTATATATTAATAGCCACATATAAGCTACTAGGTAATTTAACCCTGGCTCAGTTTTTCCACACTGCAGAAACATACCTGAATCTCTTGATGAGCTCTAGAGGTTGAAGTTGCAGGGATGGCCTTTGTTTTTAGATCAAGATTGTTTATTGCAATGTAACTTTGGGGAGTTATATGTTAAATTGTTAATTTCACTCTATCCCACTTGCTGATCATTCCTATTTTGAAATTACAGAGCAAGTATCCTAAATGTGTGCATACTTTTAATGTATTTAAAACCAGCTACTTTATAGTGATCTGAAGTGCTGAAGCTCAGTGGTAGAGCTTCTTACAGGATTTACTGGAGTCATTCTTGTGTTAGATTCCTCAAGCTGAAAAGCACTGTAATCTCTGCAGAAATGCAGCTAGCCTTGTTTTTCTGTTGTTTAACACCTCTTTTGGTATTTCTTCAAATTTGTGTGTGTTCATATACTGTCTTCATTGCTCTTTGCAGGGTCTATTTCATCTGGGCTGCTCTGTCCTGCTGGCCCATTATTGACTCTGAAGGGCTCTTTGCCCTTTATTGATTGTGTAGGATACAGCTACTCACCCAGTGACTGTTCCAGATCCTTTCTAATCTCATGTCTTCTGGGAGCCAAACTTGTTCAGCTTTGCATCCTGCACAGTAGACGGTTATCTCCTTGTTTCAGTTATACTGCCAAACTCCTTTTACATCAGTTACTCAGCTTCACTTGCCAGACTTGGTGGTGTTCTTGATTTTTAGGATGCTGTTACACTTTAAAGGCAATCCTTATCACTAACCTGTTGTAACCAAAGGTTAGACTTCAAATAATGGAAAGGAGATGACTTTCTGATCAGGAGTCTTTCTGGGATCTGGCTTCCAAGATTAGCCCTTGCACTGAAAGTACCTGCAGTTGTTCCCTTACAGTACCATTAGAATCTTCAAAACAAGAAGTCAAAGAAATGCTATGTTTGTGGTTTGTCACTTCAGATATGACTTGTCTCTAGTAAGATGCTTGACTTGAGTGAAGATGATAAATCTGCAAGTGTAGTTTGCTGCAGAATGCTTTTAGAAAGTCGGCAGAGTTGCATAAACTTCTGGCATGCAGCATTTGTGCCAGGTAGTCTTTAATAGCTAATCACAGTGCACAGTAGTATATCTCATGTGCAATGCACTAGTGTCTATCAGTTTAGATACCCTTTGTATAAGTAAAACAGGTCATTAACCCATCAGCTGCTATAGGACAGTACATACCCCAAAAGTCTCAGAATGGGAGGGAGGAAAGAGTTTTAAATGTAGTAGGAGTTGGTGGCAGCTTTTATACTTAGCTACCCATTTAGGGTTTTGACCTTTTATTTAGGTATAAACGAGTTCTGCAGTAGGGAGAAAGAGGAATATAGCATCTTTCTAATGTGTGGTGGTGGTTTTACGTAAATGAGGTGGTATCAGATCCCCAATGGGTAGGAATGGTCACGTTGCAGCTGTGATAATTTTAGAGGCTTTTGCAATGCCAATGCAAACCAAGTTATTTGAACTAGGTGACCTTCCTACTAGAAGAAAATCAGAAACAACGCTGCAAAACTATTGTCATTTTTTGAGGGCTTTCTCTCTTTCACCTTCACTTTTTGCTTTGTAGTGGGTCTCTACCTAACAGCCCTTCTTTACAGTTTCTTCTTTCACGTTTAGAATCTAACCAAAGACGTCAGGCCATTCAGATGAGGAAGACATCAGTCAAACAACGGCAGAGCTCTGGAATGCTCGCTCCTAGTCTAATTTGTCACAGTTTTGAAGACAAATCTCTATGCAAAGGTTTGAATGTGCTGGTCAGACAAGATCAGTTGGTGCCCTTTTACAAAGAACAATATTTAAGTATGAGTTGGATGGTGCTAATGTGACTTCCTGGTCATTTTTGAAGCCGTTTATGTGAAAGCTGATTTGGTGACTAAAAACCTCAGCTTCCACAGGTCATTTCCACTTGATGTTTACCTTTCTAAAGTCTTTTAAACTGGACCTGCTCAGACTATGTAGTCAGCTAGAGAACTGATTTTTGTTAAAGTATTCCACATGCTTTTTCCAGTGTTCGATACAGTTGCATTGACATAATTTGAGGAAGAAGAGGATCAGCTGTGAAACCTTTGATTCTTCTTGTCAACTGTAACAGCTCTTTTGAAGTGTGTTAGTAAACTTAGAACAATAGAATATTTTAGAGCAATACTAGAGTGAAACTTGTTTTTATTTTGGGGAAAACTACTTACAGGAAAACTACTTACGGGAAACCTTTCTAATGACTTTTAACATCTCTTATAGATGAAGAGGGAAATCAAGATGAGTCGCTGGAATCAAAGGTGAGGGCGTAAGTTCTTAGTCATCCTGTTTCTCATATGGAGTGAGAACAAGGCTCTGAAACGCAGAGCTGTGAATCCATTTTTAAACTGTAGCTCTCACTGCTGCATTAATGTTCTTCTGTGCAACAGAGCAACTATGTTGTGTTGACGCTCTGAAAAACATTCTCCTTCAAAGAACTGAAAGGAAAAGTCACTAAGAACTGACAGAGGTACCTCAGCAATGTACTTTTGATACTGCTGCTTAACCTTAGTATGTTCATTGAGCATATCTTTAAAAAATAATGCTTTTTAGGAACTGAACAGCAGCAGTTGGCAATCTTATGAATAATAATATGACTGATTTCTTTTAGACTTTATCTGCAGAAGACCAGGTAAAGGACCATTCCACAGGAACTCGGGTGGTAGCAGGTCAGATCTTCCTTGAGTCAGGGAAACCTGACTCTCAATCTGAGGATGAAGAAAACTTTCACAGTCAAGAGGAAGAAAAAGAGAATTCACTAGAAGAGTTGAACTCTCTAGAAACATCAAACCTGTTAAATAAGGACTTGGAAGAAGGAGAAATACAGAGTACAGGTAACTGTTTGCAGGCTTTCCAGCAAGCGGCAAGAAAGGTGCCTCTGAGTAACTTTGGCATGCAGATTAAGACAAGTAGTCAGTGTGCACGTACTAAATAACTGGTGTCTTACCGATTCCAGAGTATGGGTATTGACTGCCTTTTTTTTCATGAGAAAGTAATGTTATAAATGATTTTCAGATATACTGTAGTTGAAGTCTCAGTGGTTATTTTAGGTGCCTTATAAAGCATTTTCCATAACTCTTACTGCTTCCATAATCTTGGAAAGTTTTAACTATCAAATGGAGAAAGCGTTGTTTCTCTCAGATGGGACTCGAGTACAGACTATCCTATCTACATATATATATATATATAGTAACTGTAGAAGGAGAAATTACATCAGTGTTTGAGCCTGCTGGCTGTATGCCTGGAGAGTCAGTTGATAAGAGAAATAAACTTAGATACAAGAGAAGCTTGCTAGCAGTGCGTTTAGAAGCCTTAGGGCAATACCTAAATTGCATGTAAACGTTTAAGTTTTTAAATGCAAGTAAAACCTTATATCCCTGTACATCAGTTCCCCAGGGAAGCCTAGTAAAACAATTGTTACTAATTGTTTAAAAATATGAAGTTAATTTGAGTATTACTTTTGACTTGCAGTTAGTGAATGATAAATAGTAGTCACAGTTGACTACCCTAGCCTGTTTACCAAAGAGTTATTTATTTTTATTTGCCCATAAAAAGTAAACCTTCAACTTCAGCGTGTAATTCTTTTTCATTAAGATTACCAGTTATCTATCTTCTCAACTCCATTTTGGAATGTCAAGAGACAGCAGGAGTAGGCTCTCAATTCTATACTGACTTTCACTATTTTCTAACAAGCATTCTTTTATTAATGTGGAAGTAGTATACAGTTAGTAAAAATTGCTAACAGATTTAAATATTGCTGTAGATAAGTGTGGTGGTGTACAGGAAAAATGCTGTATAAAATCCATTAAATAACCTACTGCCCCAAAAAAGTGAGCTAAGCACCATGCTTATTTAATCAGTTTGGTCTACCTCAGAAGCAAACTTCAAGATACTTTTTATCTTACCTCAGAAGGGTGTGACTAAATGTCTTTTCCCCAGTACTGCTTCCAGCTAAGATTTTTAACTACACTTGTTAAAATACTGTAAGTGATTTTCCTAAACGATAAGAATTCAAACATCTTGTGCAGTTGTTGAAATCTGTTATGAAGGAGATAAACCAAGTGGATGGAAAGATTGCTGTTTTTTTCCAGAATGCAATTTTGAGGGGGAGAAGGTGCTGGGAGGTTGGGGGGGCTGGGACAGAGGGGCATGATGACTGCTAAAGGGTAGCCCTACTGCAAACTTTGTAGTTCAGCAGGACAGGAATCTTCCTCAGATGCAAACGTTGCATCTCTTGAATGAGCTACTGGGGACAGGATTGTGTTAAGGGAGATTAAAACTTTTTTCTAAATGCTGTTTGGTTTCTGTGTATGGTGACAAGATCGCATGAAGAAAATATTCAATTTTCCAGCTATATTTTGCAGGTTATTGAGCAGAAGAGATTTTTCTCTTCAGTAATTCAGAATCAATACGATTAAAGCTTTTTAATCTTTTAGGAAAGGAGTCTTTTATCCTGTCAGTAAGTCAGTGCTCTTCCCATCAGTGAGAGATTCGTGTGTGTAAAGAAACTGGTATTTTGTTAGTGACTTATCTTGCTCTTATTTTATGGGTTTTCTTTGTTAGCATGGAACTTGATTGCTACAGCTTTTTCTGAAAACTGCTTGCTAGTTTGCACAAAGCTGGCAAGTCCTGCCAGTATTTGTTTTCCCATTTGGGGAAATCTTTCAGCAATGCAATTCTTATCAATCTGCAGTTGGGCATCCTCCAACCTAAACTGAGTGAGATGTGGATATATATGGACAATATGACAGAATACCATATATACTTGATATAGTTATAGCAGGACAGGTAAATCCCTGCTTGCATACACAATTTTTGACAAAAGTAATTCATCGTTTGAGTTAATTATATGGCCTAGTCTGATGTATTTATCATTCCTTAAGGACACAGAATAACTACAGTCAGCAATTTATCCTGTAATAGCACTGTTCTGTTTCGTTAGGGGTTAGTATTTGTTGCTGTTATGTGTGAAGGGGGAGGAAGCATTATGGCTGAATTTAGAATTAGGAAAGAGGGAAGACTTGGGAGGAGTAATTTTATAGCTTTAGTGTACAGCTGACTCCAATGGGGAGAGCATTGTCTAAATTCTTCTGCTACAAGAGAGGAGTTAGACAATACAGGTAAAATCCCAAGTTTTTGGTGGTATTAATATCTTGGACCTGGAGTCTATTCAGATGAGTGACAAGAGGTTTCATCTTAACTGCAGTTAAATGTATGTTTAGTATGACTGTGTATTGGCCCATATTTAACAGTTGTTTAAAACTGTTCCACGCTAATTGCATCTAGTCACGTTATTTTCAAAAGTAGTTTCTGAAAAATTACTTTTTCCTTGTGTACTAAGAGCTTAAGTAACTTGGAAGGAGGAGGGAAATATCTGCCAAGGAATCAAATTATGAAGAGCAACTTGTGAGCAAGTTTAATTCTGAAAATATTTTTTCCCCAGGAGACTATACTTGCAAGGCCTATAAATCATACTAATTTTGAAATTGTGCGACAACAGTGAATGTTTTGGAGTCTCTACAGGGCTAAAGTTATGCTTCAGTGCTTCTGAAGCATAAGGAGCTATCTTTTTAACCTCGAATTAGGAACTTGATTAGAAAAAACACATTATCAATCAAGCCATGCAATGGCTTCACAAATGTCTTCAAATGATACTGAAACCAACTTTTGGGTTTAGTGTAGTTAGTGAAAGGCCTTTACAAAGGCTAATGGAAATATTTTCATTTTCAAAAAATGAAGATAATCTCTATTACCTTTCAAAAAATATATGGTTAAATATCATTGCAATATTGGAAACTTTCAAGTTCTGATGCAATGGAAATGATAAATCTAGCTGCTTGATTTAGTTTTCAATGCAACCTAAATATATTGCCTCAGTGAAATAGTTTTCAACATGAGTGTATGCAGCAATATAAAATGATTTGACTTATAGTGATTTCAGTCAAAATTTTCCTTGTGTTATGCCTCCTAATAATATACTCCTTGGTGATATTCCAGTACTTTCAATAGCACATTTATCCATGTGAGTAGTTCTGTTGTATGATTACATCTGGAGATAGAGAGAGTTTATGAACTGAAGTGTACTTTGGTAGTCTTTTGCATGCGAAAGGGAGTGTAGAGAAGAGAAAGTGAAAGGAAGGGCGGCTTATCGCAATAGTCCGTAAAAATACAACTGAGATCTGCCTTCTCCAGGCTAACAAAAAATATTTCCTTTGCTTAGAACTAAGGAATATAAGAAGCCTCACATCTGTTTAGAAAGTGTTTTTTTCAGTTTCATAAATTAGAAATTTTACTGAAAAATGATGGAAATGCAGGTCTCAAATTGAAAGACCAGCATACCAGTGCTTTCTTGTATGTAGTGGATGGATTTAATTTGTGAAATAAAGGAAAGCAGTCTTATTCCTGCATATATATTTTCAGTTTTAACAGCTATCGGAGGCACTGCAGATGGTGAACCTTGCCACTTCCCCTTTTTGTTTCTGGAGAAAGAGTATGCAGAGTGCACTGCAGATGGGAGGGAAGATGGCAGGCTTTGGTGTGCAACAACCTATGATTACAAGAAGGATCAAAAGTGGGGCTTCTGTGAAAGTAAGTAATCTGTACAGCTTTGTACATGTCTAACAAATGCTTATCTCAGTGTTTTCAGTCCTCTTGTCGATCTTTATTTCAGGATCCAGAAGTCCTGGTCATGTATTAAGGACTACCTTGTTCAATGGCATGCAAGTAACTAAAAGCAAAGTTCTCATGACGCAAATAATGGAATATAATGCGGATGCTACTATTTGGGAAATCTTGCAATGGAGGCATCTATTAAATGTCTCCTTTCTGAATCTATACAAATATAGCAGTTTGACAGTGTTTCCCACTATATTCACCTGTTCCATAAATGCAACCCTTTTCTAGGAAACATCCTCCTGAAGGAGGAGATTTTTCTTTCCACAGTTTGCTTTGGCACAATGAAAGGACTATTCTGACAGCAAACCCTCACATGAGAAGGTTCGAATGAGAAGAAATTATCTACAAAGATATCCGACAGCTGTTTCAGACAACTTTTTGCAGTCTCTTGTGCTGTGTATTGATCTTTAGAAATGTTTTTCTGGCTATATTTTTGCACTTACATTTGCCGAAGAGGAATTTTGAGAGAATAGCCTGAAGCTGTGTAATTGGAGCTCTTAATGTACTTTCTTTTTTATTTCAGCTGAAGAGCAGTCTAATAAGAGAAGACAGATGCAAGAGGCTGAGGAAGTTTATCAGACTGGAATGAAAATCCTTAATGAGAGCAGTAAAAAGGCTCAGAAGAAAGAGTAAGTCTATCACTTCCATCCTCATCCCCACAAGACAATGATAACATGGTTTGTTACTTTGGCTTAGCTAAAAGCCAACTTAAATGAGATGCTCTATTGCAGCTTTTGGTGATGTTTCTGGGACTTGGCATCAAGTTATGCAATGATGCTGCTGGAAATAGTAATTTGGGGGCAATCGGAAAAACAAATTTATGCCTACTTTCCTCTGAATTCCTAAAAGCTTTGTATAAGTCTGATTTCAAGAATTCTAACAGTATGTAGGATGGCTCCAAATGTTGACTTAATGCAAACTGGTGCAGTTATCTTGCTGTGACGTATATGTAGCAGCTGCCCAGAAAAATCTAAGAATGTGATAGGAGGTCGTTGATATATAAATGTCACTATTTTTCTTAAGTCCTTCTACAAATGTTTCTTACATTCCAGTTCTCATTCTGCTTCAAAGATTAAGTGGCAAAGATTAGTATTTCTTATTCTGCTTTGTTTTTGTTCCTGTTGTGCGATAGTCTCAGTCACCATAAAAATAGTATTAAACTTGCCCCAAATTGTTACAACTGTAATAATTAGCATTGTATGCAGTAGAAGGATAGTTCCTGGAAGAAGAAACCCAAAAGAGTAGAAAGAACGAAGTGAGTGTTCTGTTCGTTCTGGTCTGTTTACTCTCTATTCTGTAATGTCTCCAATTACTGATTAAATAGTTGTCAGCTTACTACTCTAAGTTAAGAGTTAACACAGTTAACTGATTACATTACTATACCTATGTTAAATTTGTCAGGAAGCATTTTCCTACCTTATGTATCAGGGAAACTCGTAACAGCTAGAGGTTATGCATTGCACCTTGGCAAAGATGAAGGGAGCCAGTATCTGATAGAACCCGGGCCAGTCGTCTTTTGTATACAATGGTCTAGGAATTTTTTTAAAAGTCCTAAGTCTAAGTTCTCTTGAACACCTTATGCCATCTTAGACAAAATCATATGAGGAACCAGATTTTCTTCAGCTTGTTCTAAAGAATGGGATAAGGAAGAGAAAACAAGTCTGAGAATAGAAAGCAACAGTAGTAAAGAAAAATGTTTATGTGCTCTCAAAGGTCCATGAGAAGTCGAGCTTAAAGCATGCTTAACAGTACTGTGTTATGGTGTATAAGGTCACCATTTTTTTTAAATGGCTGTTGAAGCTGACAACAGTAAAACTAGTTTGGAGAACTTCAGTAAGTTCTATGGCTGAAACAAAAGGATGTTTCCAGAGAGCTTTCTCATCGTTAACATGACTGTTTCATCACAAAATTGGTCATATACACAGTTGTCTCGGACCTAATAGTCAGTGTTCTCATCTAAATGATTTTATACTAAATCAGAGATTCAGTAGTCATTTTCAGGCTAATTTATCATACTCTATGGAAGAGTTAGAGCGGTGGTTCTACTAGATATGTAGTACAGGACTTAATGTGATAATTTGACTTTGTAAACTTCTAGTAATCTTAGGGGAGAAAAAGTATATTGCTCTTGCATATGGAATAGAGTAAACATGAAACTGCTTTGTCTGTTAAGTGAAATCCTATGAACTATTGAGTAGCATAGACGTTTTACAGCTAGAAGAAATGACTGTAGGTAGGTGGTACATGCATAGAAAGTAGCTGCTAAAACACAGGAGCAGAATACCTTCCTAGGATCTTTGGGTTATGAACGGGATCTGCTTCTTTGCTTAAAGGTAACTAGCAAACTTTTTTCTTTAAGGGCATATCAGTATCTTCTGAAAGCAGCTGACATGAATCATACCAAGGCAATGGAGAAAGTGTCTTATGCGTTGTTGTTTGGGGATTACCTGAAGCAAAACATCCAGTCATCGAAGGAACTGTTTGAAAAACTAACAGAAGAAGGCTCTCCTAGAGGACAAATGGTTTGTATGTCCTTAAGTTCTGCAGAAGCTTATCTTCAGACAGGTCAGTTTTATAGATTATTATTGCCTCTAGAACAAGCTGAGAACAGTAAGTGGAAGATCTTGCCTTTCTTTTTTAGCTGTATCTGTTCCCTGGTTAAATATGACAGCAGGCAGGCTACTTAATTTGTTTGAAAGCTTAATGTAAACCATTTCATTCAGTGTCTGATTCAGAAAAAGTTTTTAGTTACTAATGCTTGCTTGAGCCTTCCTAAATCGGACTACTCATTGCCTTTACTTTTCTTAGTTGCATTGTTTCCTTGATGTGGTTCACAGATAGTCCCCGAGATGTTGTGTTAGCTTTATTGTGGGTGCAGGAACAAAAGGCAAAAACTAGGTAGAGGAACGGTCTAGATTTGTATAGTTACTAAGTAAATACATGGGGAAACACAAGATAGATTACACTTCTGTGGAAACAGGTATCTTCTTGAACTACCAGTAATATAGTATAGTCTTGTTACTTAATTTCTTGCCTGTTGTATGACTAACTGGTTTGGATATACAAATCAAAACCAGATAAATACAGGTGACTCCAGTCAACAAATCCTCTTTGAACCTCTGCATCATGTCTTTTGCACTTTATATGGGATTTCAGATGCTATGACTTTTCATCTCTAATTCCATCTAAGACAGAGATATATTTCAGTTTATAACCCAGGAGTTTATAAACTTCCAGGAAATCCTGGCGTCTGTCCAGTGAAATGGAACTCCTTTTGTCCATGTATCTTTGAACATTATAGAATTGTTCATATATAATTTCAAAAACTGCATCTGCGTATACTTATTGTTTAGCGCTATTATTGTCTATTTATTATTTTGAAAGGGTTAACTTTTCTAGGAATTATTCACCTGCCTTTAATTATTTGATTTCAGAGCCTCATGCTGTTCCCTGCTTAATGTTGGAGCGCTAATTTTCATTCAGAAGCAGGAACATGTACTTTCTATAGAAGAGTTTTAGCTCAATAAAGACTGAGTTTTATTGGTCTAAAATTCACTGCGGTTTGCATGAGGTCTCCTTTTGCACTTTCAAAATTGCCTAGAACAGGCTTAGCATGTAGTGCATTTTAGATGTTTTTATGCATACTGTATCATCTATTCTAGTTTCTCTTTTGAGCCACACAGCTGTAACAAGTGGTATAGATAGAGCAGTATTTATGTAAATTATTAAGAATAAAAATAACTTCTGAGAAAACCTCAGCCAAACAGCACTTGGCATTCTAACGACTTATATTTATAGTCATAAATGCAACTAGCTTACAGCAGAACAGACCATGTAAAAGAGTAAAATCATCGAATTTTTTAGACAGTAAATCAAACAATAAAACTGCTCTAGAGAAGGTCATGGTTCCTGTGTCCTTACGCTGGCATGTGAGGCAAATAAGATACATGCATGACCTGACAGATGTTGCTAATCTTCACTTGAGGTGTCTTTAAACTGGGATATTTTTAACACTCATAACCTTTGGATCTGCAATTACACAGGGAAGTAGTTAGTGCTTCCTTATATTCATTATAAACTGAATCCTGGCAAGGTGTAGTCACGGTAGTACCCTAGACAGTGAATAATTTAGATGCTTCATATTCTAACAAGGGCAGGAAAGGGCATAGATGCATGAATTACCAAAGTGGCGTTAGAGCTTTTAGCTGTTGTATGACTTTTTTATACGTATATATTCCAGGCAAAATTAATCCTGGATTTTTCAAAGGATGTGCTGATTAACTTTTTTTTCATTTCTAGGCTCTTGGATTTCTTTATGCATCTGGTCTAGGAGTCAATTCTAGTCAAGCTAAGGTAGCTTACAAGTCTTTTGTGTGTGCTCTCGTATTTTGTTGTGTAGACAAATATTAAATAACCAATGGTTTTGTTTTAAGGCCCTGGTCTATTACACTTTTGGAGCTTTAGGAGGAAATCTGATAGCGCATATGATCTTGGTAAGTAAGCTTTTGTAGTGTCTCACACATAGAACTTTTTTTCCTTTTGAAAATCTTATTTTAAGAGTTCATTCCAATGGCTTTATTCATATGAATATACTTTCCAAATGTTAAATCAGCGTGCATGTGATGGGTAGTATCTTCCCTATTTGTCATTTTTGACTTAAGGAAAAGTCTCCTCACTTAGCTCTGTGTAAACATGGATTGAAATGGACTAAACTCATGCTACTTTTGACTTAAAAGCTGAAGCATCAAACCTTTAGTTGTTGGAGACTGATAAGAACTGAAAGCCAGAGATCTTTATTGAAGAGACTGTTTTATCTGACATTAAAGTGCAACAGGTATAAGTAAAAGGGCCTTTAGGTTTTCACCCATGAGTATCAGTCTGTTCATTCACTTTTGTCTGAGTAATATGAAGTATATAGGCTTTTCTTTACATTTAATGGTATCAACCAGTTCCTTTGAATGAAGATAGAATGGCCTTGTGACCGTCATTTTTGTCTGTCTTGTCAAATCTTGCTGAAATCATATTACTGCGAAAATGTTTGTAACCTGGCAGGTAATATGTTGCTAGAACAACAAATAGTCCTGTATTTTTATGCTTGCTTTCTAGGGTTACCGGTATTGGGCTGGGATAGGAGTCCTTCAGAGTTGTGAATCTGCTCTCACTCACTACCGACTTGTAGCTAATCATGGTAAAACTTTTTGTTAGACTTATGTTCTTGAGCGGTGTGCAAATACATAAACTTCTGCTATTAAACAACTTAGGTGTCTGGTGCTGAATCATATGTTAACTTGTAATGTCTTTACTCCTTTCCTTTTTTGAAATTCCTTTAATGCCATTCATTCTTAAAGATTGCCAGAGTAATTCATTCTCTCTGTGAGCAACAGTTGGAAGCTCCGTAGAGATCTGTTCGCTAAGTTGCATTGTAATATTTGTACTGAACAAAGCTGCCTAAAACGTTCCCTCATCCATTCCGCAGTTGCTAGCGACATTTCTTTGACTGGTGGCACAGTGGTTCAGCGAATTCGCCTAGCGGATGAAGTAGAAAATCCAGGAATGGCAAGTGGAATGCTGGAGGAAGACTTGATCCAATATTACCAGTTTTTAGCAGAGAAAGGAGATGTACAAGCACAGGTAAAATCAGGTTGACCTGATGGAACGGGGAAGTCTTCAGGAATTACAGCAGCAGCTTTATGTAATATGTAAAGACCTTAAAGCTTTAGTTTTCTCTTCCTCCTAAATCAACCGGACTGCTAGATCTAGTCACGTATTTCCTAATTCTTTTTTATGAGAAGAGGCTTATATTTTAATGTGTTTTAAGTAGAACTTAGAGAGAAAATAAAGTTTTTGTGCAAAATGAGTGCAAAAAGTTAGAACTTTATGTCTTGGGAAAGATTTTGCATCTTAGCATTCATTAGAAACCAGCCAGACTAGTTTAAGGATAGCTTTGGATGTTGTGACAGAAGCCTTGATCAAAAGAGCTGACCCTGCCAGAGGACCTCAGTTTCTCATTACTTGTGTTTTACCTGGCTTCTGCATGCTGCAAGTGGGACCTCTTCTACACGCAGCCCGGAAGAAGAGGAGGAGACTAATTTGGGCCATAGGCAAATTGCCACAATTGAACTTGGTCAGATATGATTTGAGAATTGGGTAGGCAGGATACAATTGGACAATCATTATTTTATATCTAGGACAGTCACTAGTTTATCTGGGATGAATTTCCGCTTCAGTGTAGACTAATATGAAAAATAGGACTGTGTGGTAGTTACTGAAACAAGTCTATGCCTTCAGGCTTGCTTTGTGGCATCTTTGACTCTTATGGTCCCTCCTTGTGAAGGTAAATTGCTCACTGGTATCTATATTTCTAGAAAAATAAAATCCCCAGGGAAAAGTGACTTTCACTTTAAACTTAATTTTTAGGTTGGTCTTGGACAGTTGCACTTACATGGAGGAAGAGGAGTAGAGCAAAATCACCAGGTATCCTTTCCCTGCAATATACCCTGTGATGTACCCAGGTATATCACGGATGCATGTTACACTTGGAGGGAGTGGGGAGGAGGCATTTGAAGACAAAATAATAGCTAAGACCACAAAGAAGCAGACTTAGGTTTAAGAAGGACCGCAGTGTGTTTCGTGTGACTTCAACAGTTTCACTGAATGAAGCTTAAATGTGTGTGTACTTTTCTGATTAATGCATGGAACAGACTTTCTTTCTTATGCAATTAGCTTAATTCATTTCTAAGACAATTAAGTCAAAAACAAAAACCAAATTTTCCTCAAGTGGTATTTGAAACTGGCTTTGCTTTTGCCTGTGTAGTAGGATCTTCTTGGTACACTATACATGCATTAAAAATGATATTCTAGGTCATACGATTCGCAAGAAGATTGTGCTTCCATAGCCAAAACAGTGTGACTTTCAGTCCTATGAGTATTAAGTGTTCATAGAAAATAAAATTTCTGCTGATGCAAGCCAAGATAGCTTCTATTACAGAAGTTACAGTAATATTTTCTTAAAGTCTTTGTTGAGAAGAAAAAAAAAAAAAGCTGAGGATGTGTGATCCTGATAATTATTTCAGACTCAGCTACCAACCAGGAACGATTTAATGGCCATCATCTTGAAATGCTTTAGTGACTGCTGAATAATGGTTCAGAGAACTAAGTTGTCAGGCTGCCTATAGCCAAAGCTCCATGTAAAATCCAAGCAGAACCTTCCAGATCTCTGTTTTCCTGTACAGAATTTGGAGGAAGAAAAAGGCAGTAAGTTTCACCTGTGCAGCTCGTGCACAGTAGCAGCTGTATTTTTTTTCCTCTGCCTTTTGGAATACCTTCAAGAGGGTTTACTGCTCACTGTTAAAGTTATATGTGGGAAACTCTGTGTGTTACATACCTTAAATTGGGTGGGATTGATAACTCTTGTCTGTTCTGTGCAGAACCTGGTAGTTTGGCAAACTATCTACTGATCTTTGTTCTATTTGCAAGAAAAAGTACTCAAATCATGTCAAGGTTGCCAAAATACTTGTTTTCCTCCTTACAGCGAGCATTTGAGTACTTCAATCAAGCAGCTAATGCTGGAAACTCTCATGCCATGGCCTTTCTAGGAAAGGTAAGATAAGAGCACCCTGAAAAGTAAAGAAAGGCTGTATTTCAGTGGAAAGTAATAACTTCCTACTTTCTGATCTCAACAAATCTTAAACTTGAATGGTGGAAGCTAAGTGCTTGGTTTCGCTAGTGTTTTATATTGACTTACAAGATTTGAGCATTGTAGTTTATTATACTTGTTGCTCTCTTCTCCCTTAGGAAGATGTGTTCTGAAACAGTGCCTGCACTAGATGCATAGAAATGAAATGATTCACTACCGTAGTGCCCTGTTTCTATGGTAGAGTTCAAAATTCAGATTTGGCCACTACACTTTTCAATGCAATGTATGGTTAAAAACTAGCTTTCTCAGAATTTTGGCTAGTGGGAAATGGTAAGTGCAGGAAGAAACAGGAAATGCAAATTCTTACCTTATCTAGAGAGATGATGCATCTGAGTCAGAGCTGCCAATAATTTTGCGTCTAATTCAAAACGTGAGTCTTTCTGCAAGGTGGCCTTTATATCAATTTTCTCAGATTTATGTCCTTTTTTTATCTAAGATGTGACTGACAAACTGCTACATAGTGATGCTGTTTTACCCTTAAGGGTATTTAGGCTACCTACCTGAGAGCTGAACCTTTACCCTGTGGGAATTAAATCCTTATTGAATGTGAATACCCTCTAGGATTAGGCTGCAGTAAGGAGCAGCTCTGGCTCTTCTTTTTAATGCTGTCTGTACAGTAGGAGAAGTAGAATTCATGTGCTTAGAGCATGAGAGAAGAGCATAGTGTGCTGGTCAAGGCATTGGCTTTGCCATGAGAAGTTACAGGTTCCTGTTTTCTGAACTGCTAGCATATTTTATATCTAATAAATGCTGAATGGTGTTAGGAACAGGGTCTAGTATCCAATTTTGCTTTGTTTTCCAAAAGTATTTTAACAGCTAATATAATCTGGCTTACACTGATATCACAGGACTGTCTACCTGGTTGTGTTCTTTACTGCACATAGGTATAAGCTGAACAAACATGAAAGATGTCACCTAACCTTTTTAATTTTATGGGCAGATCATTCTGCATTGGAAAGGTAAACCTTCCAAGTCTGACAGTTACAGCATAGAGACATGTTTCCTGCTTCTGGACTAGTTCTATAATGATCATTCTATACTAGAATAAGAATAGGGCTAGTAATGTAACAGATTTCCTGATATGTGAAGTTAAAGTGCTTCGTGACCTGTAACCTAAATTGACTTTTTCAATTGTTAATAATACCTTTCTTTTTCAGATGTACTCAGAAGGAAGTGATATTGTACCTCAAAGCAATGAAACAGCTCTTCAGTATTTCAAGAAAGCTGCTGATATGGTATGATTATCTGTAAGCTAGGAATACTTACAGCATATGCACTGAAATGGTTCATTAGCTCAGGTTTGTTACAGATGCCTTTTTGTTGGCTTTGCACATGCACCTACCCCTAACTTCTAGGTCAGGTAAGCCCATAATTAAATCCTGCTTGTCTAGAATGTCTGAAATTGCCTGCAGTTGTAGTCACAGTGCTTAATGAAACTGCATAACACAAGGAGTCTAACTCGTGAATGCTGACAAAGTACGAAATACTGTCCACTTGAATTTTCTCTGCAATTTTGTTAATTTTCAAATTCTCCTAAATTCCCCTGCCATGGTGATGTAAGATGCACTGATACTGTGTTAGCTTGGTTCTGCTCCCTAGTCAGGGAGTAGATAATGTTTTTGTTCTCATACCTCTTATCTAACCGGGGCATTTGTTCTTTGGGTGTTATCCCTCCTTTCTTCCACCTTACCCTTATAGTAGCATTTGTAGAGTTAAAGCATAACTAGTTCTCGAGGAAAGATGGTGCACATGTGTAACAGTAAACGAAGTGTTGAAGGGACTGTTATAAGAAGATACTGTCTTCATGCCTTCTGCAGTCCACAGTTAGTTTGCTGCTTTATGCCTCTTGCTGTTTGCTGACTTTGTGTTTTCCGTAAACATTTCTGGTGTGCACTATTGCCTGCCTTGGTGCTGAAGGAATACCATAGCATTATTTACTGCTGCAGAGGCACTGGTCAGTAATGCAGCGTGCAGGACAGCCTTGTCTGGCCTGAATTTAAGACAGAATCTCAGAGCTGCCTTAGTTGTTTTGGGAGCTTCTGTAACATCCAGAACAAATCAAGCTTGAAAAAACTGAGGATGAAATAAGTATTAATGCCCCTGCCTTTCCAGATTGTACATCCTGTGCAACACTTTGAAAATGCACAGTGATTATAATTACTATTGTATGTTGCTTTCCCATTAAAATCAGCTGTGTGGTTACTAAATAAGAATTACCAATTGCTCTTTTCTGCCTAAATAGCTATTACTTAATAGGAGCAATGATACAAAACAATT
Organism: Struthio camelus; assembly: GCF_040807025.1. Classification (NCBI taxonomy): domain Eukaryota; kingdom Metazoa; phylum Chordata; class Aves; order Struthioniformes; family Struthionidae; genus Struthio; species Struthio camelus. The sequence goes on along the minus strand of NC_090946.1, from coordinate 61,110,593 downwards.
CTGTCTTAAGCAATAATTTTTTTTAGTGATGTTAAAGATGTACTAAGATGGAAACATACAGCCATAGGTTTTGCCTTTCTTTCCAGAAGTGTTCTCCTGTGTTTTCAGGGTAATCCAGTTGGACAGAGTGGATTAGGAATGGCTTACCTCTATGGAAGAGGTGTTCCGGTGGTAAGCTTTTGGCAGTCATCTTTCTAATCCTGGGTGATTGTGTAACTTGTTGTCAACAAATGCCCTTTCTGGAGGGAAGTGCTATAGAAGAATTATTTGTGAAGACTTATTTTACGTTTAAAAGCGTGAAACGTACATGCTGAAAACATCACTGAAGCTGTTAAAGTAGAGCCAAGTGAATTTTCAGCAGTAGGTTTGAACTTAGCTTTAATTGTCTTGTGAAATAAGACAAAAACCTGAACTGCTCCAATTTTGCATGTCTCTTGATACAAGCAAGAGTACTGGAGGACTTTAGTTCATTCACCTTGTTTTTCCCCACATGAACAGTTTCTTTATCAAATGTTTTGTATTTAGCTATGCAAATAGTTTTTCAAAAAGCTGAATTAACTGAAAGTTGAGGAAATAAGTTAGAGCTATTTTTTCTTAGAAAAGGGCATCCTTTCAGCTAAGCATAACAACTCATAGCAATGCTATATGTGAATGCCAGCTTTCAGGTAGGCCGCAATGATATTAACATTTCCTGAGTGTGTAGCTGTTCCATTTTCTGTTTCTGAACTGTTCTATTTTCACAATAGAACATCTTGCTGTAATTCTTTGATAATACAAGAGGTCTACCCACACGTTTGCGCACATGGTCTTTATTTAAATTATGGTGCGTTGCAAGGCTCTAATGACTGGACCCAATATTCCTACAGAACTATGAGCTAGCGCTGAAGTATTTCCAGAAGGCTGCAGAACAAGGATGGGTTGATGGACAGCTTCAACTAGGTTCGATGTATTACAGTAAGTGGCATCAAAAAGATTGCTTGTTGGGACTCTAAACATCTGCCCTGTCACTAATCATTCACTAGGTGGCATTAGAAGAGTAGACGTGCTTGTACTTAACTGCATGTAAAGTGGTGTTACTGTATTGCATTCATTTTTGTTTTCTTTTTTCATAATATTTGCGTAATGTTGCCTTTCATTCTTAATTTTTAAAGACTAAGTGCATACTGTATTTCATACAGCTCTCCTTTTTAGGAGGAATCAATAGCATTGACTCCTTCTTTCTTTTAGATGGTATTGGAGTCAAGAGGGACTATAAACAAGCTTTAAAATATTTTAATTTGGCCTCCCAGGGTGGCCACATCCTGGCTTTTTATAATCTGGCTCAGATGCATGCTACTGGCACTGGAGTGATGCGATCCTGTCATACTGCTGTTGAGGTAAGGGCATCTTTTTATAAAGGTCACATAAATGCTAACTTCCAAAGGTTGTATGAAGTGTCTGCTTATGTAGACAGTTTTTTTAGCATATATCCATTGCTCACTGCAGAATCAAGGCTATTGTAAGGAAAAGTAATATATCAAACTCTTTTGTATTTCATGAGGAAAATCTTTAAATTTTATGGTACTCTGATACAGCAAACTAGTAATTTTGTTTTCAAAACTTAGAAGTAGTAATATAAAGCAAGTTATCAGTATTTTGAGTCCTGAATTCTTCATTTAGACAAGATTAAGTATAACATTTGAACTGACAAATAGTAAGCTTCTGAAAAGCTCATATCAAGTATGGTTCTGAGTGAGCATCTGAGTCTTGTTGTGGAATTCAAAGAATTAAATTTATGAAAATATAAATAGTTGGAGTCTTGGAAATGCATCTTAAAGACATGAGAGCCCTCAGTGATGTAACTGCCACTTTTCCCATATAGTTTGTCATGGACACTTTTGTATTCTCCAAGCAGCTATTCAGCAAATTTTGAGGCTCTGACTTCAGGATAGAAATTGTTGGTTTCTAGCAGTTTATATATGACAAAGCTGTAAGCCTTCCCTTATAAGGACAGTCCTTTCTGCCTGTAGGAAGGCCTTATGAGGAAGAAGGACTGGTTTTGTTTTTTGCTGTTAACATTATCGATGCAGCTGTATCCATGACGAACTTCTACCACTTGCATTGTATTGCTTTTGCTTAGGAAGCTGTGTCATAAGCACTGAGGTTCTCTCTCCAGCTTTGCCTTTGAAATGTTGAATACCTTAATATCTATTAAAGATGTACCTCCTGCAAAATCTGAATTTCTGAAGTTCCTGACAGCCATTTTCCCTGTGTTTTTTCTCTGCAGTTGTTTAAGAATGTATGCGAGCGAGGCCGTTGGTCTGAAAGACTTATGACTGCCTACAACAGCTATAAAGATGGTGATTCAAATTCTGCTGTGGTTCAATATCTTCTTTTGGCAGAACAAGGCTATGAAGTTGCACAAAGCAACGCTGCTTTCATACTTGATCAGAGTAAGGACTCCAGTATCAAAAGGTTTTAGAGCTGGTCCGCAGTAGTCTGTTTAGCGGAACTACAGAGTGCCTGGAAATGCGTTTTAATATTTAAATAGCTTTTGTAAGCTTGTACCTTTAAGTGAGGCTTTATCCCCCTTCCTTCTCTTCACACTGGAAAGCAGTTACTTTTCCCTTTACCTTTAAGGATAACATTCTAGTCTAAAAGATAGAGTATATTTAAATTCTCACTTCTGGGATTTAAAAATATGGAATAGTGAGAATGCTTTAGATGTTTGTACAGTGCTGGAGTTTCTCTTCCTCAGACTTTCTAAACAGTTTTTGCATTTTCATTTTAAATCAATATAGTAATATTAGTTTCACTGTTGTTCTTTGATATGCGCACAAGCTTCACTTTCCTTTGTTCTGTATTTTGTAACGGCTTTTCTCAGTGTTTCTTTTTTTAGCTTGTTCTACAATTGAAATAGATAAAGAGCCAGGCAGTTGGTTAAATTTTTCCAAGTAAAACAGATCATTCTCTTTCAATGAAACTAAGTGTCTAGGTTTAAGGTGTGTTAAAGTTTGGGGTCAAACAATGGAAGTACAAGTAACAAATCCTTTCCAGAAGCTACAAAAACTAGTATTTTAAATTGTCTGGATCTCTGATTTAGTAGCTTAGAGCTTTATATCTTGATATAAAAATCCAAGTATCTGTGTTCAGTAGGCTAATCTAATGTCTTAGTTTCGAATTAATGTTTTTCAAAGGTGCTTTAGTGACTCTTATTTAGAAAAAGCTACAGCAATGACATCAGCCTTTGCTGTGATGGCATGCCTGCAGAGATATTTAGCATCATCTCTGGTTTCAAGTTTCAGTTGTCGTTACTCTGTTGTATCTACCTCTCCACTGGCAGTTAGTTTAAAACTATTTTATACACTTTATATAGCATGTCTGTATGTTTACTGTAGGTAGTATGGGTGAAGCCATAGTTATACTAAAAAGTTATAAATTTCTTGAGCTATCTGGTCTTGATGATATTTCAGCAACCTTCAAACAAGTAAGAAAAGTTCTATTCTGAAGTAGCTATAGCACTGCTGTATAAAACATGCAGTCTAGCTGGTTAGGAATTTTAAGCTATCATTTTGACGAGTCTTGCTTTCTGGATGACCAGACCAGAGTGTGTACCTTAGCATTGTATCTTGGGTGCACCTTTGCCAGAGACTGACCTTTGTACTCTTGAGAATTGCATCTTCTGGCATTCCTCAAGTATGTTTCAGAATCTCCTGAAGTGGGAAAGGGTGAGATGCCTGTAAGATTACATCAGTTCTTAAAGAAGTGAGACTGTGTTATGAGGGAGTTTTTAATACTGAGCTTTATGATGTATTTTTTCACAATTAAAATACTAAAAAAATCTAACCCCTGTAAAGATGGGGACTATATGCTACTCAACCTCTGTTAATAAAGAGTATTTTTTCTTCAAAATAAAAGGTTCAAGTTTTGTCACATCATACTTAATTTCTGATCTACTAGAAGAAACAGTTCTTTTTCTACCCAGTAAAACTGGTAGCAGGCTAGCATTTTTATATGAAGTAACTCAAGCCTTTAAAGCATAGAGAGGTCTGGACACTCACAAGCACAGGATGGACATTGCCTGCTAGTGCAATTTTCTGAAGAAAATTAGTTGAAGGATGGGTTCCTTTTGATTTTAAGCATTAATGATTTTAGATATCCACGCTTATAAGCTAGTGGACTGTATATGGAGACTCCAAAGAACTCAAGAGTAAATACTTTCTGGAGCTCTATAACAAAGCATACCTCTATAGAACAGAACTTCCTGGTGCTCCCCGAAGTGGTGAATATGGTTGTTCAGATTATGCAGGTGAATCTTAACAGTCTTTATCAGAAGGTTAAAGTCCTTGCTGAGTATAGGATACTGAATCTACAGAAGGAGCTGTACTGCTTACCATAGAACTTGGAAAGGAAGAATGGCTATAAATTACTTACACTTTCCCGATCAAGGCACTGAACTGGCAATCATTGTAAATCCTAGCAAGGTGTAACAGCCAACATGAAGGCTGCTTTAAATTGCTCAAAATCTAGAAATATTTCAGGGGAAGGAGTGCAATGAAATAGTTTGCTGTTCGTAGCCCTATGTGGGTCAGAAATATAGAAAAGGCATATAAATGAAAGTTTTGTTAGTTTTAGACAGGCTGAATCTTAATTTTGCTGTAACAGATTTCAGTTTTAATTCATTATAGCAGATTGTGAATATAAACTTTTTGTGTGGCCTTCTGTTGACTTGTATGTACATACTGTGTTCATTCTTAACTGAATTTTCTTTCTTCTCTAGAAGAAGCTAGCATAGTAGGAGAAAATGAAACCTATCCTCGAGCCTTGCTTCACTGGAATAGAGCAGCTTCTCAAGGTAGGTCTCCTGTCTGCTTGCTAGCTAGGCTGAAGGGTACTCAGTGATAGATATCATCTATTTATTGTTACTAATCTTGTAGGTTTGTTTTCTCATCTTGGAATAAGATTTAGTTTCCCAGAACAGTATATTGTCTTGTATCTAGCTGGTACAAGTAGTGTGGTTAAGCAGAGTCTAATCCTTAGATTGCTCACATGCTGCCAATCCTTAAGCAGCATGTGAGCAAGTTTTCACACTGCAAACTAGACAAAATATTTAAGTGACCAGTTCCAAATCTACCTGTCCATGTCTTGTTCATAGTCTCCTTCATTGTGGATAGGAATTCCCAGTAATCCCACACAAATACATACTCTGCAGGCTTCAAGTTTTCATAAACTAAAATCTATATTATACTCAACAATTCCAATTAAGTTATTTTAGTAGCGCCACTAATGTTTAATTTCCCATTTTTTATGAAACGGGGAAGGAGAGGAAGCTTATCTGTTTCTTTTCAGCATTAGCTATATTCTGCGTAGGTTGGTTCCCATTCTTCATTCCACTGGTAGTTGTCATTGCAGTATACTTTGAGTTCTGAGGCGCTAAAGAATAAAAGGAAGCACAAGTGTGTAGATCTGGTGTATATACATTGTATTTCTTTTGCTATTCCATGGGGAATTATAGAATAGTATTGAGCAGTATTATGATGAATGGATACTGAAACTGACTTTTCTAAGAATAGGTCCACTCTGAAAAATGACTGTAAATACCTTTGAGGTTTTAGTTCTTGTGATCAATTAAGAAATATAGTCTCCTACTCCAAGCAAAGCTCAGTGATCAAGAATGCAGTCTTGATATCCAGTGAACCAGAGTTTATGCACTGGTGCATATGACCCTATTATTAAAATAAGCGAAGCTGAACTTTATTGTTAAACATCTGTGTGAAGTTTAACTTTCACACATGTGTATGCAGCTACATCAGTGTCTGCCTATTAACTGTTTTTGAGGAGCAAGCGTATCATGCAAATGGAGCTTAAGGGTTTGTCCAAAAGTCTGTAGACCTACAGTATTATTGGCTTTTACCAGAAAGTCAGAAATTAAAATGGTGGGATGGTGAAGTATACCATTACCAAATGATTATCAGAGACTACCTTTCAAATCTTCAATATCTCCATTTAAAAAAACAAAGTTAGTAGCCCTCATTATTAAGGGCTTTAAGTATAGTAATGCTATAGCGCTGTTGTATAGTTTTAGTACTACGTGAAAGTATAATCAATGAAGGATTTTTTCCCTGAGTAAGTGACTAGGAACAACATCATTTAGCTTTTTCAACTGATAATGCTGAATATTAATAGGAATATTGCAAAGATTGCTGGGATTATGTGACCCTTCTCTTTATTACTTTGCTGAAAAATAGAAATCAATTGGTTCTGGTTAATAAATGTGGTTAATAAATCCAATGATTTCTGGAAAAAGCTGTTTACATGGCGGGGGGGGGGTGAAGGAAATGATCTGTGCAACTGGAAAGGAATACCTTTTTCAAAAGTCCTTCTTAAAGCATCTTCCTGTGAAATTAAAGACTTTGCATCTCTGGGGTTTTGGGGGGGAAGTTGTTTGGGTTTGTTTTTTACTGTTTCTTTATTTATAGGATATACTGTTGCAAGAATTAAACTTGGAGATTACCATTTTTATGGTTTTGGCACCGATGTTGATTATGAAACTGCATTTATTCACTATCGACTGGCGTCAGAGCAGCAGCACAGTGCTCAAGCAATGTTTAATCTGGGTTACATGCATGAGAAGGGACTGGGCATCAAGCAGGTGAGTAAACTGTAGGCTGATAGTGTGGCTCACTGAAATAAAAGGGCATTTATTAATGCTTGACAAAGGCCCTAACCAGTATTGAGCTTTGGGTACTATATAAATACTTAACAGAGATTAGCTTCTCTCTGTTTGTTCTCTGGGAAAAGTATTGATAAGTATATCTACTTCACACTTCTATATGTGAAGAAATGAAGCATAGACAGGGAAAAAATTATCTGAAATTGTGATGACTGGCAAAAAAACCATAGACTTAAAATATCCTTGAGTGGTACTTTCAAGGCTCTGAAGTGTAACAGAATGAATACAAATCAATTCCAAAGTCAACATATTTTAGCACAAGATTGTTCTCATGCTCTGAAACTCAAGTTAATTAGTTTTCTACATCAAAATGTCTTGAAAACATCTTAGTTCTGTGTGTCTTTAAGTGACAAGTCAGATGCACTAATGACAATGTGATTGTTAGCTATGGTTTGTCAAGTTAGACTAGACTGCAATGTGCTTTACAAACTACACCCCCTAAAACAAGGCAGTATATCTGGTTACCGTAGGAAACTTAATTCTTGCACAGCAGTGAACAGCAAGATTTGTAGAATCCTGTAAACCCTGAGTATCATGCTCCTGTATGTGTCAAAATAATATCATTTGTACTCGTATGCTAATTTTGAGCAACCTACATCACCTTAATGATTAATCTCTACAATTAATGAATTGAGTAATATCTCCTGGGTTAGCTGGTGCTGTAAGAAACAGTTTGACTTTTTCCTTTTTATTGAGCCTTAACACTTGGTTTTGTCTAGGTACACATTTCTCTATTCTTTTGGTCTATTAAAAAACCAAGTTTTCTTGGCAAAAAGTTAGAACGGTATAGGGCGGGTCTTAGGTCTGTCTTGTTACTGTGGCAGTAGCAAGCGATCAGTATTTGAGAACTTAGTGACCCAGTTGCAGAGGTGGCAGTACAGTATGCAAGAAGCATTATTTCTCAGCCTATTTTCAGATTTTATTTAGAATTGTTTTCTTTGCAAAACTGAGTCCTCAACACTGGGAAAATTGCTGTTGACTCTATATTTACTTCAAACTTGTAACTAAAAACAGTTAGCCAGCTCTTCTGTAAATGAGGCTGCAGCTGAAGGTGACAGCGCTAAAGTTAGGGGTTCTTTTTTTAAGAAAATCTAACTTCATGCTTTGAGCACAGACTACAAGAGTGTTCCTTTTGCTTCTGAATTGGAAACAAGCTAACTTAGTGATTAAAAACAGCTGGAAAATGTTACATCTTGCTCAAATTAACTGCCAAGAACTTGAGAAAAATGAGTCCTGATGCTATCATTTGCACTGAGCGTTCTCTAACCTGAAGATGGCTGCACCTAGACATCTGAAATGAGTGCAGAGGAGATCTCATTCGCTCAGATGACCAAAAGCAGCCTTGCTCTATCGAGCTGAATAATCCTTTCATAAAGATCATTAGAAAAGGAAGAATTGGGCTACATGGGAAATTGAGACATTGAATATGGATGCAGGAGGCAGGCTCTCAGAATGTCTAGGCAAGGAAATTCAGTGTATGAAACCAGTCTAGAAATTCTGGATATGCAAGTTCTTTGCTTGCTTTCTCCAAAAAGATTAGGACTAAGTTAACAGAGAATGGTGATGAGTACTGACTAGGTAAAAGACTAAAATGAGACAGTGAAGCTAGATACTCTGGAAAAGACAAAGATTGATTTTTTGAATGAAGCAAAAGAATATTTGGCTTACATTCCTAGCATGGAAACTGCTGAATTTTGTTTATTTCTGAAAATAACTGGCAGTTGAAGTTGTACTTCACGTAGTGGATATTTACCACTGAAGTCTGTTCTTCCACCGGAGTTCTGTGGAAGAGGCAGAGTACAATATGATAGCATCTAACAAATGGGGATTGACCCTATTGAAGAAAGGGTTGTACGCCCTTCTAGTCTCTTGCCTACCTATGTCCACATTATAAAATTGCAAGCACTCTAGAGTTAGAGAAAATGATCAATAACGTGGCCTGTACAGCTTCAATTCAGGTCGCTGTTCATCCTGAATAATCCTGGATGACTACAGTATTCCTTACTGTTATCCCTGTACAGCCTTTACTTTATTCAATATTTACTTATTGAGTGAATGCTTTTTCTTGTTACATATAGGTTTCCATGTCTTATTTAATATACCTAAGTGGTTTTCATACCAGTTCTAAATATTAAACCCCTTCAGAAATTTCCTATGTAAACTGTTATACACTTGCTTTTCATTGACTTACGTAGTCCAGCTTCTGAGTCTGCCTTATCAAAGAATGAATATTGTTTCTGTGTATGAACAGCCTGTTCAAAATAACAATTTAACTTTCGTTGACTTCTCAAGGCTTGGCATGGTACTTCAGTTCTTCATGTGTATTAAAGTTCATGAGCTTCAGTTCTCGCTCATCTATCAAGTGAGAATGAAGAATGTGTAAGCAGAATACTAATGCTAATAAGAAACGAAAGCAAATTATGATTAGAATCTGCCTCTGTACTGATCTTAACACAGTACAAGGGAGATAAACAGTTTCTTCAAAAGGCAGACTTAAAACAGTTCCTTTTCAGAGTTGTTCTGAAGTGAAATGTTGAAGTGTGTGAGCTAGTTGATACACACTTATGTATATCTTTTCATATTATTATCTTCACTTGCTATGACACTAAGCTTTGCTATATCAGTGAACAGAAAATGATGAAGGTATTCCACAGTTAGGATAAAATTCTAGAATTAAAATGTTTCATGAAACCCTGGAGTTTTCTTTAATATCTGACTGTGAGTACTTAGAGGTAAGTTTTATGCTATCCTCCACTTCAGTCCAAGTGAACATAGGCAACCTGTATCTAAGCGTCCTAATTTTGCTGCATGTGCATGAAGCAGAGCCAAAAAAGGAAAGTTAAGCTTTTTAATTACATGCTGTCCCTTCTCCCTACAGTCACCTTCTTATCCTAATTCTACAGTAGAGAACACTAATACAAGCTCATGCTAAAGTTGCTAACCATTTGTGCTCATACTTTTGCCAAGCTGTCCTCACTACTGCAAGTTAGGTCAGTTTGGGTAAAGATTATGCCAAATTTGGGAGTGTGTGCAGAAATCGCTAGAAATTGTAGGCTATATACAACAGGTATCCTCTAGTATAATTGAGAGGATAAACAGGTATTTCCTCCTGCATGATTTCTCAGTCTTTTTACGTTTAGTGTGGCATTGGAGATGTAGTGTGATTACTGTCTAAATCTGTACTCTATAGTTTGCAGTGTATGGCTTGACTATATTAATACTAGTCTCTTTATGGTCTTCAATTTCAGTAATGATAGCTTCATCTTCAGATAAAAGCTTCCCTTTACTTTTCTCTTCAGAGATCAACATCTCTCAGAGAAAAAGGGGAAATTCTTATTAAATGTTCGTTGTTAATGCAATCAACACATCCTATTTCTAAGTGACAATATAAAATAGAAAAAGCTCTAGTTTTTATGGTGACCTTTTCTGTTTCTTTCAAAATTGAGTTTTATATCATCTTAACCATAGGATATTCACCTTGCAAAACGGTTCTATGACATGGCTGCTGAAGCAAGCCCAGATGCTCAGGTTCCTGTCTTCCTCGCACTTTGCAAGCTTGGAGTGATCTATTCCTTGCAGTATGTACGAGAAATCAATGTAAGTAATGCAGAATTTAAAAAAGAAAAAAAGATAGTGTTCACTACTCAACTTATTTAAAAATAGAAATCTTCGAGCCTTCTGAAGACTTGTGATACATGGCTTTTGCACTGTTGTCTCTTAAGAAAATTACTGAAACCACAAAAATTACTTATTTTTGTGATTGTATGAAACTGGCCCAGCCAACATGCTTGCACAATTTTTCCCTTGAAGAGAATTTTCCTGGCCTGTTTGACTGTTCTTATCCATGAGCACCTGTTACCAGAATTAAACAGATAATTCAAACGACATGATCATTGCTTAAGAAAAAATAAGTGCTTTTTTGTAGCCCTGATTTTATACTGTCTAACAATCCCCTCTGAGTCTAGTTTGATTTCTATGAAAAGATGACATGCATTAGACTGTTCAGAGTCGGTGCTGAATCATGGCACCAAAATACTTGGCTAAATTCTTAGATGACTTCTCTGTGTAGGGTCTGAAATAATCAATATTCTGGTATCTTACTGCCTTTTTGGGTTACTTGATGAATTCAAATGGTAGGGAAGCTATTCCTACTTACAGCAAACCGGAGTTCACACAATCCGGCTAAGAATGACAACACTCAGTCTAGGACTAAGGTTTTTCTGGAGGGGAAAATCAAATATTCTAAACCAATTGAGCAAATATCGATATGCACTAACAGAACCTATTATGCAGAACACTGATATTCCAAATTTAAAGACTTCTAATGCGGACAAAATTGACAATGTCTCTGTATACGAAGGTCAGTGTGCATCAAGTGTGCATTGACTAGTGCTTAGGCAAATTAGAGTCCGATATAAAAGCAGGTCAGTCAAAACTAACAGTAAGTCACTTTGGCTGGTCACTTGCGCATGCCTTATCTAGGTGATTCTCAGCATTGTACTGTGCAAACAACCTGGGGTTTAATGTTCTGTTGTTCATGGGCATCTGCTGATGGCTTCCACTTTGGACTGATTAGTTCGCTGCCTCTGTATTACTTGCTCTTCTTCAAGACAACTAGTGGTGTTGCATACCCGATTCAGATTTAAATTATCTGTATACTTTAATGCTGTGTATCTGAAAGTCACAAAGCTATGTAGCAAGGGCCTCTGTCTTTAGAATAGCTCATCTTACAGAGAATGGCTCATAAGGGCACTTAATTCCTGGAAGTTAAGGATGTCACTGTGGTAACTCCTATTTTTCAGAGAGAAAAAGCGCTACTGAAGTCTTAAAATTGGTACTTCTACATGAAAAGTTTTAAGTCAAATTTAAAACCAAAGTAACTTCCCATTCTTGCTCTTTAACGTGATTGTGTGGACTTCTTGTTTCTTAGATCAGGGAAGTATTCTCACATATTGACATGGACCAGCTGCTGGGGCCTGAGTGGGATCTTTACCTTATGACTATCATCGCCTTGCTTCTGGGGACAGTTATAGCTTACAGACAAAGGCAACATCAGGCAATTCCCAGACCAGCAGGACTGCGGCCAGCTGTGCCTCAACAGGAACCACCACCAGAGCATCAACCACCACAGTAGCAACACGAGCCTCAGTGAAAGAACTGGATTTTTCCAACAGGAACGTTTTCCATTTTGATTTAGGACTTTGGATTAATGGTCTCTCCCCCAAAAAGAGGCGCAAAGAAGTAAACAAAAAAAGTCTGAAAGCTGCTTAGAATGATGCCTTTTTTCAGGGATAAGAAACTTTTGAAACTGATTTGAATGTTATTTCAGTGCCAATGGAATAACACTATGGCTTTTTTTCGTGGAAGCACAAGTGTGCTACTACAAAAATATTGCCTGCTGTATCTATTCCTCTTTATTCAAAGTCCCTCTCATCTCCTAGAGAGCAGAAGACTAATGTTAGAAGGTTTTGTCTGCCTGGTAGCAGCTGCCCTATTTAAAAAAGAAAATGTTATGGCCAATTTAAGTCCCAGAAGCTGAAATATGTTCAAAGTCAAAAAAGATTAGGGCAATATGTACTTATATTCAGATCTACATCCCAAGTATTCTTACAGTTCTTATTTTATTTCTTAGCGTTTCTCACATTTCGGGTTTTTATGTTGTCTTGGATGGTTTAACATGGATTATTTATAAAAATCTGTAAAAACTAAGCCAGCAAACAAGTCACTCTGCCTATGTGCTTTTGTTTTAAGTATTTTCCTCCATTAACCTTAGCGTAAGCAGTTGTCCGCAGTCAATATGTGGCCTAGGAGGTGGGTTGGGACAGATTGGGTCTGTAAGGTTGGTAGGTTGAAGACTGTACACACAGTTCCCAGACTTCTCTTAACCTTTCTAAAACTTTAGGAGCTTGTGTGTAACTTGCAATCCTTCTTGAAATAAGGACAAGTTGGTAGTGTTCCTAAATCTTTTAATCTTACACTTATGAAGAGGCTGAGTCTCAATTGCGGAAATCACTAGTGCGGACATTGAAGAAAGCTGACTCACTGAGAAGACTTCTGCCCTTACTTTTTTGTTTGTTTTTAGAGGCTGAGTCTTGAGTTTAACAATCCTGTAAGTGACCTGCACTGCAAGAAGGTGTTCGTGCAGTTGAAATGGATGTGGTATCTCATGCAGGCATCTGTTTTATGCCCAAGTACAAAGCAGCATGGACTTATGCCAGTAATGCTACTCCAAAGTGTGGCTGACTAGTTTTAAAAAAAAAAAAAAAACTGTACTAGATCACAGCGGTGCTCTGGCTATGGCCTACCTCTTGTCTTTGGCATATATTAGAGGGCCAGAATGACATTTCTGCCTGGCTGTGCCATCTGAGGGTCCCTTGTAACAAGAAAATCCAAAGAGACAGGAGACTAACCATCTGTGGCCTCTTGATATATCACCAGGTCAGTGCAGAGGCATTCCAAGGGGAGTGAAGAAATGACCTGTGGATTGATGGTGTTTTAGACTGCAAAGAGAGTCTTGACTTCGTAACTGTTTTTCATTGAACTATAATTTTGGGGGGGGGAGGCAGGAGGAAGAATAGCTTTGTGGGGCAAGAAATAGATATTTCTGTTCCTGTCTGTTCAATGGTGGTTAAATATTTCTGTATTAGCGTTAAACCCTCTGAATATCCTGTCTTAAAGCAGAATGAAATAGGAATGGGGAAGTCTTACCAGTTTTCTGACAAAATCTGTTGCATTTAAATGGTTACAGGCTTCCTTTCATGCACAAGTTTTTTCCAGTGGATTGGCAGCAATGTATTAATATGCGGTAGAATTGGGACGTCTGTGTGGTTTTATACTTCATGCCTTTATAAGGAGACCATTGCGCAATGTATCTGTAGTTTGGGAACAAGGATAAGAAATCTGCTGTTTTGGAAATGGAAACGTCATGGATGACTAGTATTAAAATATAGGTAGAGCTTCTCAGTACTTCAAAGTGCTTATGCTGGTTATATGCAGACAAATCTTTCATTTTAGTTTAGAGGGATGCAGCATGCAGTAGAGGAATATCATATTTCAGTTCCAGTCATCATTAGCAAATGGAACAGTATTGAACTTACATCGTGTCTAAAGTGTACAGCGCTCTCCAGCTGCATTTCTGAGATATCTGTGACTTCTGAACACTTCCTCTGAAGTATTTTTACTTCTATCACTTAATAGTTCTTTTGCACTCAGCATGATAAATTACTTGTATGGAAGCTATTTTCCAGGTAACTACCTTTGGTTCATTGGTATTGGTCTCTTAGGATGTTTAACAATTTTGTTGCAACTTAAAGTTGTTTTTCTTGTGTTTAATCTACAATAACTAAATTCTAAAAGCTCTATCCTGTCTGCGTGAGAATCTTTGATCACTGCTGCTATGTGAGAGTCTTACAGCTGACTTTTTCACTGAACTGTTGCATTTTACATCAAAGAAATCAGCGAAAAAAATTGAAGATCAGCAAGTTGTTTCACTTTAAAGAACTGCTTTTTGAAGAAGCAATAAGGAAATCCTCCTCCTGCTCTTTCCCTTCCCACCAAATTGCTACCTACCACTTAACTTTTTCAGATGACATTCATTTGAATGAAATGTGGTAGCAGTAGAAAGGTACTTACTATGAGTAATAGCAAGTTCACTCAGGGATTAAAGAAATGAATACACTTTCTAAATCTGTTGTCTAGAACATCACTTAGGTTTTTCTGACAATCCCTTGCTAGTCGATTTGAAACTTGCGTTTTGAGGGAAGCATATGTAACTCTTACAGCAATATGTTTGTGTTTATCAAACAGCTTTTTCTTATGGGAGCTGGGTAGCATACACATCGTCTTATACTTTATATGCAGGAGTAGTTTAGAGGGGAAGCTGTTTAAGGGATGCCTTCCTATGAATGTGCAGTGTGCTTTGAATGGTAGAACTGTATTCTTTGTTGGTAGTAACATAGGCCAGAGCCTGCTGTTTGGCCTACCCAAGCACGTGCTCTTCTCTCCTTGCATGGAGCACAGAACAAGAGAGTAGTAACTGTTGTCCATAGGAGCTCTGCATGTAGAGAAACAGTGGAAAGATGAAAATTTGAGGGGAAAACATTGTACAGCATCTCAAATTATTATTCAAACAAAACAGCTGTTCTTGCAGTTTGAAAAAATAACATTGAACTGTTGGTGAAAACAGGATTCTAGTTCTTTCCTCTGGTGCAATTTGACCCAGAGCTTAGTCTGTTAATGCTTTTCCTTTCTTTATATTGTCCGTCATAGGACAGTGTAATGGAAGATACGGCCTTTGATTATATCCCAGTGAGACTCTTGAGACAGTTTTACTTGCTTTATAGTTCTCTTCCGTAAGGCATCAGCTGTTCTTTGAATCAACTTGCAAGAAAAAAAGAAATCCATGAAACAGATGTTGTTCTTCTCTTTAGGGAAGAATATTAAAACATGGCTGTGAAAGGACTTCTAAGACTATGCATTATCTAGTTTCCACCTATTGTATGCTAGGTTGGGCCTATAAAAGGATTATTACAGGGGATTACACTCACCTTTGCAAATTACTTCCTTTTTAGATAGGCAACAAACTGAAATTCTATTTTTGTTCCAGAGAATATTGAACTAAGAAGATTTAGTTTGATTTGAGAACTACTGCAAATGCGTATGGCAAATAGGGACTATTGGGGGGAACCCTTTGTTTTTATCAGCTGCAGTTCTTAAAAGGGTGTTGTAGGAGTTTTGTAAATTTATTTTGTATTTAAAAAAATCAGTATAAAGGCTGGTCAAATGTAATATAATTGTGTAAACAAATTCTGTTAATAGAAAGATGTACAGATTCATTTTGTACTGTATCTTTAATCTTGTGAAATAAAGTTACCACAGGTGTGGTTACCCTCAGTGTTCATAGTGGTTATGATATAAAGATCCCAATTGTTAATCTTATGCTCAAAATACCACTACAAAATGCATCCCTCTATATGAGGATATTCACACTTCTTTCACTTCTGTTCCTCTCAAATCAATCTTTAGTTTAGAAAGGGCAGCAGAAACGCATTTCTGGATTACATTTTCTGCACTGCCAGAGGCTTGCTATAGGTTTTTTTTAGCATCTGGTCTGTGCTGTTTATGGCAGACGTGCAACTGCTGTGATCTGAGAGGTGGGCAATAACTTTTAAGATAAGTGTTGTATCTTTAAGACTAAGGCACAGATAATCCAGTAAGCAGAATTAGATACTGGGGGTCAGGGTACTCCAGGCTGAACGAAATGACAAAATGGGCTTTCTGCCTTTCAGCCTTCTCTGCACCTGCTTGTCCCTTCAGGCTGCTGCTCAGATCATCGCCACCTGTTGGGGGTAGTAAGTCCTCCCTCATAAATGTATTATATTGGTTTGCTTTCCAGTGTGCTGCTTCATGGGGAAGAAAATATTTAGGGGAAGGGAAGTAGAGTAATGGAGTAAGTGAGCAACAAGACAGTGGCTGTACAAGCCATCAATGGGACAAACTCTGAGGCTTAGGTCTAAGTTGCACAGTTTTCTGTAAATTTGAGGTGCTGGAGAAAAGCAGGTTCTAAACAGGTCAAGCTGCTGACAGTAGCGCTAGTTAGGAAATGGGACTGCTGATACAAACACCAGCTTGTGCCTGATGTAGCTCAAGCTTAGTAAGGTCATTCCTCCCCTTCCCAGCAAGGCTGAGGCTTGAGCAGTGATTGCCCATGTGCCCAAGTGAGGTGGGGTCAGAGGGGTAGCTAGCTTATTTTACCTTCCTAGCAGTGAAGCAGATTTGAAGGGAGCTGGGGAATGGATCTGCCCACTTTCTGAAATGCTGTTTTAACACTTCTAGGTTGATAAGCTTGTAATAAATGAGGAGTTGTATTCTGTTGTGGTAAAAGGGCAGCAGGTATATGAATGGTTGTAAAAATAGCTACTGCATCTTGTTCATTGCAGTCTCCTGGCTCCCAGCTTGGTTGGTCCCTTTTTTTTTTTTTTTCAGTTGCTGTATTTTCTTTTCAGTCTGACATGAGAACACTTAAAATTAAAAATATGTATCACTTGTAAATCTGCATCTCCTCTGTTTTTTAGCGTGTTACTTGATGAACGTCAGAATGTTCCTCATCTTTAACTGATCATGAGCTTAAAGAGGTTTCTGGATCATAATAGTAATGCCTAGTTGCATAAAGAATTGTCAGGAAAAAAGTCACTCTAGTCTGCTAGCTACAAGAGTCAGAAGACTGTAAATGACTTCTTCCAAAAGCAAAGATGTGGGGGACATGCAATCTTCCCATTAATGAAGACTTCAATACCTAGTCCTACCTGCCATCTATAGAAAAGAAAAATAAGTGGAGATGGAGCACCATTGTGGTCATACAATGTAGTGAGTTAAATGTGATTTGATTTCCCTGGCACTGTAACTAGTTTGGTAGTAAACCTCAGAAGGACTGTTTTTTGCCTTGAAAGGTATCAAGGGCTGCTGTCATTTTTTCTGGTACACTTTTCTAACTGCAAAAGTATTTCAGGCAGGTTTCTCTACTTAAAGGAAGGGCCCTTTTGGAGATGGGTTGCTCACACTTCAATTTCTTTGGAACCCAACTTTTGGGCTTTCCACATGATGCTGGTTGCAATTCCAGGTTTTGGGAAATAACTTGGGGAAAAAAAATAGCATTGTAAAACATTTAAGTCGTATTTCTCCAGTTCTCTTGGGTGGCATTTTCCTATTTACTGACTTCTAGGTTTTTTTTCTGCACTTGTTTTTCTTTCTCATTTCTTTGCTACATGCCAATCACAGGCAAAAAATAGTATAAATTAGGTGTTCAAATTTCAATTTATGCTTATTTATAAATGTGTGATCCATTTTTGTATACTATTCCTTTTAACATTTTTATTTTTTCTAATTGTTTTAGCTGCAAAAAGAATTTATATCTTGGAGTTTTGCAGCCAAAAGGGGACATCAGGTATTAAATGATGACTTGGCCATGTCAAATTACAGTAATTCTGAAAGTTTAGGAAATAAACCCTCATGGGAGGGTTGTGTCTATGTATGTGTATGTATTATATTTATAAAATACAGGAATTAGCTTAACTATTTGACTGCAGGAGCTTCAGAAACATGCTCTACAAATGTGAGAGAATTACAAATACTTAGCTATTGAATTTTAATAAGTAAAAATTCCATTTAAAAACCCTTAGAAAAATCAGGTTATCTTGCTTTAAATTCTCCCACAAACTGTCCGTTTGTCTTGGCCATTTGGAAAGCTTCTGGAAAGATGTGCTAAACAATTACTTTCCCTGGACTAGTAAAGCTTTTCTTTTATATATATATATATGTATGTATGTATGTATGTATATCCACCAACCTGCTAGTAACAAGTGGCACTTGATGATCTGTGACAGGCTGCCAAGACCGTATACATTATATTTCTGGATTATTTGCATCTAAATATTTGCCCTTCACCTGTAGCTTTGCTGGGTCACTGTCCTAATCTTAAGAGCGAGTTTTCACATTGTGCTGGAGGAAGGAGAAATAGACTCAGAATTATCTTTGAACTTATCTGGCCCTAGGGAAAAAAAAAATACGGAAGCTCTTTAAAAATATTGTTCAGATTTAGTGTTCAGGTTCTATCTAGACAGATTTATAATGCAGTCAAAATTTGTTGCTTAGTTCCATTAGGCATGAAGCTGTTCTCCCACCTCCAGAAAAGATTTTACTCCTGTTTACTTTTCATGCAGAGAAAGTGGTCCTCAGCCAACATTTGACTCTTCCTGCTCTTCTCTGTCTCATCTTGTATGATACTTTCTTTCTTCTTGGATTTTTATAGAAAAATCTTGCTTCAGTTTGTTCTGCCATTATTGACCTCTTTTTGTTGGCCGGCTGTTACCTCTGATTCTGTGGCATGGAGTATAGCTTTGCTCATTGCTAGCAACTTGGCTAAAAATTCAAATATTCCGATACCTTCCCCTAAAATATAAAGGTCAAACGGCAACAATTTCTGTAGCTGATTCTCCTCATGGATGAAATGCCTGTTCTTTCTGATACTGTTCAAGTTTTTTTTTCAGCTCTTTTCTCCTTCTTTTTAGTGTTAAAATTGCACCCAGTAGTATGAGAGGTAGAGCAGAGAGGAAGAAGAAACTATAACCTGTAAATATACTGCCCTCTAATTGTTACTGGGTTTTTTTTCAGGTAAGAAAATCTTTTCGTGTTCCTATTTAAAAAAAAAAAAAATCAAAACCAGCACTTTAGAACAAAATCTTTATAAAAATATTCATTCACATTTAAAATTGAATAGCTTTCAAACTGATGTTTCTCTAAACAAAGTTAATCCCAATGAAATATTTCTAAGCCTTGATCTTTGAACTCTAAGTTAGCTTGTATGCTGTCTGTTTCTCTCACTGTTTGTTTCCTCTTTTCCGATAAATACTTCCTCTCATGCTCACTGTCCTTTTCTTGCTATCAAATAGAACTTGTGCTTGTAATTGTCTGCATTTTAATGTAAGCATCGTTACGTGAACATCAACGTGGAAAGCACTGTGCTTTAGCATATTGCTAAATATGCTGGATATTTGCATCGTATTTACTATGCAAGATAAATGGCTTTTTTGTAATGCTTCTGCTGATTTGGGAAAAATCAAATAGACTAAAAATCAGAAGTTCAAGAAGTTGGTCCATACATCAACTCACTAGCAAAAAAGAAAACACAGTCAGACTGCTTCCTATAGGTCATGCTGTCCATGCTAGCCTGTCTTGCTGCATCTTTTTGGAATATTAGGTACAGACAGAAAGTGAACTAGTTGAGCCATAGCTTCCTGGACAATGGCTACTGTGTTGCAAAACTAGGTCTGCATTTTCTGAGCAGACGAATGCTTTCTCACTAAAGCAAATGAACATGCTTTACATCACTTGTTTAAAAAAAAATTTTTTTGATCACTCTGTTTTGCTGATGAGACCATCTGATGAAGCATTTATGAGCTGTCCAGATAACTTAAGATATGCATTTTACAAAAGTGTTTCTGTCCAATCTTACTTTGAAGCTTGCTAGGCTCTCGATTTTGCTATTTACTAGCAATGAGTTCTATGATTTAATGGCATATTAGGTGCTTTTAGATACAGTCTTTTTATGATGTTTCCCAAAATCTGTCAACAACAATTTTAAAGAAAAACCTTACTTGCATTGCTGGTATTAAAAAGAGATGTGATAAAGTCAAATACACTTCATCCTAGACATTAAGACTAGGAGAGATCATTATTATTATAGCTGAAGTTACAGCTACCAAATACATATGTGGCATGCTCCAGTTTACAGCTTACAACACTGGCTTAATAAAAAGAATATCTCTTGGAGAATCATCCGGCTTTGAGTTAAAAAACTAAAGGCCTGAAAATCTACTCTGGGTGAGTTTTCCAGTGGTTAATTACTGGAAACTTCGTTACTGATGCTGTGGTTCACTCTCCTTAAATGCTGTTGATGGAGAGGAGTTGAGTTACTTTTGTTCACGCTATATTTAGTTTAATCTCTGGTTCTTATCAATCTGATCATTAGACTGGGCAGTCTTGTAGGAGGAATAGCCACACACATAGAAATATGTATATATTTAATAGTGTAATCCACAGGTTCCTGTTTAAATGATCATCTGTAAGCGGATAGGTAAAGCGTTTTCGATCTCTTACAAATAATTTTGAGTCTGACTTGATTGTTGAACTCTATTCGGAGAAATATTGCACAGAAGGGAGGTGACTGTAGTAAGAGAATTCAAACCCAGTGAGGTAAATGTGGTGATCTCACTGCGTACAGCTGTGTTGGCTTTTTCTGCCACTTTGCTAAACAAACAGCCTTGGTGAGTTTCCTACTAGGAATCTAGTCTTTTACCCCTGGAAGGCAGAGGGTGCAAATAGGCAAGAACTCAAAACCAGACAAGAATAAAGGGGCTTCCTAGTTAATTTATTTTCTCTTAGCAAAGAAACGTTTTAGTGACTATGACTGCATTAACTATGTTTGCCAAATCTGGTGTCTTGTATATTCAGTGAAGAGCTCCGTAGAGAGCCCAGTTATTATGCCTGAGTTTACAAGCCCTGAAAAGTTTGTTCTGCACTGCATTTGTCATTCTTAGTTCAGCTCCAAAAGACAGACTGATAGGAAATATTTTTTAAACGTTTCTGATGGTGTTTGTTCATCATCCTAGAGCACAGCTGTCTTATGTTTCGAGAAAACAGTTTGCAAGTCATCCTTTGACTGAAAACTGAAACACTATATGGTAAATACTAAAAATGGACAGTTGAAGGAAAAGGAATCATTTCACAAGCTAGAAATAAATCTGTTCTTGTAGCGTTTCAAATCTAGTGTTGCATTAGTCCTTTGGGAGCTCTCTGCAACTGTGAAAGGTGCTAGAACAAAAGGTAAACTATTTCACTTTAAAACATTATTCCTTATTTAAGTACAAAAAATAAAATATTCATTTACACTGTCTGCTCAGGATTTCGAGATGCCAAAACCTAAGGATTTTCTTGCAGCTACAGGAAAGGCGGTTTTCAAATGATATAAATAAGCGCATTTGCTAAGTCTTGGACTCTCCTTGTGCTGCTTCTGTGTTACTAAGCTTTTGATACTTCCAAAATCCTATACTAACTGTACTATTCATAACACTAATATTTTACAAACTTGCTT
The DNA here is from genome assembly GCF_040807025.1 of Struthio camelus. Classification (NCBI taxonomy): domain Eukaryota; kingdom Metazoa; phylum Chordata; class Aves; order Struthioniformes; family Struthionidae; genus Struthio; species Struthio camelus. Next base: position 61,089,234 of record NC_090946.1, on the reverse strand, counting down.
GAATCGCTGGCAGAACATTCTCTGCTGCTACTGATTACCCTCATTTTCTACACGTGGCAAAACAAAGGTGCCTAGATGCCTGAACAGCCTTTCTTTGTGGAAAATGTCCCACCTGTGTGGGGAAGTGAAGGTGATGATACTATGGCCTAATAAAGAGCACCTTTGGCATAGCGTCCCAGAGTTAGAGGTTTTAAACTCATCTTGCCTGTTATGATTCTGAAGAATTGAGACATGACAAATGCATGGGCCATATTAATCTCTCCTTTCAGGCTTGCCTATGTCAGCTAAAACAAAGACCGTTCACGTGCCTCAATATGCATCCAAGGTAAGGAAGCTAAGGAAACAATCTTTTGGCATGGCACCTTTATAGGCATTTATTTTCTCTTACTGTTCTCTGTGTGGAGTCGATATCAACTTACAGACTGAGGAGCATGCACAGGCAAATACTGGTGAGGCTGTACTCTGTGATACTGTATAAACAAGTATGAGACGTACAGAATTACTTAATCGTGGAAGCAGGTCCACGTAGGTGTAATTTCTGGAGGTGCTTAAGAACACTTTTGAATTGGGCTTCTATTGGGATACCTTTAGGGGGTAAATCAATCTCCAGCGCTTGCGCTGGAATTGCCTCATTTTATTCAATACTACGAAACATATTTCACTCTCTTAGCTGATGTAATTCAGCTAAGCCTGCAGGGAAATTTTCCTGAGAATCATTCATATTTTAAATTGGAATAAAATAGAACAGTTAAGAGTTTCCCAAAACAGAATGAATTAGTATCATTTTACAATGAAATATTAATATAAACATAAAAAATACTGATAAGCTGCCAAGTTAAAAGAGCAAAAAATCAGGTGAGATATATATATATATATATTCAAAACAAATTAGAATAGGGCTCCTTCTCACTTTAAGCAGTTGTTCAGTATGTGTATTCATAATTATGCTCTCAGATGCTCTAAGCCTGTAGAGTCTCAGGATACTTACATTTTGAATGTAGATCAGACTCCCAAAATAAATTACTTTATGGTTAATATGCAATACTATGCTGTAGGCTAGAAAATGGAAAAATACATATAATCTTTATTCTTCAAACCCTAATTATTGGAGTAAGCAAACCAGACTCTTCAGAGTGCATTTAATTATTTTCTTAATTTGGGAAAAAAGTTTGAGTAAGTTCGAACTTCTGTTCCTATTCGGATTAGCAGTTTTCAAACAGAAGTTTAATATATATATGATTGTTTAAAAAAAGTAATTTTGTTTCTGATTCTCTGTGATTCTGATTCTAAGAAGACACAGGAAAGCCTAAGGACTGTTTTGTTTTATTTTTAAGCCAACTTCTCTACTACCTGCTTGTGCTTCCATTCTAGATCTTATTAGTGAAAGTGTTCAGGAAACACAAAGGTAAAAGTTGTTGAATCATCTCACAAGTCCAGAAAGAATAATAGCATAAAACAGAGTTGTCTGTGGTAAAGGTGTAATGATTGTGATGGAACAAATAGTTCAAGAGAGTCAAATGTTCTAAAGTGATCCTACCGCTGTATATTAAACAGGTGTTGAATACAGCTACTTCAGTTTACTTAATATCAGAAAAAGTATTCACTGTTACACACAGCTTAAGCCTCTTATTCCATCTACAGGAAAGAGGAAAAAATACTAAATAAGCAACATATTATGTGCAAGTGCTTTTTCTTTAATGATTTTTTAATGAAGAAACCTCCCTTTCCTCATCTTCTAAACCATCTAAAGACTATTAATAGACACATCATGGGGGGAGGAGGGGGAAAAGACGGCAAAGATGGAAAATATAACTTCTATTCCTGACACTGATTCTTAATTACAACCTGACTGATAAAGAAAGCACACAGTATGAAGTTTTATTTTTCAGTGCAAGATCGGACAACCACTGCCAGTATTGGACTGTGTCTGATACCATTTCAACTGCCTTTTTGACTATAGACTTACAGCACTATTATAAAAAGTTAGCCGGAAGTGGCTAATCCTGACTTATTCTCAAGGCAAAAGAGGAAAAAGAAGAAATGCAGTTCAGGGCTTGGTCAGGGTCTCTCCCAGGTCAGTACATTAGAGGTTGATGATGTCCTATGGATCCTGGATTTATTAAAGATGAGGAAGGAGGAAAGAAACTATGTAAAAGTTAATCCACAGTTGATTTGGTCCACGAATGAATTATGAGAAGGAACAGAGAGGCTAACCGAGTCAACATAGCCTGTGTCTATGTTGTAAAACAGTTTATCTGTGCATGTGTAAATCAGTATCGCTGCTTTTCTAAATCTGTCATGGCCCGTTAGGATTACATGCAGCTAAAAATATTTTTTCCCGCTAGTTTTATCTTGAGAAAGCAAAGTTTTATACTGCTGGATAAAACTATGCATCAAGTGCAAACAGTGTTTGAAAACGTTTGAGCTGCCTGTTATTTTCTCCCCGAGCTACCTCTAGTTGGCGCTGCTGCCAACGTTTTGTGCCGGAGGGTTAACCCCGCTTGCACGGCAGCGCCTTGGGTTTTTGGCTGAGTGGCGGTCCCCAGGTCAGTACGTACCGATAGTACATCTTTCAAACCTCTGTGAAAGCTCCTTCAAGACCACACACAAGATACGATGAACCAGATATGCTAGACTGCCAAGCCTAACGCCAGTTACCATAGTTGTGTGGTTATGTCGCACGCACTTCTCAGTTCTGAATTTCCAAGTGTTTTACAAGAACATTTTTAAAACTGTTTGCTCCTTTGAGGAGGAGTTGTAAATTTGTATGATTTTTGCAATGAGTCCCCAGTACTACTTCAGGCTGCTAAACACTATCATAATGCAAATCTTTGTTAAGGTTATTAACATTTCTCAGCTTGCAAGGTTCAATTTTCTAGGAAGCTCTTTAGTGACTTGATACTTGCTGGCCCTGTAGAGTCATGCTCTAAATCCGCTAATGGATGTGTCCGTACGCGTCTGTGCTCATGTTTGTATGTGTGGTACACGTGTTCGTTTTCCCCAACTTGCCTTTCATTAGAAGTCTTGACATTGTAGGGTTAAGAGTTAAAGGTTCCCCTCATTTGTATATGCAAATTGTGGTCTGAGATCTTCAGAGATAAAGAGAGAAACGCATTCATATTTTAGATTTATTTGGTAGCTCTGTAATACTGCCTGCAATACAACGCTTACACAGTATCTGTTTCATAGGCGTTGTAAATAATTATATTAATCTTGATTAATACATAATCTGGGGATATTTGCTGATCTTTCGTGAAATTCATCAGGGTCTAACAACGTAAGTAGGGAGACAGCTATTCATATTAGAACTGGGTATAAAAAAAAAAAAAAACATGGTTATGACCTCTTCAAATTATAAAGAAATATTGACGCACTTAAGCATTTTTAAGAATTCCATCTGGATGACTGCAAATGGAATGACATTTATATCTTTATATAACGTCTTGCATACTTTAATGAGATACTGGTGCCCCACTATTAGAAGCTCTTAATGTGGGAATCTGGCACGGAAGGGCTGAGCTTGGGAGAGGGCGAGCGGATAAGGGAAGGCAAGAAATAAGCAAGAGCAGGGGCAGGAGGAGAGGCAGGACAGCGCCTCGGTTTGGACCCATCTCCGCACACAGACAAGGAAAACAGCTGAAGGGGCTGACTCTGCGCCCGAGGAAACAGAAGCCTGTTCCAAGCTCCCCGGGCCGCAGGGCCGTCGCTCGGGGAGCCCCTCGGCCCCTTCCCCGCGGCGGCGGCGGCGGCGGGGCGGGGCGCCCCGGCCAATGGCGGCGCCGCCGGGTGGCCCCCAATGGCGGCGGCGCGGCGCGGCGCGGCGCGGTCCCGGCGAGGCGGGGCGGTGGGCGGGGCTGCACCGCCGCCGCCGGGGCTTCGCCTCAGTGCGCTGGGCGCCGCCGCGGGCGTCGGGCGGGGTGCGCGGTAGGTGCGTGGTTGGTGTGCCGGGCTGCGGTGTGGGCCGGGCTGGGGGCGAGTTCGGCTGCCGCTGCCCCGGGGCAGCCGCGGAGCTGCGCGCGGCGGGGCGCGTCCAGCGCGGGCGAGAGCCGGGGAGGGGGCGCGCCGCGCTCCGCGCCGCCCGAGGGGAGAGGGAAGGGGTCGCGCCGCTCTCCTTTCGGGCTAGCTTGGTAAGCCCGGAGCAGGCTTGTAGGCTGCGTTTGAGCAGAGGCAGGTTACGGAAATCTAGGAACCGGAGGCAAGGAAAAATTAAATCGGACCCGGCAGCCCTGGTTGCGGAGCTGGGGCTGTCGCCTTCCCCTCGGCGTGGCCGCTGGTTCCTCGTGTGGTCCCCGACGCCGGAGGCAGGAGCCTCGGCGGGAGCTCGGGTTTTCCCTGCGCTGTGCGGCGTGGAGCTCCCTGGCTGCGGCTGGCGGCGTCGCTCCCAGCCCGCACCGCCTGCCCCTCCGTGGTCCCGGCACCCTTTTAACCGCGGCGGGGGCTGTTTGTGATGTGCCGCCTGGCAGCCCGTCGGCGCTCTCCTCTGCGTTGTCGTGAGGGACCCTAGGTCCGCGTACCGGCGCTCGGGGTTTACCGCGCTGCGTCTGCAGAAGGGTTAATGAATCGTTAACGAGCGGCAGCGTGTGGAAGCTGCCTGCATCCACCTACCCCTCAGCTGCTCTGTGCGATTACTCATGTTTTGGATTTCTTTTCTTTCTTGGTTCTACTGAAGTGTGGTATGTTTTAAACACTTGTCTGTGGTTAAGATCCTATAAAGCAAAGACAAATTGCCAGTGATCTTTCTATATGGTCTGTTTTGGATACATTGTATAAATTATAGATTTAAAATGCTCAAATTACATATTCCCACACAAAGTGATTTTTTTTTTTTTTAGTGTTGATACACAACCAGGCAGACCCCTCCCTGCCCGTCTGCATGGTCCACATGTTAAACTTCCTTTCCACACTATAGCTTCACTTTTTTGTTGATTTTTCGGTAATTATTTTGTTGAGTGTAATTTGCCAAAGTTGGACTAAACTTTTCTGGGTTTGTCCCATGATTTAATCTTTTTTGAGACTTGACTTTTTTTTTTTTTTTTAAATTTGTTTCTCTTTGAAAAACTAACATTTGCCTCCTTGACTGGGTCAGGTGATACTTTACAGCTCACCTCTTCCTCTACTTAGTCAGGCCTTTTGATGGGAATTATCCTTAGAATAGCTTCACTGTATTGGTTTGAGGGCATTTTTAGTGTTGTCAGGGCAAACATTTGATGAACACAACTATTTTTTATTTGTGAATCACCTATGAATCATTCTTGTCTTCTGTGAAATGTATATTTTGTAAACTTACTAGTTTGGGCAAGTAAATTTCAAGGAATGGCTTGCTTGCCATTCTCAGTTACTGAGCTCATGCTCAGTAACTGTGGCACATAATTCTTTGATTTTTCTTTTTTTATCTCTGCCTAGATGACTAAAATGTGCCTTGTGTTATACTGGCAAGCGGGCTCTGGAATTTGTATGAGTATTTTTCAGATAATCAGATCTGATAGCAAATAAAATAAGCTTGAAGACCTGCTTCCCCCATCTACAGTGAGATGTATTCCCTGGGATTATGCGGTGCATGCAATTTCCCTAAATACTTAGAGTTTCCAAATGCCTAGGTTATTACTCCTTAGGGAACTTTCACTGGTTTAGTTGATTATAACTTAAGGTGGTATTTGCAAAGAATTACCTTTAATCTGTGATATCGCACCTTTGTCAGGCAGTAGTTTTTGGTTTCTTCTGTATGATATTAAAGGCTCCTCATAATATTCCTATGGAGATCTCAAGTAGAAAGCAAGTAGCAATAATAGTAAGACTCTACCGTTCCTCAGGCAGATCTAAAATATAATATTACCTAGATACAGTAACACAGGTGGCAGCTTTAGTGATCACTGCTTTTTTTTATAGTTGAGCCTTCTAAATTATTTTTAAAATATCAAAGCCATCAAGAGCATGACAATTAAACTTTTCAAGAACAAAGATGGTCTGTTGTTTTTTTTCTCTCACATGGTACACTGTACCTCAGTTCTGACCACCTATACCCTCCTATGATTCTTGCGCTTAGTTATCATTAAGGTTTTGCCAGTCTACTTTGCTCTTTAACTGCTGGCCTCTCTTTTATTCCTTTATCCCTTGGCTCCCTCGTTACATCAGTGGCATAATTAATATTCTGCTATGTGGTGCTTTAGATAAAAGTCCAATGGGCACAAGGTAAACTACAAATACATTTCAGTGCTGCCTAGTTCCAAATCTCGAGTCCCTGTTTGTGCTACCTTGCCAGCCTGTCTCGCTAAGCACTAGTGGCTGACACAGGTCCACGCTTGAGAAACGCAGACTGTGTGTGGGCTAAAACCATACTGTGAGTGGGCTAAATACATGATGTCCTTACTTTTCAGCTATCTCAAGTCTGGCATCAGTAAATGAACATGGGAAATAGTATGTATGTAATATGTATACCAGAAATTGCTCAAGAGATGTTTTGCTGGGTCAGGCTTCTCTTGCCCCTGTTCTGCAAGTTCTTCTTCCAGCCAGAAGGCCATTGCCGAGGTGGGACTAGCTACAAGCTTTTAGATTCTCCTGCTTTGACACTGCTCCTGATGGTACTGCTTCCTCAGGCAGCTTTTAACCCAAGTATTGCACTGAGGCTCTAGGCAAAGCAGCCATCATGGTCTTTGCCAGTAAACTAACAGAATAAGTTAAATTTAAATTGATGAAAAGCTCTGTGCTTACAGGCAGGCTGAAAGTAAAAGTCTGGCCTAAGTCTGAAGCTTTTCAGTAATGTTAACTTTCTCTTTGAAAGTGGGAAAGCTTAAAAAAATCAGGCAATAAGTAATAGAACTGTTAAGATTCACGCAGTGGGATACAGTGATGTAATCTCAGCCATTGAAAAGCTGGCTGTGTCAAGGCTAATCATTTTAGTTGGCTCTGTAGTCAGCTCAGACAGAACAGCCTTCACAAGGCAGTTCTTGCCCATCATTGGTATGGAAGAGCTGAATTCTCCTCTGGTGCTGTCCTTTCCTCTGTGTTAAGTGTAGATAGAGCCTTAAAGGCTAACTTAGAATACATTGGCTAACTTAGAATACATCCAATACGTAAATTGGCTTAAATTAGGTGTCCTGAATCCCACAGAATCCATCCCACCCAATCAAGGCTTAGAGAGCCCCTGATCAGCAAAATTCAACAGAGCTGTTTACATGGGTCTCTGTGGCTGTTCACTGGGGAAGTGCTTCCAGGACCAGGTCAGATATAATCTGAAGTAAAAACTCCTCAAAGCAGTAGTATGGAAGCTATACCCTTAATGCCAAATTTTTCACCCTACAGATCTGCTGCTACTGGCAAGGTTTGCAGTGCTTGCTAGTGTAAAATTAACATATATCATCTTGAGCAACTTATTTCAAATTTTTTAAATGTAAAATAATGCTCAGTAAATATTTACAGGAAAATATGAAGAAAATATAAACACCATAACATACTATTCAAAAAGAAGTTACAGTAAGAGAAGACATTAATGCGCGTGTCCCTTGAGTAGCTATGGACAGAAACAGTGCTTTACTAATAGAAAATACTATTATGGAAAGTATTTTACTGAAATATGTAGATTTCCTCAATGTCAGTTCTGTAGAGATACAGTTGATGAAAGGGAGCCGTAAAATTAAAGAGCCTTCCCCATTCCAAAACTACCTTCAGTAGGTACTTTTCTCATAGTAAATATTTCCTAAAATGTTGAAAATATTTTCTCAGCAGTGATATATTGAGGTTCATCAGTCTGCTGCAATAACTTGTCTAGAAATATATGTAAGACTTTGTCTTGACGTTTACATTTTTATTTATTAGAAGAGGTCATGCTGTATGAATATTTTGATCTGTTGTGTCATTACCTCAAATCAGCACTTGATGATGGCATCTTGTATTGCTCAGAGGCATTCATATGAAATGCAAAATAAGCATATGAATAACAAACCAATGCTGGTTTGTTCATTCTTGTTCATTCTTTGTAGAGTAAGGCAGGATTGTGTATTTGGTACTGACAAGAAAGATAGGATACACAGATTGTGATCCTACTTATATTTTTTCATTGTGTAAAGTCATTTATCTTGAGTATTAAATGTGACTCTTAAGTGCTGTTGCAAGCATTTTCTCTCTGAGAAGACACAGCTAAGTGAAACTCTTAGGAAAGAGTCCTGAAAAAAACAAGTAGTGGCCCTAAGGAGAGTAGTGAAGGAGGAAGCCAAAAAGCAGCATCAAAAATACCCTGAAAAGGATGACGGATGCTACTTGGTAACAATAATAATAAATACCTGCATAGAAGCTCAGAGGGATCAGGAGTCTATACCTTAGGATTCTGGGGATTAGCTGGATTCCCTGGAAGAGGGAGAGGTTTTATTGGGTTCGACAGGATCTGAACTACCACAACATATCAATGAAAGGGAAAACTGAGGCAGATAGTAGAGGTACGACATTATTTTTGGCTGAGATTCGGCCTCCATAACTTAGGTGTGACATGTGAGCCTAAGTTAGTTGTGGTAGGCTTCCTGGAGGGTGATTCACCTCCTTCTAAAATAGCTCAGATGAAGGGTGCTCTGAGGGTGTCGTCTTCTTTCTGTTGACTATAAACAGACTATCAGGTGACCAGCTTAGGTGTCTAACTCTGGGTGTCTGAAGTTAGATGATTCATGTCTTTTTATTCAGGTAACTAAACTAATGTCTCAGTATAATTCCTTTGGCTTAAAACTAGGATAGAATTGGTCCGTGTGCCTTAAGAGCCTGTGAGGTGCTCTAATAGGACAAACCATCCTTGTATTCACAGAGCAGCCAGTGTATCCTGCTGCTGCGGTTCAGAGCAGGGCTCCTGCAGTCCATGAACAGCAGACCTGCCTGGTGAGTGAGAGAGAGGGCCTCTTTTTGCTGAGCTGTGCTTCTTGTCTCATTACGTTCTTTTTGGCCAAGTTCTAATTGGCATTTGTAGAAGTGAGTGAGTATTTATAGAAACTAAATCTGTCTGTGGGCTCTTGAGTTTGCCCGCTCTGAGCTGAAATGAAAGCACTTCTTTAATTTACTTTTGAAAAATGGGATGGGTATATTATGTAGTAATTTTGTTCTATCACTATCTAAAATAGGGGCCTCTTGTGAACAGAAGATACCATTTTGCAGAATTGCATGGTGGTTTTGTGGTTGTGTGGGTGATTGAAACTCATGGAAAAAGCACTACGAAGCATTTTTGAAGAGAATAAGTATTGCTAGCTACATTTCTAAAACTTGAGCTAGTCAAGCTCCATAGCACAAGGGCAGTTTACTTTGCAATAAAATAGTTTCAATGGAACAGCTGTAAGGAAGAATTTGGCCAATGAAGTTTAATGATTAGTTGCTGTTTAATGACTAGCTGCTCCTGAGGACTGAAACTTGCCACCCGGAATTTCTCCTTACTCTGGTTCTTGACATACTGTTTCCAGTTTACTGAAGTTGAAATACTTACTTGGCAGAAAATTATGTCCCCTCATATCTCATTCATGATGGAAACATCAGGTGCAGGTTCCTAACTCTCATTCCAAATCGTAAGGTATATGAGTTCAGCATGAAGAGTAAGTGGTCAAAGGGGATGTGGGTGCTTGGGCTTTTTGAGTATTCACTGCCAGAATCCCACGTGTCACTGAAGGGGGTAAAACGGTGGTAGAAAAGATTAGGCAAATCTAGAGTTTCTCTCCCTCTGAATAACTTATCACTGTGACCTCTGCAATTTAATTTAATTGTCCAGGTCTCTCTGAATGGAGGCAGCTGTATTGGTTTGCCACACTACATATGTGCTCAAAGTTTGGCACCAACATATCTATATTGACTCTTTTCCAAAAGAGATTGCAAATATTCCCTGTATTCAATACAAGCTATTAATATGAAAATACTTGGAGCTCGAATTGATTGAGGGTGGCCAGACTTTCGGGATTTGCAGCTTCAAGCAGCCAGATGAAGCTCTTCTGTGACAATGAAGCAGGCCGTAACTTTCAAGTTTTAATTCCTTGTCTTAAAGAACTTTGTCAGCCTTGAAAAAACTTGAATTCTTCTACTTTTGCTAATCTTCAGTAGTGTATAACATGCTTTTGTTTGTGTCTTTATGAATTATGCTGGAGTCAGGTTCACAGCTCTGCCACAGGCAGGCCTGGTAACAGCACATTGGTTTCCCGTCCCTTTTGCTTACTACTGTGCTTCAATTCTTTGTGGGTATGCATCTCTGCGAAGGAGGAAGGTAAATATCTCTAAAGTCTCTTGAAATCAACTTGTCTGTCTCCCATTTTCAAGACCGGTCCACTGAGTAGACAATTTTTGCCAAAAATTAACTGGACTCAGATCCCTACGAGCAGGGTAGAGAGCAGAAATGCTGCATTAACGTTTGCTTTGAACTGGTATTTCCACGTATCGTAACACTGTGCAGCTCTGAAATACCCTGGGCTGAGGAGCAGAATAGCCAGGTTCGTTTATGGCTACATTAGTTGTGGTGTGGCACCAGGGTAACCTGATGACCACAGAGTGGTTGAGGTTGGAAGGGACCTCTGGAGATCATGTCGTCCAACTCCTCTGCTCAAGCAGGGTCACCTAAAGCACATTGCCCAGGATCGTTTCCAGAAGGCTTTTGCATATCTCCAAGGATGGAGACTCCACAGCCTTTCTGAGCAACCTGTTCCAGTGCTCAGTCACTTGAGGTTTTTATTTTGTTTTTGGGTGGGTTTGTTTGTTTTGTGAAAATAAAGTAAATAGAAACCATAAATGTATGCACCAATAGACAGAATTTATCTGCAAGTCCTTAAAATTCTTGTTTTTCCATGTCCAGAGCAGGCTCAATAGAGAACCGTGCTGTCAGGTACAAAGTGCTTTTGGTAATATTACCTAATAGGAATCTCAAAAAAGGAGAATATTCAGATTCTACACCTTTTAAGGAAAAATGCCCTGCCTTTACTGTCTGAGTGCCTAGCATCCCTCTCAGTGTACACAGTGCATTATGTTGATTTCTCAGCAAGATAAATGAAATGTTCCTGAAGTTTTCTTTTGCTTTGTTTTTGTGAAAAGAATTCAGAGTCTACAAGGCAAAAGTAAGCCTGTCTTAAACTCCTGGCTTTGGGGAGAGTTTGGGGGGGGGGGGTTTGTTGTTTGTTTTGTTTTGTTTTTACAATATTGTTCTACTAAAGTACAGAAATAACACAGAACATGTCATGCATAAATCAGTCCTGATGCCTTCCTTTAAAAAAAAAAAATTGCCTTTCTGGTTACATAAGGTCTGACAGCACCCAGAAATATAATAGAAGTGAAATTCTTGTCTAAAAATTTGGGACGCAAAATATTCCATCAGCCAGGTCCAATTGAGAGCCGAATATGTTCATGACTCTAATTGTCTTACCTCTTAACATTCATCTCAGTATCTTTCATCATGCTTAATTTAAAGTATAGGTAAGTAGAATATTTTTTGTTAGCTATACAGAATGCTGATTGCCTGATGCATTTAAACTTTATATGGTTGAATGTTAAATCAAATAGTCTTCAGTTTCAAACAGCAGATATAATTTTTTTCTTTGAGGGACTAAGACCTGAATCAATTGTCTGAATAGGAAAGAACAGTGAAATGCCTCACCATAGATTTCCTTTTTTTTTTTTTTTTAAAGGAACATTGGTTTGATATAGCCAGCTGGTGGCTTCTTCTTCTATATCTTCAAAATGTGGAACTTGAAAAGATCAAATCACATTCCTATTTATGTGTGAAAGCTGGAGATTTTTTTCCTGCAAAATGGCTGTTTGTTGAATTTTAGATTTTATGTGTATCATATGCAAGTACATATACCCAGAGACCTTATATACCACTAGCTCAAGCCATGCATAAGTGGGACTGCCATCACAGAAGCTTCCCTCCCTCCCCCCCTCCCTCCCTCCCCCCCCCTCCCCAAAATAATACTCAGCTCAATCTGCAGCAAACCTTCTCCTCAAGGTCTCTGCATAGCTCTGTCAGTGTTTCTGTAACACAGTGCTCCGTGCTATTCAGGTTCGTGGCAGTCTGCTTCAGCAATAATGCCCTAAGCGTTGAATGATTGACCAATATCCATTTCTTTTTTTATTCTTAATCATTTCGTTTTACTACGTGCTGGTTGATAGCACTGCAAATGCGTGTTTGCACAGTGACGGCCAACTATTCCATTTTAGTCATTCCAAGCACCTTTAAACTGGGGACTAGTATTGATCTTTCCATGTTCGTTCTTTGGCAGTGAATTTACATGAAATTCAATGTATAATACTGCATATTTGTCAGTATCCTAAATTCTTCATAACTGGGCATTAGTATCAGGTGGAAGCCCCACAGTAATGTTTGCGTTAACTCTTTCTGCAGTATTTGATGCTCTTGAGTGCAACTGCTCTGTGTTCCTGTTGCTGACCTTCAGGCCTGAAATGGCCCCTCCTGTTCCTTCCTCAGCAAAATCCCAAGTGTAATAAAATGCAAGTAATTTGCTGTCCCCATATGCCATAAAGATTTCCCCAGCCTTGCTCCATGTACCGTTGCGCTCTTTAAACGATCTCATGTAGATACACGTTAATGTGTCTTGGATTCCTTTTCTGGAACGCACCAAGATACCTGCCATCTCGCAGGCACAGCTGGCTATCAAAGGGATGTCACAGTACCATAAAGGAGAGGAGCAGCAAGTGCTCACTGAAACCTATCAATGCCAAAGTGCTGGTAGTTAGAAAGCAAAATATTTTGAATTTCATTTTCAGCAAAGATTTCCGCCCATTTGCATCCAGAGTAAGGAAGCTTTTGTGTTCTGTTCAAATTCCCAGTGAACCCAGAAGATAAGTTAGCAACACTGTGGGACAAACGTTACCTCTACTGCCATCTTACTGCCCCTTCTTTCTAGATATGGTCTTACTGAAAAAAATATTCCAGAATAGGTTCTTTTTTTTTTCCCCTGAAACATGTTTTATTCTTACTAACACCACTATGTTTTCTCATATGCTGTATTCCAGATCAGGTTAGTATACTACACACTGTAATTCATGTTTTGATGATTATAGAGAAATACAATTACACAAATGCGTTTGACAATACTGTGATGCCAGCATACTTTTTTGTACTGTGTATGAGTTTGACTTGTCGAGAAATCGGTTTATGCTACTTAAAGAATTTTTTATATCAGCACATCATGTTGGGTCCCTTTAAGTACAAGCTTCACTCAAGCATGCCTTTTTCCAGAGTTGCTTTTCACCCTTTTGAAACAGGGGAAGTCATGCTATAAACACAGAATCATAAAGTCTAATGGGCCTATATTTAGACCATCTAAAATAGAGTGACAACAAACATGGTATTTGTGGATTGCCCCGAAGGATTGCAGTGTCCTGGCATCATGCTAAGTTGCATAATCTCAAATGGCTATCCAGATACTGGAAATGAGGAAAGACCAGTTGGATCATGCAAGGAATTTTTCTGCCAGGGTGGGCTTATTTCCTTTGATACCTCTTCCAGTTTGTTCTGTTTCGTCTGGCTTCGAGTAATCAACCAGGACTTCCTCAACCTGGGATACAGACTCACATTTTATGTTTCCATGTATACATAGCCCTCAAACAGTTTTTCCTTTCTAGCGAGAATCCCTTTTTAAAGTCTGTTCCTTTGAGAGGTGTTGATACGGCTTGGAAGTTATAGCTTTGAAGTATAGCGAAGACTCAAACAAAGCACAATTTTCTTGCTCCTAATCTCCCTTTCCATTCAACTTTCTGCTCAGAAAAACTTCTTTGCTTTCTTTCAGGACTTTGTCACCTCCTTAAAGGTCCTTGTTTTTCTGCTGCTTTCACAGTTGGCTTCTGTGTTGTTTTTTTTTTTTGTTTTTTTTTTAAATCTCCTCCTAATCTGTTTTCCCATTCTGTGAGACTCACAGCTCAGCTAAATGAATACCTATCCTCTAGGCAGGCACGTAGCCTCCAGTGAAGCATTTCTACCTACAGAATACAGTTTCTGACTTGTTTTGAGTGCTTGACTTTTCTCTTAACTTTCTTGGTCCAAAATGACTTTTAACTGATACTGAATGGTGGCAGCTAATTATACTCACTATTTCCAGTGAATTTTTTTCACCTAACAGCTAGCATGAACGATAGCATGAATTCAGCTGTAATTCAGAAGATAAAGTCCGGATTTCGTTTGTGTGACTGAAACCAGTCTTGAGGTGTGGGAAGAATTTCACTGGCTCTCCTTTCACTAATGGAGGCATTGCCAGTTGTACAGTGAACCCTGTCTAAAGCAGTAAATTATTTCAAGATATATATGGAACGCTAGAATGGTAGTGTCTGGCAGAATAGCATGGCATTTCATACAAGCCAGGATGTGCCTTTACTAGGAGAATGCTTCTCATTCAGCACAATATTCCACTATATATTCCCAATATAAACTTTTATGATCACATACTTCCATGTTTCTTTTGTCATTAGTCCCAGTTAAGAAGAAGGATGTGCACAGGCAGAGCTTTACGATCTGTGCTCACCTCTTGCCAGCTTTGTTTAATGATATCAGGCTGTAATGACATAGTTGGTACTAGGGTGATTAATTGGAAAGCATTATGCTTTCTGCTTCAGTGACTGTAGCAGGGGAGGAGAGGTAACTGAGGAAAAAAAAATACAGCTTGATAATCATCACAACAGCAGGTAAAGTAAAATAAGTTTTGGAGGATTTAGTGAATGAAATGCATCTATCTAGTTTGTCTGTGCATGACTTAGACAAGAACATAGTGATAAAAGCTACCATAATCAGTGGGAGCTTTCTTTTGAAAAAGGTGTCCCTTACATGATCCACTTTTTCCAGTTTTATAGAATAAATCACTTTTTTTAACCCAATTCCCTCCCAATATTATGGATTGGAATGTCACTTCCTGTGGCATTATGTTATGCAATAGGTGGCACTGTAGCAAATTCACATCCTGAACTGATATAAATTAAGCTTTCACAAGGTGAGGCAAGTATGGGCCAGAGAAAGTTTGTGACAGTGTAGTAACAGAGTATAGAAGTCTGGGTTCTGAGCAGAGATTTGGGATTCTACCTCAGGGTGGTCTTGAGAAAGCAAGGAAATGTTGAAGAGGACCATGCTTGTGTCCTCTCATAAGGGGATGTTACCACTACCGCCCCACTCTTTTTTCATTTAGATTTTTTTGTTGCCTACTCTTATGACCCACAGAATTTCAAACAACAAGAAAAACCTTGTTTAGCAGTAAAAAGATTCTGAATTAGTCTAGCCTTTGGGAAGTTAAACCCTTAGATAAGGTTTTGGTTTTTTTTTGTTTGTTTGTTTGTTTTTTGTTCTCCTACATATGCTATGATGACTGGAAAAAAATCACAGACTTTAGAAATGCAAATGACCTGCTGAATAACTTGGCATGTTGCCTACTGTTTCCTGTGACTTTTTTCTCCCCCACGTTAGTTTTAAAGCAATGTTGATCTATAAAGTAAGAGTAGTGTTTGACAAAGACCAGTCTTACTTTGCCTCAAACTCCAGTTTGAGTTGCAAGGCTGGCAGTTTGGGAAATTGTTCTCATAATTTTAATGCAGTTATACTTTGAATGCGTCATGGGCCCACAGTGAGCTATGTTTAAAGAGCCCCAAAATGTAAAGCTTCTCCTGTTTTCCTGGTGTGACTGGGGATATGAAGTATCTCTGCTAAACTTTTGGTCTGGTATCCTCCTTTAGATTGTCCCTGTTATATATTATTCATAATCGTCAAAAATAATTTCATTCCTATTCTTTTTTTGTATTGCTGATCTTCTACAGTCCCCTTCTACATTACTCAAGTTCTTGGGAGTAGAAGGAATAGAGGAAGAGATTGTACAATTTTCTTTCAGTATTAGCTTTTTCATCCCTCTAAATAGTATCTTATCTGGTGGTCTCTAGTTATGAGGCATTCAGAACTCATGAAGTGTTTCTAAAGCACTGTCTTAGCAGAAAGAGAGGGCATTGCCTTCTGAACTCCCTAAATATCCTGGTATTGTTTGCAGGAGAGGATCTTAGGGGTTCTGTCTCTCCTCTGGAAAATAGAGGAGCTTCTGTGACAGATAAATTGTGATGTAAAGAAAACAGCAGCTGCTGACCTTTAGGATATTAGCCTTGACACCAATCTCCCTGAGGGAGAAGCTTATCACTTTCTTATCCACACATCACCTGCAAGCTCTCTTTTCTTACTGTCAATAAATGTGGGCTTTCAGCATTTGTGGGGCATGGTTTTCTGTTTGGTTGTTGGAGTTTTTGTGATTTAAAGAAAATATGGGCATCCCTAAACACCTCAGCTCTAGACAGATCATTCATTATCTGTTGGAATAACTGGGCATAGCCATTAACCACTGTGACTGCGTCCTGTGCTCAGGGAGACCCTGACCGCTTTTCTGTCATCCAGCGTGCCAGATGGCCCTACTCTGCCTTGCTCCATCTCTAAAATTGCCATTTCTATCATCAACCCCAGGGGATAATGATATACCAGGCTGTACACAGAGTGCTATCAAGGCTCTTGTTACTGTTCACTTAGGAGTCATCTGCAAACAGGCAAAGACATTCTTGCTTCCAGAGAGGCCAGAGCCACTTGTGAGTAGCTTCAGTCTGGGTCCCTTGGAGCCCTAATTCTTCCCTACATATCTATAGCATTCATACAAATGAGTAGTATATGCACCAGATAGTGACGGAACCTATTAGGGCAATGCTGAAATCAAGGAACTGCATAGAATAGCACATATGAGTCAGAGAGTACATAAAACTGGTGTGAGGTCTAAAACCTGATATAACCAGAAATTTTCTCGGGGCAATTTATGAGCTGGGGGACCAGTATACATAAGGAAAATATGATCTTCAGTATCAAGAATGCAATACATGAAAGAAATCATATTCAATTATTTTCTCTCATCATTTCTGTCATTCATAAACTTAGGGGTAATCTCATCTCAGGCATTTAGTTAGAGGCTGGTGCAATGATTTTTTCAGTAATAATAAAATTCAAATCCAGTTCTTTTATTTCACTGGATTTCTTTCAAGTTTTTTTTCTGTCATTTTTCACTTGATTGTGATTTGTTTTTGTTGTGGTACCCTGAAGGTAGTTGGGATTTTTTTTTGATGCTTCAGAACAGATTTCCAATTTGGACTTTGTTTATTATTCAGGTCATGATGTGCTGATGGTCAGTGCTTATTATAGGCCAAGTTGAGAGGAAGAACCATGAGCTCTAACTCACTTGGAAATTTGCCCAAGGCAGCAATCATTCTGTACTTTGTGCTATTAGAATTGTTTTGTCTGTACAGATTTGCCAAACAGACATGGTCAAGATAAAAATTGCATATTTTACCTTGAGACCTTCCTGGTGTTAGTGAAACTTGGGGCTGTTACAACAAAAGCCATGATCAGAAGGGTGACAGTGTTTCTTTCTAGCTGTTAATAGAGCAGGGGTAAGCAAGAGAGGAGAGGGACATCCTTGTCACAAAAAGAAATGGCTATGAACTGGCTGTGAATATATGTAGATTTGAAATCAGAAGATACTTCTAGTGATCAAAGCCATTCTATCATTTTAAATGAAGCTGCTTCAGGTTTAGAAGGGAAATATGTAATGTAGTTGATCAAAACAGTAAGGAACTGAACAGCCAAGGAGTTTCATTCCAGTTCTTTGATCTATGCCCTTTGGAGAACTGGGAATAATTGTCACCAGTTTGTCGCTGAGTTCCATGTCCTGCTGTGAATCTGTGGTATAAGGAAGGGAAACCTGAAGCAGAAGTTGATAGTAAAAATCACTGGGGTTAACGTGTAATTTCTGGCTTTGCCCTATGTTTGCTGTGTAGTAGATGAACACCTTCACACATGTTGTTGTTCCCTAATTTTTGATGACCAAAATTTGGTAAATTAGTTATTTCTTCTTCCAATTCATCACCAAAGGCTTAATCCACATAACAGCACAAACCCAGAAATCAAAGAATCCATACACTTACTTGGATTCTATTTATGAACAGAGATGCAGTGGCCTGGCCTGGGAATGCTTTATTCCAAGAAATGTATTTCCATCTCCTTTTGCATGGGCTCTACAGCGTTGTCTTTAATCATACGTCACTTGGAGTAGAGAAGGACCGTTTGTTTCCTCATCAATACTTGTAAGCTCCAAAATCTTCTCTGGGAATAGCTATGGAAGTTTGGGAAGTCTGAAAGACAGGGAGAAAAAAATGCAAAATTCACTTGCAGAGTATTCTCTCTGTTGTTTAAACAGTAGGTGCTGGTTGCTTTGCTAAGAAAAAGATTTGGATTTTCCCACAAAGTCAAATAGATCCGCTAGAGATATGCACATCTGTACAAGTTCTGCAAATTGCAGCGTCGTTTTGTTAACTGAATGCGCGGTGGCATTGGTATCACACTGGCTAAGCCTCCTTGGTTCACAACTGGATTTTTTGTGTTTGGTTTTGTGTTTGGTTTGTTTTATATGGAAGATTTTGGAATGTGGAGTGGTAAAAGCATATCAAGTTGAAGCTGTATAGCCTTTTCCATACAATCTGCAAAGGATTTAACTATACATGATTCATAATTCTGTAGAAGTGTCTGTGTCAGGTTGTTAGGCTAGAGTAGGCATTATGAAAAGCAGAGAGAATCCAAAATTCTCTCTTTTTACTATTTTTTTCATCCTAACATATGCATCCTCAGATTACCTCTGCTTTGAAAGTCTTTGGCAGTACAATCTGGTCAGACTGACTTTCCTTTCTTTCAGGTTGCTTCTCTGAAAAGTTGTGATAACCCTGATAATGAGACAACACAATCCCCATCCTATACCAAACTAGGAAGTCTGTAGAAAATTCTGTCAGTGGGAAAGTCGTATAGTTGGAATATGCACTTAATGGTGCACTTTGTGGTACTCTCTAATGCTGAGCTCATATTGCTCAGTGTCCGTATTAACATGCATGGTCACTGTACGTGCTGTACAAATGAGGAGACCCTGACACAAGACCACATCTAGCAAACTAGAGCTGGGGTTCAGAGTAGGTGTAGTCCTTCCTCATACTGTGACATCAGTATTAAAACTCAGGAGTAAATCAAATGAAAAAGAACAAATACGACTCTAACAGATATTCTAAACTATGACATTTTATTATTTAGTACTAAGTGGTTTTAGAAAGTGTGCTTGTGCCAGAGCAGCAGGGTGAAAGAAGAAATCCATGGCAAAAGAATGGTAAAATTCTCCCACCTAATAGCACATCTGAAACAGTCTTTTATTTTTGCCTTCTTTCACTGGCCTTTTTCCCTTGGACATTTATAAAAAAAACACAAAAAAACCAAAAAACACTTATCCTGGAGTCTGTGTGCGTTAAGCACCAGATAAACTGTTTTCTTTTTTCATTTCCTGTCAATTTCATGCTTCTGTCAGGACTTTTCCAGGAGAATGGGGAGAGGTCAGTATTCAGATGTTTAGAAAAAGAAAACTTAAATTGCAGATATTTAAACAAGACAAAAACAAACAGCTTAATTGGTCACATGGGGAAAGCAAAATATCAAGGTCGTCTTCTTCCTCCCTCACATGGAGTCCCTGTGACCCTAAACATCTGATTATTCTTTTTCTGCTAGCTTGCCTCTGTGTTAAGCTTTTGTCTGTAGTTTCTATTAATAGAGCCCCTAATGGGTTCTGTGCGAGGCGGGCAATGGTACCTGCCCACACTGTGTGAACGCAGACGTCCTGCTATGGGAGCTGGGGCTCAAGCGCAGCTGTTTCTCCAGCATTAGGGAATTAATGGTGTAAAGAGGAAAAGGGTTTGCAGGATGACTGGCTGTGGGATGGCAATAAGCTCTGGAAGAGCTGAACTGAGACAGGATCAATCTTCTTCTGGCAAATTGCACTTAACAGTCAGGATTATCTTCAGGAAATCATTTTCTCTTTGCAGGAAATTGTGTATTTTATGTTAGATTCTGGTTGAAAAGGCCCAGTTTTCAGCTTGCAGGCAATTAACTTGGACCCGTGAATTCTTGAATTCTCTGTCAGGTGCCAGGCTGTCTCGTGACATCCAGACTTCAAGTTTTCAGCTCTTTCACACAGCTCTTATTAGTCTCCTGAAGGCAAGTCAGCAGATAACTTTGTGGACCTAAAGAGAATAATCATATTCGAGCTAATTAATGATCCTCCGCTTCTTGCAGAAAATACTTAAAGGGTAAATACATTTAAATGTTGTTCTGCTCTGTGGAACTCAATGTTACCCATGTAGGGTAAAGAGATGTCTCAGTTAAATATCTGTTCTTTGAAACCAACATGAAGTTTCACCCCAAAAAATCATAAAATTAGGTGAGAGGCGGTAGACCAAGAGATGCCACTTACACGTCTTTAAAATAGCCAAGTCCGAGCTTGATATTTTCAAGTGCTTAGATACCATGGCAACAAGAGCTTCAATATTTCAGATAATTAGGGAGAGAATTCACACACTTCCCTAGAAGGAGGCAATAGTCCTGTGAGAGTTTTGAAGTGAGCTGCAAACCTGAGCCTGTCTTGGATGCTTGTCAAAGGACAGTTTCTTTCCCCAGACCTGATCTTCCAAGGTATCAGCCAGCAATCAGACCCCTCGGCTAAGTGTCCTACTGATTCCAGCAGATTCCCAGATCTATGTGAGGTTCATCCTACCAGAGTACATCCTAATTAAACTTGCCACTTCTGTGAACCTGTTTGCTGGGCTACAGCAAAATCCCGCTCAATTCCATACAAGATTTAAGGAAGACACTCATTTTTAAAATTAGAAGGTGAAATTCCATTCAAGCAGTAGAGTTGCAAAGTGCAGCTAGCTGATATGGCATCTTTGATACCTGGATTGCAATCTGAGTCCTGGACAACCCCATCCTTCACGTATTGTTTTCTAGATTATGATCCTGTACTTGGCATAAGGCTTTTCCTTATGTCTGCCTTCCTCACATGGATACACTAATCTTGCTAATCAATTTAATCAGGTTATTAACCTGTAACTTTTCTGTTCATGTTCTGGTTTTATTTATTTATCTATTTATTGGATAGACAAGAATGTCTTTGAAATGTACATCTTTGCTGGGCAGATTCAAAGCTTCTCAGTAGTAAATTTGTATGGTGCAAGTATTAGTTCTCCTTACCAAGTTTGTTGTAATTTCAGATCTGGCTGTATGAATTTTGTTGCTAATGAGAAATGCATGTTATTACTAGCCCTTGGAAGGGATCAGACATTGCAAGTAGCAAGAGGAATGAGGACATGATGACATGCTGGGAATTGGATTGAACTGCATCATAATCAAAATTTGCTAGATTGAGGAGAATCCCCTTGCAACCTTTTTTCCAGGGTCATGTGAGACATGGATCTCTGATTAAGGAATGAAACATTGTTTTCTGTGATTGATTAAAGCATCCGAGGGTCTTTAAACATCCTCATCTTAAAATAGTCAAAGAGTTGCTCTAATGTTGTCCTCCTCTATATACAGGTAACAATCCTCTCTCAAACGTAGCAGCATTTTGGCAGTACTGTGCCTGTGGTAATCATAGTGTTTTAATATTCTATATTACTAGAATGGTGGCACTCATTTTTTTCATTTAATTTTCTAATCCTTTCTTATCTTAACAGCGTTTGAAAAGAGAAGAAAGTACAAAAGAAGTGTTTCCCTCTACTGGCTCATCTTCACTGTGCCACTCTCCCATTCTGATTACTCCTCATAATCACTAAGGGAAGATGAGTAGCCTTTTGCGAGTATGACATCTCTGACTGGTGTCATTGCTTCCCATCAGTCTGAGTGGGTGTCCTTCAGTGATGACCTGCTCCTCCCTGTTAAACTGCAAGGTAAGACACCTTTGACTTTCCATGAGTTTATTAAGACTTTCTTTATTTGATTAAGACCAAATGCTGTCATATATTTAGCATCACAAAGCCTACCTTCTAAGTGGAAATAGTATAAGGAGAGATTGAATTATCTCCTGCTACCCCTATGTAATAGGAGAATTTGGGCAAAAAACCTAAAATGCTATCCTTATGTGAAGCTGCTTTAAAATAGGTCCATTATTGCCTTTTATAAGCAAGTACAGAGCCAAAGCCTATCTCCAAAGGACCACAAAGGAAATCTTGCCTACTATTACGAGTGCAAACCTAAGCCCACTGTTAGGTGCAAAGTTTTCCATCACCTAATCTAGATTTTAACCTATGTTTAATGGCAAATTTTAGAGACTTCAGCAAAAAAAAAAGAAAAAAAAAAAAAAAAGTAGTAATGACAATTGCTACCAGTCCATTCTGTCTTTATTTTAGGTAGCACTGAGGAGCCTCTGGAAAAATGTTTTTCTTCGTCAGATACCTCCTCAGAAGAGAACCAAAATGTGGATGGAGAATTTCAGGATCTTTCCCACAACAATCTGAACGATGGAGCTGACAATCCCAAGGTGGATTCTGCTGTACTTGGGAACCATGTATCTCCCAGAGCTGATCTGTCATCATCCATTAGTGCTTGGGTTCAGTTTGAAGATGCACCATGGACCAGTGCTCCACCAGCCCATCCACAAGCAGGTGAGGTGCATGCATGAGAAGGGAAACACTAGGAAATACTACAGATTCCAGTGCGTTTCCAAGATTTGTTGTGTTGATGATCCAATGATTCAGTGCTCTGCAAAGCTAGCTTCCGTCATGGCAGAGGAAATGAAAAAAACGTATTTGCATGAAGTGATAGGACAGGTCCACAGCTACAGTGTACATGAATGGAATAATATAGAAAAAATGGTTGATGGAGGCCTTCTGTCTTTCAAGAGTAGCTGAAGACTCTTATCTCTTGGGCCAAGTCTGAGCTCATCTCAGAGGAGATGAGGCTCTTGGAGACTTGGAACAAATTTCCACCAGAGAGCTCTGGTATCATGCAGCACTCTGGTGTCTGTTCCACACTCTACACTCATATCAGTACTAATATGGAAATTCTTAGTACGGCAGTAGCTCTGGTTTGGTCAGTAGCTTGCTAACAAAATAAACAGAAGAAAATTCTGTGAGTTAGACTAAGAACTAGTATGCAAATTTCCATCAGTACTTTTTGCTGCCTATTGATGATACGATTTAGTAGCTTGAGAATTGCAAAGACAGCAGACGCTAACCCTAACTCCAAGACTGCGTGTGCTTTTGTTCCACTGTAAAAGTTCTTTTGAACTTACTTCAGATATGCATGCAAAGCCTTTGGGTTACATCTTCAGCCTATGTTAACAGATATGGTTATGTAAGCTTCTAGCTTTTCTTTATGAATAGGGTTCATATGAAGTATTGAAAATTTCAGCTGGGTTCATTTTTTTCAGCAAATGGATTATTCACTGATAAGAGCAATTTTTGGTCATTTTCTGTCTTTTGGGGCAGAATATATTCATCCAGCTCTTCAGATGTGTCACAAGTAAATAAACTTTTTTTTGTCCCTGGTCATAGGAGGCTCTGGAAATTTACCCAAAGAAAAAGTATGCTTACTTTTTCATGTTTAAATTGAATTTCTCTTAATCATTTTATTTTATTCCTTCTAGTTATTTACAGTAGTTTAAAGAGTTACAGTTTTACTCTGCTTACTGAGTCTGTCTAAATACTCCCTGTGATATCAATAATACATCTATCAGAAAACTTGGTTTTGCAACTTTGGGTTGGGTTCTGGGCTTTTTGTTTTCCTTCTGCTCTTTTTATGGGTGTTACAGGCTAGTCTGGATGACACTGTGGTTAGAGCTTTGTGCAGAGGAAGGTGGGTGAATCTTGCAGCATAAATTTTTCTCTTAAGCTCTGCATAGGACCTTCTCCTCTTTATATTTATTTGTTGGTTATTCTTCTTAGTTATAAATACTTACCGATCCTGGTGGCAAGGAGAGAAGGAATAGTACTCATAATTGTAAAACTGTAAACCTGAAATGCCCTTCCTCTCTACTAGTTGATTCCATGGTTAGGTGAGATAGTTTCTTGTGAAAATGATATGGACAAGAGTTCCTTCTCTGTTCACAGGGGTTCACAGAGGCACATGCTTTTTCAAATGGTGCCGTTGGTTGCTATTCCACCATATTTCCTTACTAAGCTTGTGGTCTCCTTGTTGATTGGAAAACATTAAGTGCACTTTATTTTTAAACAAGAAAACACGTATTTTTTGCTGAAGCTAAATAAATTAAACGTAACAAATAGGCTTTCATAAAACTCCTTTCACAATCTGCTACTTCATTCCTAAGAGGAATCCTTAAAGGGATGTGACCCAGTCTTAATGGTTCATGCTCAGCAAAAGTAGTGCCTCTTGGTTTGTGTTCTTGCAGTCACATGGGACACCAGGTTGTAGGCACAGCTCTTGGATATCCAAATTAGTAATCAGAGAAGAATTTGCAAAAGCACTGATGTTTTAAGAAGGCACCGTTTCTAGCTTTTTAGGGACCTGAGTGCTCTCTGTCACTAGGAGGGACAGCCACACTCTGTAACTTTTAGCATCTGACTGAGATTAATGGAGGAGGGTATTTCCTCTAGCAATCAGCTCGGGAGGCTTGCTTTGTTACTCTGTGTAATCCTTGCATGGGAGGCTGTTTCCCCTCTTATTAGCTATATAGCAGAGGAGAATTCTAAAATGAGGTGATGTGAATATCACTTACTTTAGAAGACTTGTTGGCTAATCCCATGCCTGTTCTGAACCCCATTTTATAAATGGCCAGAAAAAGTGCAGCTAACAGCCTCTAAAGGGCAGGTCACGGAGCAGAGAGAATGGCAGGTCTTTGTCTCTGGCTGTCTACCCTGGGGGCGGTTTTGACAGCAAGAAGTAGGATAAACTTCAGCCTTGTTGTTTTCAATTAATTTGCAGGTCACATCTTTTCTCTACGGGCAGCTGCAAAGCCAGAGATTTTCTATTACAACCACCATACACTGACATGCTCTGTGGAAAGCCTGTGGTGACAGCATTATTCATTTCCAGTAGCAAACAGCCTATATAAGAACAATAGCAAATAGCCAGTTATGGAGGCAGGGTATAAATGTCAAGCATCAGCAGACGCACTGGAGTGAGGAGGAGGGAAACGTTTGAAATCTATTTTCTGTGTAGCCACCTGTAAGGAGCAACGTCCTGAAGATTCAGCCCCCTAACCATGTTCCTGTCGGGGCTCCAACGTGGTTAGGAAATCAGCTGTATGTCCTTCCATGCTGAAGCAGCTGCAGAGCTGGCCAGACAGTTACCCAGATTGATGGCCAGGCTGCCTTGAAAACACGTTCTGAAAATGGCATTTCCAGAATGTCTTAAAAACAGAGAAAACGGGCCATAGGGGAGAGATATGCTATCTTGTTCAGACTTCAGTGCTACAAGATTTTTGCATGGATTCCCTGCAATGTGAGCATTTTGGGAGAGAGATTCACCATCTAAAAAATTAACACTTCAAAAACATGAATCCCATGTAGTGGTTATCCTGTAAGAAATATGTTTACAAGAAAAGCAAGTCTAATGCTGGGCCTCTGTTAAACTGGGGAAAGTGGAGACCTTATTGGAGGAGCAGCAATCAGTGGGACTGTTAGCCAGAGAGAGGGCTAAAAATGTAGACAAAGAATTCAGAAAGTGAGAAGGGAGGTTAAGGCATAAGGCGTAGAAGTGAAAGACACACGTTTTGAGCTTCGTACTAGAAATTATCTTTATTCAGGACATTCTTGTAAACCATTCATTCTACCAAGTCCAGCCAGAGTAAATGCTAGCAAAAATCTGTCTTTCAAACTATTTCCGCTTTTTAGGTTTATCAGCAGGTAACTGACAGCTGCTAAATGATGTGGATTTCTCCCTGGGAAGTAATAACTCTTAAGCAAAGCCACGGATGTATTTAGTCACAGAAATGATGCATTCTGATATCCTTTTCCCAATTCTCCTTTTGGTGGAAAAAGAAGAAATTTGATTTTTCTCGTAGTAATTATCAGGCTGGCCAAAATTGATGCTGCAAAAACGAAAAATGAGAT
Organism: Struthio camelus; assembly: GCF_040807025.1. Lineage (NCBI taxonomy): Eukaryota > Metazoa > Chordata > Aves > Struthioniformes > Struthionidae > Struthio > Struthio camelus. The sequence continues at coordinate 61,063,344 of NC_090946.1, read as the reverse complement.
TTTAGATTGCCCAAATATTCCCATCAGAAATGTTACACAATCTGTAAATAATCACAACTAAGAGGTGACATAACATTTGCATTTGTTATACAATGGGCCTTCAGCTAGCAGTCTCATATTCTATTGGTGTTAGCTGCGGTCCTGAATTCAATGAGGTATTCAGCAAAGCACCAAAATTAGAGCAAGGCAAGATCTATTACATCATCTGTTCCACCCCCTCCTTCCCAAGAGCTTTGTCTAGTTTTAAATGGCTCAAGTAACTTGGACTCATACCCTGTCCCTTGGGAGGCTATCCCACAGTAAGGCAAATCTCAATTTAACTGTTTTATGCCGTTCTATCTGAAAATAGGAAGTATATGCCACACAAAAAATCAGTAGCTGAAAACTAGACAAACTGTGGCGCTGTCCTAAAATCGGAAAAAACTAAAATGCTATATAATAGGAAAGGAAACGATGCTGGTGCTGACAAGGTCTATTGGAATTCAGTATAGGGATCAAGGAACAGGTCACAAAAACACTGAAAAGGAATGAATGTTTAAAGATAAATCTGCATATTAAAAGCCAATTCAATGTGCCATGAACAAATGCATCAAGAAAACAAAGTAAAATGCAAGTGGAGAGAAACATATTTTTCAATTTGGGAAACATGAGTTGATTTTCAGTATCTACACATGCTACAGGGACAATTCTGTCACTGGTCTTTCAACACAAACGTATTTCTGAGAATTGCTGCAGTTGAAAGGCCTTGACTTTGCATGTAGTGACATTAGGGATTAAATTCTAAAATCCTAGGAAAAAAACTACCTCATTTAGGAATTCTATTGCAGCAATTTTGAGAGGGTGGAGAGCAGTAGGAATATCTGAAAGAGAGGCCTAAATATGTGTAGATGTGTAGATGTCAACAACTCCTGTGTTGACCCTTCCTAAGATGACCACTACATTTAAGTGGGTGGCACAGGGGAATGCTTAACTAAATATAATAAAACTACTTTATAGTAATCTATAATGATATAAGAACCCAACTGTGTTGCACAATACAGATATTCAAATATTGTTAGTAGTGGCAGAAACATGGACTCTTCCTGCTCTGAAAAGCCGCAGCTTCTAAAATACTTGCACAACAGGAAAACTTACAGCTGTCAGTAGCGAGGGATCCAAGGCAGACAAATGAGTAGTTCTGATTGCATGCAGTGGAGGGTAAAAGCGGCAGTCACTAGTTAAATTACTGTATTTTTTTTTAAATAACTATATTACTGCAGATGTGGAATCTATGCTTACAGAGTCTCAGTACGATGACAGAGCATATCTTTCGAACTGTTGCAGTCTTCCACTTCTGCAAGATTCCCCTGGTAAGTCTGTCACTGATGCCTGTTTCTTTCCTGCATCCAGTGTCTCCACCAAAGGCACCCAGCTGGACTTCCCCCTCCTCAGACTCTTCTGAGAGACGAGCCCATGCCTCAGAGAGCAGCTGGACAACCAACTCAGAGGACACAAGCAGCCCAAGCATTGCTCCCTCCTACACAGATCTGCAATCGATCAATACTGAGGACTTGACGAGTGGTGGAACATCTGTGGCAGATTCAGCTGGTAAGAGAGAAGGCTTCAAACTTCTGTCTCTGTCTTTTTGATAATAGTTGAGCTCACTTAGCTTGGGTCCAAAAATGAATTGAAGGATTACTTGGACAAAAACTTGGTTCTGGTCCAATTTCCTGGTAAGCACACCTGCTTTTAACATACCTATGATATTTGCAAACTCCCACAGATCGCTGGACTTACCTGAGTGTTTCTGTTTTCTGTGTGCCGCATTAGCTGAAGCTGATCTCAGAACTGGTTCTCAGTATATTGTGGGAGAACTTGGCTGCCCACCCTGAACTTCTGGGCAGAAATGTTCTTAGCTCACCAGTGTATTCGACTGGGCAGTTCCACCTCTGCATGCCTCTCTGCTTCAGTGAGTGCCAAGCCACAAATCCAGTGCTGTGGATGCGCTCTTTCCACTCTACCTGCACAATTGCTGTAGAATAATAGAGAGAGAGAGTGTAGGAGATGGCAGAGGGTGGTTCAGTAGCAG